>NC_133534.1:84394357-84721138 GCF_048544455.1 Silene latifolia
AAGGACTAATGAACAACCAGAATGGTTTACACAATGAGTCACATGGACTAATGAACAAGGCCAAATGGTTCACACAACGACTCACAAGGACTAATGAACAAGGAGAAATGGTTCACACCACGAGTCACATGGAGTAATGAACAAGGAGAAAGGGTTCACACAACGAGTAACATGGACTAATGAACAAGGACAACTGGTTCACACAACGAGTCAAAAGGACTAATGAACAAGGACAAATGGTTCACACAACGAGTCACAAGGACTAAAGAACAAGGACAAATACTTTACACAACGAGTCACAAAGACAAGGATAAATGGTTTACACAACGAGTCACAAGGACTAATGAAAAAGGACAAATGGTTCACACAACGAAAACAAGGAAAAATTGTTCACACAACGAGTCACAAGGACTAATGAACAAGGACAAATCGTTCACACAACGAGTCACAAAAACTAATGAACAAGTAGAAAGGATTCACACAACGAGTCACATGGACTAATGAACAAGGACAATTGGTTCACACAACGAAAAAAGGAAAAATTGTTCACACAACTATTCACAAGGACTAATGAACAAGGACAAATCGGTCACACAACGAGTCACAAGGACTATCGAACAGGGAGAAAGGATTCACACAACGAGTCACATGGACTTATGAACAAGGACAACTGGTTCACACAACGAGTCACAAGGACAAATGAACAAGGACAAACGGTTCACACAACGAGTCACAAGGACAAATGAACAAGGACAAGCGGTTCACACAACGAGTCACAAGGACTAAAGAACAAGGATAAATGGTTTACACAACAAGTCACAAAGACAAGGATAAATGGTTTACACAACGAGTCACAAGGACTAATAAACAAGGACAAATTGTTCACACAACGAGTCACAAGGACTAATGAACAACGAGAAAGGGTTCACACAACGAGTCACAAGGACTAATGAACAAGGACAACTGGTTCACACAACGAGTCACAAGGACTAATGAACAAGGAGAAATGGTTCACACCACGAGTCACATGGACTAATGAACAAGGAGAAAGGGTTCACACAACGAGTAACATGGACTAATGAACAAGGACAACTGGTTCACACAACGAGTCAAATGAACAAGGACAAATGGTTCATACAACGAGTCACAAGGACTAAAGAACAAGGGCAAATGCTTTACACGACGAGTCACAAAGACAAGGATAAATGGTTTACACAACGAGTCACAAGGACTAATGAAAAAGGACAAATGGTTCACACAACGAAAACAAGGAAAAATTGTTCACACAACGAGTCACAAGGACTAATGAACAAGGACAAATGGTTCACACAATGAAAACAAGGAAAAATTGTTCACACAACTAATCACAAGGACTAATGAACATGGACAAATCGTTCACACAACGAGTCACAAGAACTAATGAACAAGGAGAAAGGATTCACACAACGAGTCACATGGACTAATGAACAAGGACAACTAGTTCCCACAACGAGTCACAAGGAAAAATGAACAACGACAAGCGTTTCACACAACGAGTCACAAGGACTAATGAACAAGGATAAGCGGTTCACACAACGAGTCACAAGGACTAAAGAACAAGGATAAATGGTTTACATAACGAGTCACAAAGACAAGGATAAATGGTTTACACAACGAGTCACAAGGACTAATAAACAAGGGCAAATTGTTAACACAACGAGTCACAAGGACTAATGAACAAGGAGAAAGGGTTCACCCAACGAGTCACATGGACTAATGAACAAGGACAACTGGTTCACACAACGAGTCACAAGGACTAAGGAACAAGAACAAATGGTTCGGACAACGAGTCACAAGGACTAAAGAACAAGGAGAAATGGTTCACAAAGCGAGTCACATGGACTAATGAACAAGGACAAATGGTTCACACAACGAGACACAAGGACTAATAAACAAGGACAAATGGTTTACACAACGAGTCACAAAGACAAGGAGAATGGTTTACACAACGAGTCACAAGGATTATTGAACAACGATAAATGGTTCACATAACTAGTCACAAGGACTAATGAACAAGCAGAATGGTTTACACAATGAGTCACATGGACTAATGAACAAGGCCAAATGGTTCACACAACGACTCACAAGGACTAATGAACAAGGAGAAATGGTTCACGCCACGAGTCACATGGAGTAATGAACAAGGAGAAAGGTTTCACACAACGAGTAACATGGACTAATGAACAAGGACAACTGGTTCACACAACGAGTCAAAAGGAGTAATGAACAAGGACAAATGGTTCACACAACGAGTCACAAGGACTAAAGAACAAGGACAAATACTTTACACAACGAGTCACAAAGACAAGGATAAATGGTTTACACAACGAGTCACAAGGACTAATGAAAAAGGACAAATGGTTCACACAACGAAAACAAGGAAAAATTGTTCACACAACGAGTCACAAGGACTAATGAACAAGGACAAATCGTTCACACAACGAGTCACAAAAACTAATGAACAAGTAGAAAGGATTCACACAACGAGTCACATGGACTAATGAACAAGGACAATTGGTTCACACAACGAGTCACAAGGACAAAAGAACAAGGACAAATACTTTACACAACGAGTCACAAAGACAAGGATAAATGGTTTACACAACGAGTCACAAGGACTAATGAAAAAGGACAAATGGTTCACACAACGAAAACAAGGAAAAATTGTTCACACAACGAGTCACAAGGACTAATGAACAAGGACAAATCGTTCACACAACGAGTCACAAAAACTAATGAACAAGTAGAAAGGATTCACACAACGAGTCACATGGACTAATGAACAAGGACAATTGGTTCACACAACAAAAAAAGGAAAAATTGTTCACACAACTATTCACAAGGACTAATGAACAAGGACAAATCGGTCACACAACGAGTCACAAGGACTATCGAACAGGGAGAAAGGATTCACACAACGAGTCACATGGACTTATGAACAAGGACAACTGGTTCACACAACGAGTCACAAGGACAAATGAACAAGGACAAACGGTTCACACAACGAGTCACAAGGACAAATGAACAAGGACAAGCGGTTCACACAACGAGTCACAAGGACTAAAGAACAAGGATAAATGGTTTACACAACGAGTCACAAAGACAAGGATAAATGGTTTACACAACGAGTCACAAGGACTAATAAACAAGGACAAATTGTTCACACAACGAGTCACAAGGACTAATGAACAACGAGAAAGGGTTCACACAACGAGTCACAAGGACTAATGAACAAGGACAACTGGTTCACACAACGAGTCACAAGGACTAATGAACAAGCACAAATGGTTCAGACAACAAGTCACAAGAACTAAAGAACAAGGGCAAATGCTTTACACAACGATCACAAAGACAAGGATAAATGGTTTACACAACGAGTCACAAGGACTAATGAACAAGGACAAATGGTTCACACAATGAAAACAAGGAAAAATTGTTCACACAACTAATCACAAGGACTAATGAACATGGACAAATCGTTCACACAACGAGTCACAAGAACTAATGAACAAGGAGAAAGGATTCACACAACGAGTCACATGGACTAATGAACAAGGACAACTGGTTCCCACAACGAGTCACAAGGAAAAATGAACAACGACAAGCGGTTCACACAACGAGTCACAAGGACTAATGAACAAGGACAAGCGGTTCACACAACGAGTCACAAGGACTAAAGAACAAGGATAAATGGTTTACATAACGAGTAACAAAGACAAGGATAAATGGTTTACACAACGAGTCACAAGGACTAATAAACAAGGGCAAATTGTTCACACAACGAGTCACAAGGACTAATGAACAAGGAGAAAGGGTTCACCCAACGAGTCACATGGACTAATGAACAAGGACAACTGGTTCACACAACGAGTCACAAGGACTAATGAACAAGGACAAATGGTTCGGACAACGAGTCACAAGGACTAAAGAACAAGGAGAAATGGTTCACAAAGTGAGTCACAGGGACTAATGAACAAGGACAAATGGTTCACACAACGAGTCACAAGGACTAATAAACAAGGACAAATGGTTTACACAACGAGTCACAAAGGCAAGGAGAATGGTTTACACAACAAGTCACAAGGATTATTGAACAACGACAAATGGTTCACACAACTAGTCACAAGGACTAATGAACAAGCAGAATGGTTTACACAATGAGTCACATGGACTAATGAACAAGGCCAAATGGTTCACACAACGACTCAGAAGGACTAATGAACAAGGAGAAATGGTTCACACCACGAGTCACATGGAGTAATGAACAAGGAGAAAGGGTTCACACAACGAGTAACATGGACTAATGAACAAGGACAACTGGTTCACACAACGAGTCAGAAGGACTAATGAACAAGGACAAATGGTTCACACAACGAGTCACAAGGACTAAAGAACAAGGACAAATACTTTACACAACGAGTCACAAAGACAAGGATAAATGGTTTACACAACGAGTCACAAGGACTAATGAAAAAGGACAAATGGTTCACACAACGAAAACAAGGAAAAATTGTTCACACAACGAGTCACAAGGACTAATGAACAAGGACAAATCGTTCACACAACGAGTCACAAAAACTAATGAACAAGTAGAAAGGATTCACACAACGAGTCACATGGACTAATGAACAAGGACAACTGGTTCACACAACGAAAAAAAGGAAAAATTGTTCACACAACTAATCACAAGGACTAATGAACAAGGACAAATCGGTCACACAACGAGTCACAAGGACTATCGAACAGGGAGAAAGGATTCATACAACGAGTCACATGGACTTATGAACAAGGACAACTGGTTCACACAACGAGTCACAAGGACAAATGAACAAGGACAAACGGGTCACACAACGAGTCACAAGGACAAATGAACAAGGACAAGCGGTTCACACAACGAGTCACAAGGACTAATGAACAAGGGCAAATGGTTCACACAACGACTCACAAGGACTAATGAACAAGGAGAAATGGTTCACACCACGAGTCACAAGGACTAATGAACAAGGACAAATCGTTCACACAACGAGTCAAATGAACAAGGACAAATGGTTCATACAACGAGTCACAAGGACTAAAGAACAAGGACAAATGGTTCACACAATGAAAACAAGGAAAAACTGCTCACACAACTAATCACAAGGACTTATGAACAAGGACAAATTGTTCACACAACGAGTGACAAGGAATAATGAACAAGGAGAAAGGATTCAAACAACGAGTCACATGGACTAATGAATAAGGAAAATTTGTTCACACAACGAGTCACAAGGACTAATGAACAAGGATAAATGGTTCACACAACGTGTCACATGGACTAATGAACAAGGAGAAAGGGTTCACACAACGAAAAACATGGACTAATGAAGGACAACTGGTTCACACAACGAGTCACAAAGAAAAATGAAAACGACAAGCGGTTGACACAACGAGTCACAAGGACTAAAGAACAAGGACAAATGCTTTACACAACGAGTCACAAAGACATAAATGGTTTACACAACGAGTCACAAGGACTAATGAACAAGGACAAATGGTTCACACAATGAAAACAAGGAAAAATTGTTCACACAACTAATCACAAGGACTAATGAACAAGGACAAATCGTTCACACAACGAGTCACAAGGACTAATGAACAAGGACAAATGGTTCGGACAATGAGTCACAAGGACTAAAGAACAAGGAGAAATGGTTCACAAAGCGAGTCACAAGGACTAATGAACAAGGACAAATGGTTCACACAACGAGTCACAAGGACTAATAAACAAGGAGAAATGGTTTACACAACGAGTCACAAAGACAAGGAGAATGGTTTACACAACGAGTCACTAGGATTATTGAACAACGACAAATGGTTCACACAACGAGTCACAAGGACTAATGAACAAGCAGAATGGTTCACACAATGAGTCACATGGACTAATGAACAAGGACAAATGGTTCACACAACGACTCACAAGGACTAATGAACAAGGAGAAATGGTTCACACCACGAGTCACATGGACTAATGAACAAGGAGAAAGGGTTCACACAACGAGTAACATGGACTAATGAACAAGGACAACTGGTTCACACAACGAGTCAAATGAACAAGGACAAATGGTTCATACAACGAGTCACAAGGACTAAAGAACAAGGACAAATGCTTTACACGACGAGTCACAAAGACAAGGATAAATGGTTTACACAACGAGTCACAAGGAGTAATGAAAAAGGACAAATGGTTCACACAACGAAAACAAGGAAAAATTGTTCACACAACGAGTCACAAGGACTAATAAACAAGGACAAATCGTTCACACAACGAGTCACAAAGACTAATGAACAAGTAGAAAGGATTCACACAACGAGTCACATGGACTAATGAACAAGGACAACTGGTTCACACAACGAAAACAAGGAAAAATTGTTCACACAACTAATCACAAGGACTAATGAACAAGGACAAATCGTTCACACAACGAGTCACAAGGACTATCGAACAGGGAGAAAGGATTCACACAACGAGTCACATGGACTAATGAACAAGGACAACTGGTTCACACAACGAGTCACAAGGACAAACGGTTCACACAACGAGTCACAAGGACAAATGAACAAGGACAAGCGGTTCACACAACGAGTCACAAGGACTAAAGAACAAGGATAAATGGTTTACACAACGAGTCACAAAGACAAGGATAAATGGTTTACACAACGAGTCACAAGGACTAATAAACAAGGACAAATTGTTCACACAACGAGTCACAAGGACTAATGAACAAGGAGAAAGGGTTCACACAACGAGTCACATGGACTAATGAACAAACTGGTTCACACAACGAGTCACAAGGACTAATGAACAAAGACAAATGGTTCAGACAACGAGTCACAAGGACTAAAGAACAAGGACAAATGGTTTACACAACGGGTCACAAAGACAAGGATAAATGGTTTACAAAACGAGTTACAAGGACTAATGAACAAGGACAAATGGTTCACACAACGAGTCACAAGGAATAAAGAACAAGGACAAATGCTTTACACAACGAGTCACAAAGACAAGGATGAATGGTTTACACAACGAGTCACAAGGACTAATGAACAAGGACAAATGGTTCACACAATGAAAACAAGGAAAAATTGTTCACACAACTATTCACAAGGACTAATGAACAAGGACCAATCGTTCACACAACGAGTCACAAGGACTAATGAAAAAGGAGAAAGGATTCACACACTGAGTCACATGGACTTATGAACAAGGACAACTGGTTCACACAACGAGTAAAAAGGACAAATGAACAAGGACAAGCGGCTCACACAACGAGTCACAAGGACTAAAGAACAAGGATAAATGGTTTACACAACGAGTCACAAGGACTAATAAACAAGGACAAATTGTTCACACAACGAGTCACAAGGACTAATGAACAACGAGAAAGGGTTCACACAACGAGTCACAAGGACTAATGAACAAGGACAACTGGTTCACACAACGAGTCACAAGGACTAATGAACAAGGACAAATGGTTCAGACAACGAGTCAAAAGAACTAAAGAACAAGGACAAATGGTTTACACAACGAGTCACAAAGACAAGGATAAATGGTTTACACAACGAGTCACAAGGACTAATGAACAAGGACAAATGGTTCACACAATGAAAACAAGGAAAAACTGCTCACACAACTAATCACAAGGACTAATGAACAGTCACAAGGACTAAAGAACAAGGACAAATGCTTTACACAACGAGTCACAAAGACAAGGATAAATGGTTTACACAACGAGTCACAAGGACTAATGAACAAGGACAAATGGTTCACACAATGAAAAAAAGGAAAAATTATTCACACAACTAATCACAAGGACTAATGAACAAGGACAAATCGTTCACACAACGAGTAACAAGGACTAATGAACAAGGACAAATGGTTCGGACAACGAGTCACAAGGACTAAAGAACAAGGAGAAATGGTTCACAAAGCGAGTCACATGGACTAATGAACAAGGACAAATGGTTCACACAACGAGTCACAAGGACTAATAAACAAGGACAAATGGTTTACACAACGAGTCACAAAGACAAGGAGAATGGTTTACACAACGAGTCACAAGGATTATTGAACAACGACAAATGGTTCACACAACGAGTCACAAGCAAAATGGTTCACACAATGAGTCACATGGACTAATGAACAAGGACAAATGGTTCACACAATGACTCACAAGGACTAATGAACAAGGAGAAATGGTTCACACCACGAGTCACATGGACTAATGAACAAGGAGAAAGGGTTCACACAACGAAAAACATGGACTAATGAACAAGGACAACTGGTTCACACAACGAGTCACAAGGAAAAATGAACAACGACAAGCGGTTCACACAACGAGTCACAAGGACTAAAGAACAAGGACAAATGCTTTACACAACGAGTCACAAAGACAAGGATAAATGGTTTACACAACGAGTCACAAGGACTAATGAACAAGGACAAATGGTTCACACAATGAAAACAAGGAAAAATTGTTCACACAACTAATCACAAGGACTAATGAACAAGGACAAATCGTTCACACAACGAGTCACAAGGACTAATGAACAAGGACAAATGGTTCGGACAACGAGTCACAAGGACTAAAGAACAAGGAGAAATGGTTCACAAAGCGAGTCACATGGACTAATGAACAAGGACAAATGGTTCGGACAACGAGTCACAAGGACTAAAGAACAAGGAGAAATGGTTCACAAAGCGAGTCACATGGACTAATGAACAAGGACAAATGGTTCACACAACGAGTCACAAGGACTAATAAACAAGGACAAATGGTTTACACAACGAGTCACAAAGACAAGGAGAATGGTTTACACAACGAGTCACAAGGATTATTGAACAACGACAAATGGTTCACACAACGAGTCACAAGCAAAATGGTTCACACAATGAGTCACATGGACTAATGAACAAGGACAAATGGTTCACACAATGACTCACAAGGACTAATGAACAAGGAGAAATGGTTCAAACCACGAGTCACATGGACTAATGAACAAGGAGAAAGGGTTCACACAACGAAAAACATGGACTAATGAACAAGGACAACTGGTTCACACAACGAGTCACAAGGAAAAATGAACAACGACAAGCGGTTCACACAACGAGTCACAAGGACTAAAGAACAAGGACAAATGCTTTACACAACGAGTCACAAAGACAAGGATAAATGGTTTACACAACGAGTCACAAGGACTAATGAACAAGGACAAATGGTTCACACAATGAAAACAAGGAAAAATTGTTCACACAACTAATCACAAGGACTAATGAACAAGGACAAATCGTTCACACAACGAGTCACAAGGACTAATGAACAAGGACAAATGGTTCGGACAACGAGTCACAAGGACTAAAGAACAAGGAGAAATGGTTCACAAAGCGAGTCACATGGACTAATGAACAAGGACAAATGTTTCACACAACGAGTCACAAGGACTAATAAACAACGACAAATGGTTTACACAACGAGTCACAAAGACAAGGAGAATGGTTTACACAACGAGTCACAAGGATTATTGAACAACGACAAATGGTTCACACAACGAGTCACAAGGACTAATGAACAAGCAGAATGGTTCACACAATGAGTCACATGGACTAATGAACAAGGACAAATGGTTCACACAACGACTCACAAGGACTAATGAACAAGGAGAAATGGTTCACACCACGAGTCACATGGACTAATGAACAAGGAGAAAGGGTTCACACAACGAGTAACATGGACTAATGAACAAGGACAACTGGTTCACACAACGAGTCAAATGAACAAGGACAAATGGTTCACACAACGAGTCCCAAGGACTAAAGAACAAGGACAAATCGTTCACACAACGAATCACAAAGACTAATGAACAAGTAGAAAGGATTCACACAACGAGTCACATGGACTAATGAACAAGGACAACTGGTTCACACAACGAAAACAAGGAAAAAGTGTTCACACAACTAATCACAAGGACTAATGAACAAGGACAAATCGTTCACACAACGAGTCACAAGGACTATCGAACAGGGAGAAAGGATTCACACAACGAGTCACATGGACTAATGAACAAGGACAACTGGTTCACACAACGAGTCACAAGGACAAACGGTTCACACAACGAGTCACAAGGACAAATGAACAAGGACAAGCGGTTCACACAACGAGTCACAAGGACTAAAGAACAAGGATAAATGGTTTACACAACGAGTCACAAAGATAAGGATAAATGGTTTACACAACGTGTCACAAGGACTAATAAACAAGGACAAATTGTTCACACAACGAGTCAAAAGGACTAATGAACAAGGAGAAAGGGTTCACACAACGAGTCACATGGACTAATGAACAAACTGGTTCACACAACGAGTCACAAGGACTAATGAACAAAGACAAATGGTTCAGACAACGAGTCACAAGGACTAAAGAACAAGGACAAATGGTTTACACAACGAGTCACAAAGACAAGGATAAATGGTTTACACAACGAGTCACAGGGACTAATGAACAAGGACAAATGGTTCACACAACGAGTCACAAGGACTAAAGAACAAGGACAAATGCTTTACACAAAGAGTCACAAAGACAAGGATAAATGGTTTACACAACGAGTCACAAGGACTAATGAACAAGGACAAATGGTTCACACAATGAAAACAAGGAAAAATTGTTCACACAACTATTCACAACGACTAATGAACAAGGACCAATCGTTCACACAACGAGTCACAAGGACTAATGAAAAAGGAGAAAGGATTCACACACTGAGTCACATGGACTAATGAACAAGGACAACTGGTGCACACAACGAGTCACAAGGACAAATGAACAAGGACAAGCGGCTCACACAACGAGTCACAAGGACTAATGAACAAGGACAAGCGGTTCACACAACGAGTCACAAGGACTAAAGCACAAGGATAAATGGTTTACACAACGACTCACAAGGACTAATAAACAAGGATAAATTGCTCACACAACGAGTCACAAGGACTAATGAACAACGAGAAAGGGTTCACACAATGAGTCAGAAGGACTAATGAACAACGACAACTGGTTCACACAACGAGTCACAAGGACTAATGAATAAGGACAAATGGTTCAGACAACGAGTCAATAGAACTAAAGAACAAGGACAAATGGTTTACACAACGAGTCACAAAGACAAGTATAAATGGTTTACACAACGAGTCACAAGGACTAATGAACAAGGACAAATGGTTCACACAATGAAAACAAGGAAAAACTGTTCACACAACTAATCACAAGGACTAATGAACAAGGACAAATTGTTCACACAACGAGTGACAAGGACTAATGAACAAGGAGAAAGGATTCACACAATGAGTCACATGGACTAATGAATAAGGAAAATTTGTTTACACAACGAGTCACAAGGACTAATGAACAAGGATAAATGGTTCACACAACGAGTCACATGGACTAATGAACAAGGAGAAAGGGTTCAGACAACGAAAAACATGGACTAATGAACAAGGACAACTGGTTCACACAACGAGTCATAAGGACTAATGAACAAGGACAAATTGTTCACACAACGAGTCCTAAGGACTAAAGAACAAGGACAAATGCTTTACACAACGAGTCACAAAGACAACGATAAATGGTTTACACAACGAGTCACAAGGACTAATGAACAAGGACAAATGGTTCACACAATGAAAACAAGGAAAAATTGTTCACACAACTAATCACAAGGACTAATGAACAAGGACAAATCGTTCACACAACGAGTCACAAGGACTAATGAACAAGGAGAAATGGTTCACAGAGCAAGTCACATGGACTAATGAACAAGGACAAATGGTTCACACAACGAGTCACAAGGACTAATGAACCAGGGCAAATGGTTTACACAATGAGTCACAAAGACAAGGAGAATGGTTTACAAAACGAGTCACAAGGATTATTGAACAACGACAAATGGTACACACAACGAGTCACAAGGTCTACCGAACAAGCAGAATGGTTCTCACAATGAGTCACATGGACTAATGAACAAGGACAAATGGTTCACACAACCAGTAACAAGGACTAATGAACAAGGAGAAATGATTCACACAACGACTCACATGGACTAATGAACAAGAAGAAAGGGTTCACACAACGAAAAACATGGACTAATGAACAAGTACAACTGGTTCACACAACGAGTCACAAGGACTAATGAACAAGGACAAATTGTTCACACAACGAGTCACAAGGACTAAAGAACAAGGACAAATGCTTTACACAACGAGTCACAAAGAAAAGGATAAATGGTTTACACAACGAGTCACAAGGACTAATGAACAAGGACAAATGGTTCACACAATAAAAACAAGGAAAAATTGTTCACACAACTATTCACAAGGACTAATGAACAAGGACCAATCGTTCACACAACGAGTCACAAGGACTAATGAAAAAGGAGAAAGGATTCACACACTGAGTCACATGGACTAATGAACAAGGACAACTGGTGCACACAACGAGTCACAAGGACAGATGAACAAGGACAAGCGGCTCACACAATGAGTCACAAGGACTAATGAACAAGGACAAGCGGTTCACACAACGAGTCACAAGGACTAAAGAACAAGGATAAATGGTTTACACAACGAGTCACAAGGACTAATAAACAAGGACAAATTGTTCACACAACGAGTCACAAGGACTAATGAACAACGAGAAAGGGTTCACACAACGAGTCACAAGGACTAATGAACAAGGACAACTGGTTCACACAACGAGTCACAAGGACTAATGAGCAAGGACAAATGGTTCAGACAACGAGTCAAAAGAACTAAAGAACAAGGACAAATGGTTTACACAACGAGTCACAAAGACAAGGATAAATGGTTTACACAACGAGTCACAAGGACGAATGAACAAGGACAAATGGTTCACACAATGAAAACAAGGAAAAACTGTTCACACAATTAATCACAAGGACTAATGAACAAGGACAAATTGTTCACACAACGAGTGACAAGGACTAATGAACAAGGAGAAAGGATTCACACAATGAATCACATGGACTAATGAATAAGGAAAATTTGTTCACACAACGAGTCACAAGGACTAATGAACAAGGATAAATGGTTCACACAACGAGTCACATGGACTAATGAACAAGGAGAAAGGGTTCACACAACGAAAAACATGGACTAATGAACAAGGACAACTGGTTCACACAACGAGTCACAAGGACTAATGAACAAGGACAAATTGTTCACACAACGAGTCACAAGGACTAAAGAACAAGGACAAATGCTTTACACAACGAGTCACAAAGACAAGGATAAATGGTTTACACAACGAGTCACAAGGACTAATGAACAAGGACAAATGGTTCACACAATGAAAACAAGGAAAAATTGTTCACACAACTAATCACAAGGACTAATGAACAAGGAAAAATTGTTCACACAACGAGTCACAAGGACTAATGAACAAGGAGAAATGGTTCACAGAGCAAGTCACATGGACTAATGAACAAGGACAAATGGTTCACACAACGAGTCACAAGGACTAATGAACCAGGGCAAATGGTTTACACAATGAGTCACAAAGACAAGGAGAATGGTTTACAAACCGAGTCACAAGGATTATTGAACAACGACAAATGGTTCACTCAACGAGTCACAAGGTCTAATGAACAAGCAGAATGGTTCTCACAATGAGTCACATGGACTAATGAACAAGGACAAATGGTTCACACAACCAAGAACAAGGACTAATGAACAAGGAGAAATGATTCACACAACGACTCACATGGACTAATGAACAAGGAGAAAGGGTTGATAACGAAAAACATGGACTAATGAACAAGGACAACTGGTTCACACAACGAGTCACAAGGACTAATGAACAAGGACAAATTGTTCACACAACGAGTCACAAGGACTAAAGAACAAGGACAAATGCTTTACACAACGAGTCATAAAGACAACGATAAATGGTTTACACAACGAGTCACAAGGACTAATGAACAAGGACAAATGGTTCACACAATGAAAACAAGGAAAAATTGTTCACACAACTAATCACAAGGACTAATGAACAAGGACAAATCGTTCACACAACGAGTCACAAGGACTAATGAACAAGGAGAAATGGTTCACAGAGCAAGTCATATGGACTAATGAACAAGGACAAATGGTTCACACAACGAGTCACAAGGACTAAAGAACAAGGACAAATGCTTTACACAACGAGTCACAAAGACAACGATAAATGGTTTACACAACGAGTCACAAGGACTAATGAACAAGGACAAATGGTTCACACAATGAAAACAAGGAAAAATTGTTCACACAACTAATCACAAGGACTAATGAACAAGGACAAATCGTTCACACAACGAGTCACAAGGACTAATGAACAAGGAGAAATGGTTCACAGAGCAAGTCACATGGACTAATGAACAAGGACAAATGGTTCACACAACGAGTCACAAGGACTAATGAACCAGGGCAAATGGTTTACACAATGAGTCACAAAGACAAGGAGAATGGTTTACAAAACGAGTCACAAGGATTATTGAACAACGACAAATGGTACACACAACGAGTCACAAGGTCTAACGAACAACAAGAATGGTTCTCACAATGAGTCACATGGACTAATGAACAAGGACAAATGGTTCACACAACCAAGAACAAGGACTAATGAACAAGGAGAAATGATTCACACAACGACTCACATGGACTAATGAACAAGGAGAAAGGGTTCACACAACGAAAAACATGGACTAATGAACAAGGACAACTGGTTCACACAACGAGTCACAAGGACTAATGAACAAGGACAAATTGTTCACACAACGAGTCACAAGGACTAAAGAACAAGGACAAATGCTTTACACAACGAGTCACAAAGAAAAGGATAAATGGTTTACACAACGAGTCACAAGGACTAATGAACAAGGACAAATGGTTCACACAATAAAAACAAGGAAAAATTGTTCACACAACTATTCACAAGGACTAATGAACAAGGACCAATCGTTCACACAACGAGTCACAAGGACTAATGAAAAAGGAGAAAGGATTCACACACTGAGTCACATGGACTAATGAACAAGGACAACTGGTGCACACAACGAGTCACAAGGACAGATGAACAAGGACAAGCGGCTCACACAATGAGTCACAAGGACTAATGAACAAGGACAAGCGGTTCACACAACGAGTCACAAGGACTAAAGAACAAGGATAAATGGTTTACACAACGAGTCACAAGGACTAATAAACAAGGACAAATTGTTCACACAACGAGTCACAAGGACTAATGAACAACGAGAAAGGGTTCACACAACGAGTCACAAGGACTAATGAACAAGGACAACTGGTTCACACAACGAGTCACAAGGACTAATGAGCAAGGACAAATGGTTCAGACAACGAGGTAAAAGAACTAAAGAACAAGGACAAATGGTTTACACAACGAGTCACAAAGACAAGGATAAATGGTTTACACAACGAGTCACAAGGACGAATGAACAAGGACAAATGGTTCACACAATGAAAACAAGGAAAAACTGTTCACACAATTAATCACAAGGACTAATGAACAAGGACAAATTGTTCACACAACGAGTGACAAGGACTAATGAACAAGGAGAAAGGATTCACACAATGAATCACATGGACTAATGAATAAGGAAAATTTGTTCACACAACGAGTCACAAGGACTAATGAACAAGGATAAATGGTTCACACAACGAGTCACATGGACTAATGAACAAGGAGAAAGGGTTCACACAACGAAAAACATGGACTAATGAACAAGGACAACTGGTTCACACAACGAGTCACAAGGACTAATGAACAAGGACAAATTGTTCACACAACGAGTCACAAGGACTAAAGAACAAGGACAAATGCTTTACACAACGAGTCACAAAGACAAGGATAAATGGTTTACACAACGAGTCACAAGGACTAATGAACAAGGACAAATGGTTCACACAATGAAAACAAGGAAAAATTGTTCACACAACTAATCACAAGGACTAATGAACAAGGAAAAATTGTTCACACAACGAGTCACAAGGACTAATGAACAAGGAGAAATGGTTCACAGAGCAAGTCACATGGACTAATGAACAAGGACAAATGGTTCACACAACGAGTCACAAGGACTAATGAACCAGGGCAAATGGTTTACACAATGAGTCACAAAGACAAGGAGAATGGTTTACAAACCGAGTCACAAGGATTATTGAACAACGACAAATGGTTCACTCAACGAGTCACAAGGTCTAATGAACAAGCAGAATGGTTCTCACAATGAGTCACATGGACTAATGAACAAGGACAAATGGTTCACACAACCAGTAACAAGGACTAATGAACAAGGAGAAATGATTCACACAACGACTCACATGGACTAATGAACAAGGAGAAAGGGTTCAGACAACGAAAAACATGGACTAATGAACAAGGACAACTGGTTCACACAACGAGTCACAAGGACTAATGAACAAGGACAAATTGTTCACACAACGAGTCACAAGGACTAAAGAACAAGGACAAATGCTTTACACAACGAGTCACAAAGACAACGATAAATGGTTTACACAACGAGTCACAAGGACTAATGAACAAGGACAAATGGTTCACACAATGAAAACAAGGAAAAATTGTTCACACAACTAATCACAAGGACTAATGAACAAGGACAAATCGTTCACACAACGAGTCACAAGGACTAATGAACAAGGAGAAATGGTTCACAGAGCAAGTCACATGGACTAATGAACAAGGACAAATGGTTCACACAACGAGTCACAAGGACTAATGAACCAGGGCAAATGGTTTACACAATGAGTCACAAAGACAAGGAGAATGGTTTACAAAACGAGTCACAAGGATTATTGAACAACGACAAATGGTACACACAACGAGTCACAAGGTCTAACGAACAAGCAGAATGGTTCTCACAATGAGTCACATGGACTAATGAACAAGGACAAATGGTTCACACAACCAGTAACAAGGACTAATGAACAAGGAGAAATGATTCACACAACGACTCACATGGACTAATGAACAAGGAGAAAGGGTTCACACAACGAAAAACATGGACTAATGAACAAGGACAACTGGTTCACACAACGAGTCACAAGGACTAATGAACAAGGACAAATTGTTCACACAACGAGTCACAAGGACTAAAGAACAAGGACAAATGCTTTACACAACGAGTCACAAAGAAAAGGATAAATGGTTTACACAACGAGTCACAAGGACTAATGAACAAGGACAAATGGTTCACACAATAAAAACAAGGAAAAATTGTTCACACAACTATTCACAAGGACTAATGAACAAGGACCAATCGTTCACACAACGAGTCACAAGGACTAATGAAAAAGGAGAAAGGATTCACACAATGAGTCACATGGACTAATGAACAAGGACAACTGGTGCACACAACGAGTCACAAGGACAGATGAACAAGGACAAGCGGCTCACACAATGAGTCACAAGGACTAATGAACAAGGACAAGCGGTTCACACAACGAGTCACAAGGACTAAAGAACAAGGATAAATGGTTTACACAACGAGTCACAAGGACTAATAAACAAGGACAAATTGTTCACACAACGAGTCACAAGGACTAATGAACAACGAGAAAGGGTTCACACAACGAGTCACAAGGACTAATGAACAAGGACAACTGGTTCACACAACGAGTCACAAGGACTAATGAGCAAGGACAAATGGTTCAGACAACGAGTCAAAAGAACTAAAGAACAAGGACAAATGGTTTACACAACGAGTCACAAAGACAAGGATAAATGGTTTACACAACGAGTCACAAGGACTAATGAACAAGGAGAAAGGATTCACACAATGAGTCACATGGACTAATGAATAAGGAAAATTTGTTTACACAACGAGTCACAAGGACTAATGAACAAGGATAAATGGTTCACACAACGAGTCACATGGACTAATGAACAAGGAGAAAGGGTTCAGACAACGAAAAACATGGACTAATGAACAAGGACAACTGGTTCACACAACGAGTCATAAGGACTAATGAACAAGGACAAATTGTTCACACAACGAGTCCTAAGGACTAAAGAACAAGGACAAATGCTTTACACAACGAGTCACAAAGACAACGATAAATGGTTTACACAACGAGTCACAAGGACTAATGAACAAGGACAAATGGTTCACACAATGAAAACAAGGAAAAATTGTTCACACAACTAATCACAAGGACTAATGAACAAGGACAAATCGTTCACACAACGAGTCACAAGGACTAATGAACAAGGAGAAATGGTTCACAGAGCAAGTCACATGGACTAATGAACAAGGACAAATGGTTCACACAACGAGTCACAAGGACTAATGAACCAGGGCAAATGGTTTACACAATGAGTCACAAAGACAAGGAGAATGGTTTACAAAACGAGTCACAAGGATTATTGAACAACGACAAATGGTACACACAACGAGTCACAAGGTCTAACGAACAAGCAGAATGGTTCTCACAATGAGTCACATGGACTAATGAACAAGGACAAATGGTTCACACAACCAGTAACAAGGACTAATGAACAAGGAGAAATGATTCACACAACGACTCACATGGACTAATGAACAAGGAGAAAGGGTTCACACAACGAAAAACATGGACTAATGAACAAGGACAACTGGTTCACACAACGAGTCACAAGGACTAATGAACAAGGACAAATTGTTCACACAACGAGTCACAAGGACTAAAGAACAAGGACAAATGCTTTACACAACGAGTCACAAAGAAAAGGATAAATGGTTTACACAACGAGTCACAAGGACTAATGAACAAGGACAAATGGTTCACACAATAAAAACAAGGAAAAATTGTTCACACAACTATTCACAAGGACTAATGAACAAGGACCAATCGTTCACACAACGAGTCACAAGGACTAATGAAAAAGGAGAAAGGATTCACACACTGAGTCACATGGACTAATGAACAAGGACAACTGGTGCACACAACGAGTCACAAGGACAGATGAACAAGGACAAGCGGCTCACACAATGAGTCACAAGGACTAATGAACAAGGACAAGCGGTTCACACAACGAGTCACAAGGACTAAAGAACAAGGATAAATGGTTTATACAACGAGTCACAAGGACTAATAAACAAGGACAAATTGTTCACACAACGAGTCACAAGGACTAATGAACAACGAGAAAGGGTTCACACAACGAGTCACAAGGACTAATGAACAAGGACAACTGGTTCACACAACGAGTCACAAGGACTAATGAGCAAGGACAAATGGTTCAGACAACGAGTCAAAAGAACTAAAGAACAAGGACAAATGGTTTACACAACGAGTCACAAAGACAAGGATAAATGGTTTACACAACGAGTCACAAGGACGAATGAACAAGGACAAATGGTTCACACAATGAAAACAAGGAAAAACTGTTCACACAATTAATCACAAGGACTAATGAACAAGGACAAATTGTTCACACAACGAGTGACAAGGACTAATGAACAAGGAGAAAGGATTCACACAATGAATCACATGGACTAATGAATAAGGATAATTTGTTAACACAACGAGTCACAAGGACTAATGAACAAGGATAAATGGTTCACACAACGAGTCACATGGACTAATGAACAAGGAGAAAGGGTTCACACAACGAAAAACATGGACTAATGAACAAGGACAACTGGTTCACACAACGAGTCACAAGGACTAATGAACAAGGACAAATTGTTCACACAACGAGTCACAAGGACTAAAGAACAAGGACAAATGCTTTACACAACGAGTCACAAAGACAAGGATAAATGGTTTACACAACGAGTCACAAGGACTAATGAACAAGGACAAATGGTTCACACAATGAAAACAAGGAAAAATTGTTCACACAACTAATCACAAGGACTAATGAACAAGGAAAAATTGTTCACACAACGAGTCACAAGGACGAATGAACAAGGAGAAATGGTTCACAGAGCAAGTCACATGGACTAATGAACAAGGACAAATGGTTCACACAACGAGTCACAAGGACTAATGAACCAGGGCAAATGGTTTACACAATGAGTCACAAAGACAAGGAGAATGGTTTACAAACCGAGTCACAAGGATTATTGAACAACGACAAATGGTTCACTCAACGAGTCACAAGGTCTAATGAACAAGCAGAATGGTTCTCACAATGAGTCACATGGACTAATGAACAAGGACAAATGGTTCACACAACCAGTAACAAGGACTAATGAACAAGGAGAAATGATTCACACAACGACTCACATGGACTAATGAACAAGGAGAAAGGGTTCACACAACGAAAAACATGGACTAATGAACAAGGACAACTGGTTCACACAACGAGTCACAAGGACTAATGAACAAGGACAAATTGTTCACACAACGAGTCACAAGGACTAAAGAACAAGGACAAATGCTTTACACAACGAGTCACAAAGACAAGGACAAATGGTTTAAATAACGAGTCACAAGGACTAATGAACAAGGACAAATGGTTCACACGATAAAAACAAGGAAAAATTGTTCACACAACTATTCACAAGGACTAATGAACAAGGACCAATCGTTCAAACAACGAGTCACAAAGACTAATGAAAAAGGAGAAAGGATTCACACACTGAGTCACATGGACTAATGAACAAGGACAACTGGTGCACACAACGAGTCACAAGGACAGATGAACAAGGACAAGCGGCTCACACAATGAGTCACAAGGACTAATGAACAAGGACAAGCGGTTCACACAACGAGTCACAAGGACTAAAGAACAAGGATAAATGGTTTACACAACGAGTCACAAGGACTAATAAACAAGGACAAATTGTTCACACAACGAGTCACAAGGACTAATGAACAACGAGAAAGGGTTCACACAACGAGTCACAAGGACTAATGAACAAGGACAACTGGTTCACACAACGAGTCACAAGGACTAATGAGCAAGGACAAATGGTTCAGACAACGAGTCAAAAGAACTAAAGAACAAGGACAAATGGTTTACACAACGAGTCACAAAGACAAGGATAAATGGTTTACACAACGAGTCACAAGGACGAATGAACAAGGACAAATGGTTCACACAATGAAAACAAGGAAAAACTGTTCACACAACTAATCACAAGGACTAATGAACAAAGACAAATTGTTCACACAACGAGTCACAAGGACTAATGAACAAGGAGAAATGGTTCACAGAGCAAGTCACATGGACTAATGAACAAGGACAAATGGTTCACACAACGAGTCACAAGGACTAATGAACCAGGGCAAATGGTTTACACAATGAGTCACAAAGACAAGGAGAATGGTTTACAAACCGAGTCACAAGGATTATTGAACAACGACAAATGGTTCACTCAACGAGTCACAAAGTCTAATGAACAAGTAGAATGGTTCTCACAATGAGTCACATGGACTAATGAACAAGGACAAATGGTTCACACAACCAGTAACAAGGACTAATGAACAAGGAGAAATGATTCACACAACGACTCACATGGACTAATGAACAAGGAGAAAGGGTTCACACAACGAAAAACATGGACTAATGAACAAGGACAACTGGTTCACACAACGAGTCACAAGGACTAATGAACAAGGACAAATTGTTCACACAACGAGTCACAAGGACTAAAGAACAAGGACAAATGCTTTACACAACGAGTCACAAAGACAAGGATAAATGGTTTACACAACGAGTCACAAGGACTAATGAACAAGGACAAATGGTTCACACAATAAAAACAAGGAAAAATTGTTCACACAACTATTCACAAGGACTAATGAACAAGGACCAATCGTTCAAACAACGAGTCACAAGGACTAATGAAAAAGGAGAAAGGATTCACACACTGAGTCACATGGACTAATGAACAAGGACAACTGGTGCACACAACGAGTCACAAGGACAAATGAACAAGGACAAGCGGCTCACACAATGAGTCACAAGGACTAATGAACAAGGACAAGCGGTTCACACAACGAGTCACAAGGACTAAAGAACAAGGATAAATGGTTTACACAACGAGTCACAAGGACTAATAAACAAGGACAAATTGTTCACACAACGAGTCACAAGGACTAATGAACAACGAGAAAGGGTTCACACAACGAGTCACAAGGACTAATGAACAAGGACAACTGGTTCACACAACGAGTCACAAGGACTAATGAGCAAGGACAAATGGTTCAGACAACGAGTCAAAAGAACTAAAGAACAAGGACAAATGGTTTACACAACGAGTCACAAAGACAAGGATAAATGGTTTACACAACGAGTCACAAGGGCGAATGAACAAGGACAAATGGTTCACACAATGAAAACAAGGAAAAATTGTTCACACAACTATTCACAAGGACTAATGAACAAGGACCAATCGTTCACACAACGAGTCACAAGGACTAATGAAAAAGGAGAAAGGATTCACACACTGAGTCACATGGACTAATGAACAAGGACAACTGGTGCACACAACGAGTCACAAGGACAAATGAACAAGGACAAGCGGCTCACACAACGAGTCACAAGGACTAATGAACAAGGACAAGCGGTTCACACAACGTGTCACAAGGACTAAAGCACAAGGATAAATGGTTTACACAACGACTCACAAGGACTAATAAACAAGGACAAATTGCTCACACAACGAGTCACAAGGACTAATGAACAACGAGAAAGGGTTCACACAACGAGTCAGAAGGACTAATGAACAAGGACAACTGGTTCACACAACGAGTCACAAGGACTAATGAATAAGGACAAATGGTTCAGACAACGAGTCAATAGAACTAAAGAACAAGGACAAATGGTTTACACAACGAGTCACAAAGACAAGGATAAATGGTTTACACAATGAGTCACAAGGACTAATGAACAAGGACAAATGGTTCACACAATGAAAACAAGGAAAAACTGTTCACACAACTAATCACAAGGACTAATGAACAAGGACAAATTGTTCACACAACGAGTGACAAGGACTAATGAACAAGGAGAAAGGATTCACACAATGAGTCACATGGACTAATGAATAAGGAAAATTTGTTTACACAACGAGTCACAAGGACTAATGAACAAGGATAAATGGTTCACACAACGAGTCACATGGACTAATGAACAAGGAGAAAGGGTTCAGACAACGAAAAACATGGACTAATGAACAAGGACAACTGGTTCACACAACGAGTCATAAGGACTAATGAACAAGGACAAATTTTTCACACAACGAGTCCTAAGGACTAAAGAACAAGGATAAATGCTTTACACAACGAGTCACAAAGACAACGATAAATGGTTTACACAACGAGTCACAAGGACTAATGAACAAGGACAAATGGTTCACACAATGAAAACAAGGAAAAATTGTTCACACAACTAATCACAAGGACTAATGAACAAGGACAAATTGTTCACACAACGAGTCACAAGGACTAATGAACAAGGAGAAATGGTTCACAGAGCAAGTCACAAGGACAAATGAACAAGGACAAGCGGCTCACACAATGAGTCACAAGGACTAATGAACAAGGACAAGCGGTTCACACAACGAGTCACAAGGACTAAAGAACAAGGATAAATGGTTTACACAACGAGTCACAAGGACTAATAAACAAGGACAAATTGTTCACACAACGAGTCACAAGGACTAATGAACAACGAGAAAGGGTTCACACAACGAGTCACAAGGACTAATGAACAAGGACAACTGGTTCACACAACGAGTCACAAGGACTAATGAGCAAGGACAAATGGTTCAGACAACGAGTCAAAAGAACTAAAGAACAAGGACAAATGGTTTACACAACGAGTCACAAAGACAAGGATAAATGGTTTACACAACGAGTCACAAGGACGAATGAACAAGGACAAATGGTTCACACAATGAAAACAAGGAAAAACTGTTCACACAACTAATCACAAGGACTAATGAACAAGGACAAATTGTTCACACAACGAGTCACAAGGACTAATGAACAAGGAGAAATGGTTCACAGAGCAAGTCACATGGACTAATGAACAAGGACAAATGGTTCACACAACGAGTCACAAGGACTAAAGAACCAGGGCAAATGGTTTACACAATGAGTCACAAAGACAAGGAGAATGGTTTACAAACCGAGTCACAAGTATTATTGAACAACGACAAATGGTTCACTCAACGAGTCACAAGGTCTAATGAACAAGCAGAATGGTTCTCACAATGAGTCACATGGACTAATGAACAAGGACAAATGGTTCACACAACCAGTAACAAGGACTAATGAACAAGGAGAAATGATTCACACAACGACTCACATGGACTAATGAACAAGGAGAAAGGGTTCACACAACGAAAAACATGGACTAATGAACAAGGACAACTGGTTCACACAACGAGTCACAAGGACTAATGAACAAGGACAAATTGTTCACACAACGAGTCACAAGGACTAAAGAACAAGGACAAATGCTTTACACAACGAGTCACAAAGACAAGGATAAATGGTTTACACAACGAGTCACAAGGACTAATGAACAAGGACAAATGGTTCACACAATAAAAACAAGGAAAAATTGTTCACACAACTATTCACAAGGACTAATGAACAAGGACCAATCGTTCAAACAACGAGTCACAAGGACTAATGAAAAAGGAGAAAGGATTCACACAACGAGTCACATGGACTAATGAACAAGGACAATCTGGTGCACACAACGAGTCACAAGGACAAATGAACAAGGACAAGCGGCTCACACAATGAGTCACAAGGACTAATGAACAAGGACAAGCGATTCACACAACGAGTCACAAGGACTAAAGAACAAGGATAAATGGTTTACACAACGAGTCACAAGGACTAATAAACAAGGACAAATTGTTCACACAACGAGTCACAAGGACCAATGAACAACGGGAAAGGGTTCACACAACGAGTCACAAGGACTAATGAACAAGGACAACTGGTTCACACAACGAGTCACAAGGACTAATGAGCAAGGACAAATGGTTCAGACAACGAGTCAAAAGAACTAAAGAACAAGGACAAATGGTTTACACAACGAGTCACAAAGACAAGGATAAATGGTTTACACAACGAGTCACAAGGACGAATGAACAAGGACAAATGGTTCACACAATGAAAACAAGGAAAAACTGTTCACACAATTAATCACAAGGACTAATGAACAAGGACAAATTGTTCACACAACGAGTGACAAGGACTAATGAACAAGGAGAAAGGATTCACACAATGAATCACATGGACTAATGAATAAGGAAAATTTGTTCACACAACGAGTCACAAGGACTAATGAACAAGGATAAATGGTTCACACAACGAGTCACATGGACTAATGAACAAGGAGAAAGGGTTCACACAACGAAAAACATGGACTAATGAACAAGGACAACTGGTTCACACAACGAGTCACAAGGACTAATGAACAAGGACAAATTGTTCACACAACGAGTCACAAGGACTAAAGAACAAGGACAAATGCTTTACACAACGAGTCACAAAGACAAGGATAAATGGTTTACACAACGAGTCACAAGGACTAATGAACAAGGACAAATGGTTCACACAATGAAAACATGGAAAAATTGTTCACACAACTAATCACAAGGACTAATGAACAAGGACAAATTGTTCACACAACGAGTCACAAGGACTAATGAACAAGGAGAAATGGTTCACAGAGCAAGTCACATGGACTAATGAACAAGGACAAATGGTTCACACAACGAGTCACAAGGACTAATGAACCAGGGCAAATGGTTTACACAATGAGTCACAAAGACAAGGAGAATGGTTTACAAACCGAGTCACAAGGATTATTGAACAATGACAAATGGTTCACTCAACGAGTCACAAGGTCTAATGAACAAGCAGAATGGTTCTCACAATGAGTCACATGGACTAATGAACAAGGACAAATGGTTCACACAACCAGTAACAAGGACTAATGAACAAGGAGAAATGATTCACACAACGAGTCACACGGACTAATGAACAAGGAGAAAGGGTTCACACAACGAAAAACATGGACTAATGAACAAGGACAACTGGTTCACACAACGAGTCACAAGGACTAATGAACAAGGACAAATTGTACACACAACGTGTGACACCCTTAAAAATTAGCGTTATCTAATTACTTAAATGCGTAAATTCTACGGAAAAACTGGTAGGATATGTTTGTAAATGGTTCAACTATATCAAATCCTGCAATTTCAAAAAAATTTCTAACGAAACCATTCACAACCAATCCAACATTCCCAATAGACGGGTGCCAAAACCTGCAATTTACTACAATCTAACTTACTCAACACCGCTAAAGGTAAGAAAATACATAATGATACAACCCAAAATGGAAAAGGGAGACATATGTCCCTTCAAATTATATACAAACCAAAAGTTAAAAGGTTATATACATAACCAAAAGATAAAAGGTTTCTACAAAAGAAAACCAAACTAGGTCCAAGGTTCCTTGCTCACTAGCTCGTCTGTGACCCCAACTAAGCATCAACAACCTGTCAATCGCATTTTATACAAACACGAAAGCCACAATTCAGTGGGGAGTAACTTCGAGTCCTCCCAGCCACGAATCGTCAAAATTAATGTAACATGTAAACAATATGATAAACCATGTAATTATCATGTAATCTAACCTATGACCCCTAAACTGACCAAACTAAACTATCATGTGAATCATATAATTCAAATAGTAATCCAAACTTTATCAATCAGAACCGGCTTACATCTCACCTATTACAGTTCATAAAATCACCATACAAGAAAGGGCAATATATCAAAGACAGGCATAAGTTCTTAGCACGGTCAATAGTCACTTTGTAACTCGAGTCTATACCACGAGGTAGGGAAGGTAATCGAACCGGTATCTTGGCTCAGCGGTTAATATTAATAAAACATGGCCAAGAGACAACACAACCCTAGCCTAAAATCTGCGCAGACCTAGACATGCGGATACACACCACCGCACCCAAGACCCACTATTTTTCTAAAACCATAGTGAGTACCCTAAGGAGTCCACCAAAGGGTTGGCTAGTACTTAAGCTGACCCCTTACTATCAAAATAAGTAACTGAGGTCATGCCCCAACTTGGATATAAATCCACTAGTCAGGAACACAAAGGCTATCAAGCAGTGAACATATACTCGTCAAAGACTATAAAGACCTATCTATGATGAAGGCTGAAGTACTCACCTAGGACCTAGTCCCAGCTAGTCCCAGCTTGAATACTTTAGCCCACACCACACAAGACTCACCACACAAGTCAATTAAGACACCCACTTAACCATAAGAGGGCAAAAAGTCCTACTTACCAACATGAATTCTAACATTCTATCATGTGACAGGCTATATAATTGTCTATTCAGCATACAAATCCAACAGTGTCCTCAATAAGAATTCAATACTAACTTCCAATTCTAGCAATTTTAACAATATTAAAGGCTTTAGGGGAATCTAGGGCCATTACTACAAAATAAGAAGCTATTTAAATTCAACTAACTAAATAAGAAGCTATTTAAATTCAACTAACTACACATGTGAAATAGAGATATAATAAATGGCCTAAAACAAGAAAAAGGCTGATTATCTAATTCATTCAACCGAATTTTTACCCGCAACCCCTGACCTACTGCGACAGTGCACGGGTCAAATTGCGGTGACCAATCACTCAATTAATCGACATCGCATCGATCAAAGGGACTAAGGCTCAGTTTTCGGCACAATCAACAAAACATTACAATTATCGCTATAAAATTCATTTCGAGCCTATTAATTACAATTTCATTTTGTAAACTATCCTAACATGTGATAACTATTAATATAAGCATAATTTTACCATTAACATAATTTTTATTACTTATATGATTCAATTCCTAAAGTGTACTCATACTAACTATGTCATTAATAAACCTTAAATGACAAATTTTGCATGGAAAACCGCGAAACAAGCAACGGACCGACCCGGGCCAACCGTGGGCTAGCCGTGGGCCTGCCACGGGCCTGCCGGCCTGCTGCCCGTCCCCCTACACCACCATTTTTTCCATTTTTATTTAGAAAAAGACCGTCTGAACATTAATTAATCGTTCCCAATTCACTTTGTTAATTTAAACTAACAAAAGGCATAATTTAAGCATGCATGCAACAAATTTATCATGTGAAAACTACTACTCAAGCAAAAATCACCAAACATACAAAAATCAAAAAACATGTGACGATCTTTCGTCGAGTAACTCGAAATATGTTACCTTAAGCTAGAAAAAAAAGAGCAATTAGCACCTCAAACCCAAACCCTAACTAGCAACTATCCGCTATCTTCGATAATATACGAGTCCTCAAACTCGTCTTCCAATCCTTCACCTAAATAAACAATTAAAACACAATAATAAGCACATAAAACCGAAAATACCGAAATTTCATCTTAAAACAACTTCAAGAAAACTGAAATTAAATTATACCAAGTTGTAGATCGCGACGAGGGGATTCCGGAAAGGTAAATTATGCGAAAAACCGAGTAAAAACGAAGAAATTAGGGCGATTTTAGCTTGATATGAAGAAAAATGTGTTTTGGGAATTAGAGAAGATGAAGATAGAGTAAAATCAGAAAAAAAAAAAAAAAAAAAAAGAAAAGGGAGGGGGCTGGTCCGCGGGAAAGGGAAGAGGAAAGGAGAAGAGCGGGATTTTTAGTCGGGATTTTTACGAGTCGGGTTTGACCCGTTTCGATAACAATTAAAACCGTAGGTCAAACGCAAATTCCGTCAAGACCAAAGTTCTTAAACACGAGATTACAATAAAATTGAGTATTCATACGACCCATTTCCAAATTCGTTTACCCAACGTTCAAAAGAATTGTCATTTTCCCCCCGATACGCCCTTATTTCGAAATAAAAAGTTTTACACGGTTTGAACTATTTTTAAACATCTCAAAACTATCAAAATAAATACTTTTCTTCAAAATATAATAAAATTATATTTCTTTGAATTATTTTTTACTTTAAATACTTAAATATCAACTTTTATTTGATTAATAAGTCATTTCCGAAATATATTAACGGTCCGAAATTACGGGGCGTTACACAATGAGTCACAAGGACTAAAGAACAAGGACAAATGCTTTACACAACGAGTCACAAAGACAAGGATAAATGGTTTACACAACGAGTCACAAGGACTAATGAACTAGGAGAAATGGTTCACAGAGCAAGTCACATGGACTAATGAACAAGGACAAATGGTTCACACAACGAGTCACAAGGACTAATGAACCAGGGCAAATGGTTTACACAATGAGTCACAAAGACAAGGAGAATGGTTTACAAACCGAGTCACAAGGATTTTTGAACAACGACAAATGGTTCACACAACGAGTCACAAGGTCTAATGAACAAGCAGAATGGTTCTCACAATGAGTCACATGGACTAATGAACAAGGAGAAAGGGTTCACACAATGAGTAACATGGACTAATGAACAAGGACAACTGGTTCACACAACGAGTCACAAGGACTAATTAACAAAGACAAATGGTTCACACAATGAGTCACAAGGACTAAAGAACAAGGACAAATGCTTTACACAACGAGTCACAAAGACAAGGATAAATAGTTTACACAACGAGTCACAAGGACTAATGAACATGGACAAAAGGTTCACACAACGAAAAAAAGGAAAAATTGTTCACACAACGAGTCACAAGGACTAATGTACAAGGACAAATCGTTCACACAACGAGTCACAAAGACTAATGAACAAGTAGAAGGGATTCACACAACGAGTCACATGGACTAATGAACAAGGACAACTGGTTCACACAACGAGTCACAATGACAAATGAACAAGGACAAGCGGTTCACACAACGAGTCACAAGGACTAATGATAAAGGACAAGCGGTTCACACAACGAGTCACAAGGACTAAAGAACAAGGATAAATAGTTTACACAACGAGTCACAAAGACAAGGATAAATGGTTTACACAACGAGTCACAAGGACTAATAAACAAAGAAAATTTGTTCACACAACGAGTCACAAGGACTAATGAACAAGGAGAATAGGTTCACACAACGAGTCACATAGACTAATGAACAAGGGGAAAGGGTTCACACAACGAGTCACATGGACTAATGAACAAGGAATACTGGTTCACATAACGAGTCGCAAGGACTAAAGAACAAGGATAAATGGTTTACACAATGAGTCACAAAGACAGGGATAAATGGTTTACACAACGAGTCACAAGGACTAATAAACAAGGAAAATTTGTTCACACAACGAGTCACAAGGACTAATGAACAAGGATAAATGGTTCACACAACGAGTCACATGGACTAATGAACAAGGGGAAAGGGTTCACACAAAGAGTAACATGGACTAATGAACAAGGACAACTGGTTCACACAACGAGTCAGAAGGACTAATGAACAAGGACAAATGGTTCACACAACGAGTCACAAGGACTAAAGAACAGGGACAAATGCTTTACACTACGAGTCACAAAGACAAGGATAAATGGTTTACACAACGAGTCACAAGGACTAATGAACAAGGACAAATGGTTCACACAACGAAAACAAGGAAAAATTGATCACACAACTAATCACAAGGACTAATGAACAAGGATAAATCGTTCACACAACGAGTCACAAGGACTAATGAACAAGGAGAAAGGATTCCCACAACGAGTCACACGGACTAATGAACAAGAACAACTGGTTCACACAACGAGTCACAATGACAAATGAACAAGGACAAGCGGTTCACACAACGAGTCACAAGGACTAATGATAAAGGACAAGCGGTTCACACAACGAGTCACAAGGACTAAAGAACAAGGATAAATAGTTTACACAACGAGTCACAAAGACAAGGATAAATGGTTTACACAACGAGTCACAAGGACTAATAAACAAAGAAAATTTGTTCACACAACGAGTCACAAGGACTAATGAACAAGGAGAATAGGTTCACACAACGAGTCACATAGACTAATGAACAAGGGGAAAGGGTTCACACAACGAGTCACATGGACTAATGAACAAGGAATACTGGTTCACATAACGAGTCGCAAGGACTAAAGAACAAGGATAAATGGTTTACACAATGAGTCACAAAGACAGGGATAAATGGTTTACACAACGAGTCACAAGGACTAATAAACAAGGAAAATTTGTTCACACAACGAGTCACAAGGACTAATGAACAAGGATAAATGGTTCACACAACGAGTCACATGGACTAATGAACAAGGGGAAAGGGTTCACACAAAGAGTAACATGGACTAATGAACAAGGACAACTGGTTCACACAACGAGTCAGAAGGACTAATGAACAAGGACAAATGGTTCACACAACGAGTCACAAGGACTAAAGAACAGGGACAAATGCTTTACACTACGAGTCACAAAGACAAGGATAAATGGTTTACACAACGAGTCACAAGGACTAATGAACAAGGACAAATGGTTCACACAACGAAAACAAGGAAAAATTGATCACACAACTAATCACAAGGACTAATGAACAAGGATAAATCGTTCACACAACGAGTCACAAGGACTAATGAACAAGGAGAAAGGATTCCCACAACGAGTCACACGGACTAATGAACAAGAACAACTGGTTCACACAACGAGTCACAATGACAAATGAACAAGGACAAGCGGCTCACACAATGAGTCACAAGGACTAATGAACAAAGACAAGCGGTTCACACAACGAGTCACAAGGACTAAAGAACAAGGATAAATGGTTTACACAATGAGTCACAAAGACAAGGATAAATGGTTTACACAACGAGTCACAAGGACTAATAAACAAGGACAAATTGTTCACACAACGAGTCACAAGGACTAATGAACAAGGAGAAAGGATTCACACAACGAGTCACAAGGACTAATGAGCAAGGACAACTGGTTCACACAACGAGTCACAAGGACTAATGAACAAGGACAAATGGTTCAGACAACGAGTCACAAGAATTAAAGAACAAGGATAAATGGTTTACACAACGAGTCACAAATACAAGCATAAATGGTTTACACAACGAGTCACAAAGACTAATGAACAAGGATAAATGATTCACACAATGAAAACAAGGAAAAATTGTTCACACAACTAATCACAAGGACTAATGAACAAGGACAAATCGTTCACACAACGAGTCACAAGGACTAATGAACAAGGAGAAAGGATTCTCACCACGAGTCACATGGACTAATGAACAAGGAAAATTTGTTCACACGAGTCACAAGGACTAATGAACAAGGAGAAATGGTTCACAGAGCGAGTCACATGGACTAATGAACAAGCACAAATGGTTCACACAACGAGTCAAAAGGACTAATGAACAAGGACAAATGGTTTACACAACGAGTCACAAAGACAAGGAGAATGGTTTACACAACGAGTCACAAGGATTATTGAACAACGACAAATGGTTCATACAACGAGTCACAAGGACAAATGAACAAGCAGAATGGTTCACACAATGAGTCACATGGACTAATGAACAAGGACAAATGGTTCACACAACCAGTCACAAGGACTAATGATTAAGGAGAAATGATTCACACGACGAGTCACATGGACTAATGAACAAGGAGAAAGGGTTCACACAATGAGTAACATGGACTAATAAACAAGGACAATTGGTTCACTTAACGAGTCACAAGGACTAATGAACAAGGACAAATGGTTCACACAACAAGTCACAAGGACTAAAGAACAAGGACAAATGCTTTACACAAGGAGTCACAAAGACAAGGATAAATGGTTTACACAACGAGTCACAAGGACTAATGAACAAGGGCAAATGGTTCACACCACGAAAAAAAGGAAAAATTGTTCACACAACGAGTCCCAAGGACTAATGAACAAGGACAAATCGTTCACACAACGAGTCACAAAGACTAATGAACAAGTAGAAAGGATTCACACAACGAGTCAAATGGACTAATGAACAAGGACAACTGGTTCACACAACGAGTCACAATGACAAATGAACAAGGACAAGCGGTTCACAAAACGAGTCACAAGGACAAATGAACAAGGACAAGCGGTTCACACAACGAGTCACAAGGACTAAAGAACAAGGATAAATGGTTTACACAACGAGTCACAAAGACAAGGATAAATGGTTTACACAACGAGTCACAAGGACTAATAAACAAGAAAAATTTGTTCACACAACGAGTCACAAGGACTAATGAACAAGGAGAAATGGTTCATACAACGAGTCACATGGACTTATGAACAAGGAGAAAGGGTTCACACAACGAGTCACATGGACTAATGAACAAGGACAACTGGTTCTCACAACTAGTCACAAGGACTAATGAACAAGGACAAGCGGTTCACACAACGAGTCACAAGGACTAAAGAACAAGGATAAATGATTTACACAACGAGTCACAAAGACAAGGATAAATGATTTACACAACGAGTCACATGGACTAATAACCAAGGAAAATTTGTTAACACAACGAGTCACAAGGACTAATTAAGAAGGAGAAATGGTTCACACAACGAGTCACATGGACTAATGAACAAGGAGAAAGGGTTCACACAATGAGTCACATTGACTAATGAACAAGGACAACTGGTTCACACAACGAGTCACAAGGACTAATGAACAAGGACAAGCGGTTCACACAACGAGTCACAATGACTAAAGAACTGTTGGGAAATGTGTCCTCAACAATAGTGCGATCACATGATTTAAATATCATTATTAAATCTCATGCCAAGAATACGAAAGGGATGATACATTACATATATATAGTCAACTGGTCTACACATATTGGTAATGATTGGCTGGCTAGAGTTTGACATTCTATCGTCGTGCGACGGTGGTGATCGATTGATCCCTTGAGGTCGCACCTAAAGGACGATTCCCTTAATTGAAAAGGTTAATTAGTTGTATACCGTCTAGACTAATTAATTCCTTAAAATTGAACAATTCGATTTGTGAGAGAGAATATTGATATCTTATTGTAATGGGATTAAATAAGATTTATTTTAGTAATAAAATGCTTTGTTGCTAAAATTATTTATTGTTTGAGAAACAATAAAGATAAGAATGAATGGTTGATTATAATTACAAAAAGTTGTGAATTATAACTATATGACCCATTTTATTTATGTGATCAAGTATCACTAGTCAATTTGTTGTATGAAATTTAATTAATTCATGAAATGATATTTATGTGATAGATATGCATCAAATTAATTAATAACATGTAACATTCTACATGTGACTTATTGTGTGACAAATGACAAATTGACAAAATAAAATGGTAGTCCATTTTAAGTATATGGACCGAAAATGGAGGGTGTGTTAGTGGGTTTTGGTTGTTTTATTTTATTTGATAAAATAAACATAATGATGCCTACCTACTACTAGTCTTACACATCTTACACACCTACTATTTTTGAGAAGAGTAAAAGAAAAAGAAATGATGCCATTTTAGGCTCCAAAAACCGTGACACTCCCTCTACAAGGAGGTGAGTTGGTTCTTTTCTTTTTCACACACTACCATTCAATTAACATGCAAAATGTTCATGAATATTCTCTCTTCTCTCTCCTTAATATTCATTAAAAAGATGAGTAATTGATTCAAATTGTTCATATAAATTACTAAGATTACTAGAAGTAGTATATGAGTATTAGTAATAGATTTTAAGGTAAACTACAATACAAACATCTAGTACATGTTTATTTGTGGGATTAAGGGATTGTCTTGGGTGCTACTAATTGGAGAATCTCTACTTTGGGATTTTTGTATGTTCATCCATTATTGGAAAGCTCAAGAACTAACAGAAGGAGATCTTGTTGGTGCCCAATATGACCGAATTTCATATGGTGAGAAAATGTTTTCTTATCTTCTTTTGTTTTAGTTTGCATGCATAAAATCCAACTTTAATTTTATGACAAATTAAATTAAAACATATATGAATATGTTAGTATATAGATCTACATTTCCTTCAATTGGTATCAGAGCCACGGTTGTTTGCATGCAAATCGGTTAAAAGTTTTTCCGAGATATAAGAATAACAAATAAAACTTGTAAAATTTGTGTTATTATGAGATATCACGAAATTAATCTATGCATGTTAATATTTCTGGTCCTAAAATGTTTTAGGATATTTTGGTTAATTTTACGGATTTTATTGTTCATAATTTACAATAATGGCATTTAAATATGATTTTATGAGTAAAAATGTCATTTTTGGTCTAAAATTAGCTATACTTCGAATTTTCCATTGATTTTTGGATATGTTGTCACATATATTATTTTTAGATAACCTGTAAAGTTTCATAATTTTTGGACTTGTTATGCTCGAAAAATGAATTTTTCATTATTAAATTCGGATTTAGGTGAAAAATAGGTTAATATGAGTTAAATTTCGAATCTGGTCATAGAAAATTAATATGTTGTCACATGCAATTTTACAAGATGTGTGTAAAATAATTGGCTATAAAGAAGTCTTTTTGCATGATTTATGGATTTTTGAAAAAAAATAGCATAAATAGTGACATTATTAGTGAAAAATTAATAAAACATAATCTATGACTTAGGAAAAACGTCTAATGTTGCATTTTATTATATTTTTCAGATCTAAAATTGAAAAGTTAATGAAAATAATTTTTCCATGTTTTTATGATTATTTTATTGAAAATCGATAAACCGCAACATTGTTTTTCCGGGAAAATTTCGAAATTTTTAACCTAAGATTTGAACATTATGAGTGTCATGGAAATTTTCCAGAATGTTCATGAGTTTAAATTTCAAATTTTGAATTTATTTGAAATTTTGTGATTTATTTGAAGTTTAATAGCTTATTTTTGTAATTTTTGGTCCATTTATGAACAATTTTGTAAATATGGGTTAATTATGGTCAAATTATTAGTGAAGACTAAATTTTGATTCCTAAGAGGTTAGGGTAATTAACTTATGCATAAATATGAGTTTATGTATTTTTGTGATTGTAAAATGTTGAAATCACGCAAATCCGTAAAAACCGAGTAATATAAGATATTGGCTAATTAAAGGCGATTTAGCATAAAATTGAGCATATTCATACATATTATAATGCTGCATTTTCTTTATGATTGTCATAATTTTAATTTATGTAATTTTTGAATTATGTAATTTTACTTAGTATGGCCTTAGATTTTAATTGGTATTTCCCGAAATGTATGGGAATATCGATTCGGTTGTAATTTTATTGTGATCTCGTATCACCGTTTTGTAATTTAATAGATTTATTTTATTTTAGTTACAAATGTATAATAGGAAATTATGTAATTTATTATGTAATTTAAATTCATCTCGGAGTTCCCAAAGACGGATTTCTTCAAGAATGGCGATACATAAAGACGGTGTTACCTCGAGATGCGTGTCACAACCGAAGTTCAAGGGACCAATGGAGCTGGTTTTCGAAATGTAATAGTTAAATAGTTTTTCTATTTTAGGAAAGGCCATACTAGGATTTATTTACTTTTATGCTTGCATTTTATTTTATGTCACATGCATCGCTAAATCGCCATAACTAAAACATGCATCCTTATTTTATCGAGTTTATCGACCGTGTCAATTATAATTATCGTAGTTCACCGCTTTAGTTCACTTAAAACGTGATAGATAATAAATTGACATGACCTCTCGCTAAAACAAACAATTGAGACATAGCCTTACCAAATAGTAGAAACCATGAAAACCTATTTCGCGAGGGAGTGCACTCGGCTACCCCGGGGTACAAACCTTGTTACGTAGGGGAAGTGGGTGATAAATGTCTATCCACCGAATTCATGTTGATGAGGGTTGCATCGGCTACCCCGTGCCTAAGTTGATGTGGGTTTGGATAATGGACACATTTATTCGAAATTTGGATTGTACTCAACAAAAGTTATTGATAAGGGTTGCATCGGCTACCCCGTGCCCTTGTTGATGTGTTTTGGGCTATAGATAAACATTAGAGTAATTTTATCGACCAAGAGTTCTAAAAGTAGAATCGATTAAAAGGTTAATCCACCGAGTTATATTGATAAAGGTTGCATCGGCTACCCCGTGCCTAAGTTGATATGAATTTGGGTCTTGGAATCATTTATCATAGTTGGGTAGAGGTCACTATGTAAATGCTATACTTGTTATTTCAAGTATTTATGAAACGATAAATGTTAAGTTTTCCACTATTCCGTTTTTATATTGTTCTATTTCTTTGCCACAATTCATATACGATATCATTTTGATTTTGATACAAATCTCCATTAAAACATCGTAACTAAAGACAAAATTTGAATTTGCTTCTAAAACCTCAAACGAACCATTGCTAAGGATCTCTTGTAAAGAGTATAGATTAAAGTTATTCATTATCAAACAGGTTTTTGATTCTAGAGTAACACATCTACTTACAATGGATTGTTTTTCCATGTACTTAAATGAATTAAGTACCTTGAAGCGATAAATTATTTTGGTAATTAGTTTTGTCAAGAATTCGTAATTGACCAAAAATAACGCAACCACTTTAATGAAAGTTTTAAGACTAAAACGAACAAATGAAGAGTAATCTTCATGAATTCAATTTTGCTTCTCAAAGCAAAAACACATTGAAATGAGTGGGAGCATTCTCTTAAACCGTTAAGATGAGGACGAGGTTCAAGAAGTAAAGATTATAATGGAATTGATACAAGGTAATGTTAAAGGTAAAGTTGTTGAGAATGACGATACTAAACCTATCAATCCCGACCGATAAGTTTCCATTGTCTTAAATGTTGGACACGAGAAAGGAAACTACCCCAAATTATTGAAGTATCAACAAGTTAGTTGTGGGACATCTAATTGAACCTTCTTCTTTAATTGTTTATTTGATTAAACATAAAATTTTGCTAGTACTACTTCGTCAATATTAGAAACCAATGGAGGTTTTCATCATTGTACTTGATACATAGGATGATTAGAATATGACGACTAGCAACAATAATGTCGAGAGATAGAGTAATTGTGTACTCAATCTAGTTTTTGGATTTAAAGTTGTACTTAATTATGACTATTAAGTGCATAAACTCTAAATAAGAATATAAACTTGTTAAGATACAAAAGAGGTTTTCACCTTTGTGACCCTTTACACCATGATTTGATGTATGGCTAGCCCATCATCAAGGTGATTATATTCTAAACCAAACTAGAATGATATATCATGAAGATGATGTAAGACTCAAATTGGTAACCCAAGATTAAACCTTAAATTTTGGAATGATGAACGCAAAGAGTTATCGAGTACTCTTGAAACCATTAGATTGTTAATGGTATATGCGTATCTTGTATTCAAAGCAAGATGTCTCGTGCCTTTTGGTTGAAAAGGAGATCGAGGTTGTAAATCATCGATCCAAAATAGGTTGATCATTTTCTTTTACCAACGATTTAAGTTGACGCTAATATGTTCACTTTATAAGGTAAATAGAGAAATCTTTGAAGAATTTCAAAGAGTTCAAGGAATTACGATTTAGTCGTGATGGGATTATCAAAGTGAAGACTTTGATATAAGCCAAAGGAAATGTGATATAGTATCACAAGTTAATCTCTCTTAGCACGCATTATGGAATAATGTGTGATTAGATAAGAAATCAAACGCTATTCGATATGGTTTGGATTTCAATCAAGTTACTTAGAGTTACTTGATCCTTTTGGGGATTTTATCAATTTTGTCTAAATTATTTTTCCACTAAATCGAATCATATGAGATATGAAATGGTAAGGGTACCATGGTTGTACGTTTTCACAAGAAACAAATGCTCATTTTTCCCTTGCAATTATCACGAGCACGACGGGTTTGCGGCTCATGAAGCTGTCTTTCTAAAATACAAGTTTATTTCTAGAAGACAGAGTGGGAGAAAATTATTCAAGAGCCACAAAGAATGTTATGTCACAAGAAACTGGTCTTTCTTGGCTACATAAGACGTTTTGTAAGATGTTGTTTCTTTAAAACCTAGGAGGTTAAATTCGTCACTTGTTAAAAATGATGAATTCATGCTACTTTTAAGAAAGAAAAGAGCTTATAACTTACAAAAGAAATTGTTTGATTCAAGTTGATTACTTCTAGAAAGTAATGAACATATGACTTACATAAGAGTGTTTAAGTCACAACTCAATACAAGGCTTAGAGTCATAAAAATCCGAATCAAAAGGGCTTGATTAGTGACAAAGGGTTTTGCACTAATAAAGAGATATTTCAAAGCAAAATTGGTTGCAAAGGGTTTTGCACTAATTGAAATGATTAAGTCTATTTGGATCTTCTTAGGGATTGTGTTTCATTATGAGGTTATGAAATACATAGCGAGTGAATCTAAAACCCACTTCTTCAATAGAAGGAATGTATTCAATACATGTCTTGAGTTTAGTAGATTCTTGCAACCCTAAGATAATGTGAAACTTGAGAGAGGGTCTTAAGTAGGACATCAATGAGTTAGAATCAACATTTTGATCATGTGATAAAACATTTCTCGATAAGTCGAGAAGTTGTGTTTATACATGGAGTTTAGTGGGAGTTACGGAAATTTTAATTAGTCCGATATGTGGATGACATATTGATCATTGAGAATGATTTAAGACTTTTGGAGTATTATAATACATCTTGAATATCCGGATTTATGAAGATAAATCCACATGATATTAGCGTCAGTAAGAAGTCTTAAGTTGATAAGATTCATGACTAGTTCAATTAAATTGAACATATTTGATTGATTCCATTTGCTTCCGCTGCTGAATCAATTAAATGAGTAATGATGTATAACACTTCATATACTTTGAGTATGATGAATTGTTTTCAAAATCAAATTTAAGTAATCTTTACCAAGTAAGCCATAAAGATTACCCTTAAGTGCTTGCAGAAGCATTAAGGAAGTAAAGCAAAGTGTTTATGATGCAATTTTGTGTAAGGGTGTTACACAAGTGACAATTGACAATTGAGATTGCGCATGGTTTCCGACAAAACCATAATCAAAACACATTAGGATGGTTAAGATACCATTGTGGCAATGTTAATTAAGAAGTAGATTTTCTAGAATCGTTCTAGGCAATAAAGAACAATGAGAGATATTTATAACGGGAATTGAGTACACTTGCGATCATGAGATGTGCAAGAAGGATGAGTCCCGCACACTGTGAAAACAGTGGGAGCTATTCTTAGGCTAGAGGGCCTATGTCTTGATTGGATCTCGACACGTACTCAGAAAGTTTTGTAATGCAAATGTATACATTACAAAGGAAAACGAGTATGTAGTGAGGTTGAGTAAGGTACAAGAAATTGATAAAACCTACTAACCAAAGCCTTCTCAAAGGCTAAATATGATGAGTCATGTCATTTTAATTGAATTGAAATGAACAACTACGTACAAGATCAAATTAGATTATAGAACAAGAAATAGTAATCAGGCATTGACTATTCATATGTGATAATCGCATTTGTCGTTCGAGTTTTACTTTAAAACTCTTTTATTATACTTTGTTACATCCAAACGGGTTGTAGAGACAATTGAACCCCGTTAAAGTGAACACGGATTAGCATTGTATTCGCCCATAGTCACTTATATGAGGTGACGTCTCGAAGTGACTAGAGTGTGATGCGATTGATGGCAAGTTCAAGTGCCATAGAGTCATGTGAGATGACTAGTCGATCACATAAAGACTGTTAGGAACACTTTGTCGGGCAGTGACCGCTTATAGAGTTCTGGCAAATTTATAAAGCCTGGTCGTGGCGAGAGCTACTATAGTATTCTAATGAGTCAATTCTTTTGACTAAAGACTGTTCGCCTAAGATGGCACAGTTTCAGATTAACTTTGATTTGTGTTACTACGACCTTCGTAAATGGGGTGAAATGGGCATATTTTGGGTTATGATGGTTGTGGCTAGTCGAAGGGAATAAGTGCGATAGGAATTGTCCACCCCCTTGTCGGGGTTAAAACAATATCTCAGGGCCACTCGAGGAGTAATGAATCGGAAATACGTGGCCACGCTCGGAAGGTATCTATGGTAGATAAATTCCGGTCAATCGATTATTCTCGGATCGAGGAAACCACTCTTGATATGATCACTTGCAAGTACGACCGAAAGACACCCTGCATTGAGTGGGAGATAGTAATAGGACAAGAGAATTGGTGACGCACACTTGTCGAGGACAAGTGGGAGATTGTTGGGAAATGTGTCCTCAACAATAGTGCGATCACATGATTTAAATATCATTATTAAATCTCATGCCAAGAATACGAAAGGGATGATACATTACATATATATAGTCAACTGGTCCACACATATCGGTAATGATTGGTTGGCTAGAGTTTGACATTACGTCGTCGTGCGACGGTGGTGATCGATTGATCCCTTGAGGTCACACCTAAAGGACGATTCCCTTAATTGAAAAGGTTAATTAGTTGTATACCGATACAGACTAATTAATTCCTTAAAATTGAACAATTCGATTTGGGAGAGAGAATATTGATATCTTATTGTAATGGGATTAAATAAGATTTATTTTAGTAATAAGATTCAATTAACATGCAAAATGTTCATGAATATTCTCTCTTCTCTCTCCTTAATATTCATTAAAAAGATGAGTAATTGATTCAAATTGTTCATATAAATTACTAAGATTACTAGAAGTAGTATATGAGTATTAGTAATAGATTTTAAGGTAAACTACAATACAAACATCTAGTACATGTTTATTTGTGGGATTAAGGGATTGTCTTGGGTGCTACTAATTGGAGAATCTCTACTTTGGGATTTTTGTATGTTCATCCATTATTGGAAAGCTCAAGAACTAACAAGAAGGAGATCTTATTGGTGCCCAATATGACCGAATTTCATATGGTGAGAAAATGTTTTCTTATCTTCTTTTGTTTTAGTTTGCATGCATAAAATCCAACTTTAATTTTATGACAAATTAAATTAAAACATATATGAATATGTTAGTATATAGATCTACATTTCCTTCAAGAACAAGGTTAAATGGTTTACACAATGAGTCACAAAAACAAGGATAAATGGTTTACACAAAGAGTCACAAGGACTAATAAACAAGGAAAATTTGTTCACACAACGAGTCACAAGGACTAATGAACAAGGAGAAATGGTTCACACAACGAGTCACAAGGACTAATGAACAAGGACAAATGGTTTACACAACGAGTCACAAAGACAAGGATAAATGGTTTACACAACGAATCACAAGGTAGTAAACAAGGAAATTTTGTTCACACAACGACTAATGAACAAGGAGAAATGGTTCGTACAACGAGTCACATGGACTTATGAACAAGGAGAAAGGGTTCACACAACGAGTCACATGGACTAATGAACAAGGACTACTAGTTCACATAACGAGTCACAAGGACTAATAAACAAGGAGAAATGGTTCACACAATGAAAACAAGGAAAAAATGTTCACACAACTAATCAAAAGGACTAATGAACAAGGACAAATTGTTCACACAACGAGTCACAAGGACTAATGAACAAGGAGAAAGGATTCTCTCAACGAGTCACATGGACTAATGAACAAGGAAAATTTGTTCACACAACGAGTCACAAGGACTAATGAACAAGGAGAAATGGTTCACAGAGCGAGTCACATGGACTAATGAACAAGGACAAATGGTTCACACAACGAGTCACAAGGACTAATGAACAAGGACAAATGGTGTACACAACGAGTCACAAAGACAAGGAGAATGGTTTACACAACGAGTCACAAGGATTATTGAACAACGACAAATGGTTCACACAACGAGTCGCAAGGACTAATGAACAAGGACAAATGGTTCACACAACCAGTCACAGGGACTAATGAACAAGGAGAAATGATTCACACGGCGAGTCACATGGACTAATGAACAAGGAGAAAGGGTTCACACAATGAGTAACATGGACTAATGAACAAGGGTAACTGGCACAACGAGTCACAAGGACTAATGAACAAGGACAAATGGTTCACACAACGAGTCACAAGGACTAAAGAACAAGGACAAATGCTTTACACAACGAGTCACAAAGACAAGGATAAATGGTTTACACAACGAGTCAGAAGGACTAATGAATAAGGACAAATGGTTCACACAACGAAAAAAAGGAAAAATTGTTCACACAACGAGTCCCAAGGACTAATGAACAAGGACAAATCGTTCACACAACGAGTCACAAAGACTAATGAACAAGTAGAAAGGATTCACAAAACGAGTCACATGGACTAATGAACAAGGACAACTAGTTCACACATCGAGTCACAATGACAAATGAACAAGGACAAGCGGTTCACACAACGAGTCACAAGGACTAATGAACAAGGACAAGCGGTTCACACAACGAGTCACAAGGACTAAAGAACAAGGATAAATGGTTTACACAACGAGTCACAAAGACAAGGATAAATGGTTTACACAACGAGTCACAAGGACTAATAAACAAGAAAAATTTGTTCACACAACGAGTCACAAGGAGTAATGAACAAGGACAAGCGGTCCACACAACGAGTCACAAGGACTAAAGAACAAGGATAAATGGTTTACACAACGAGCCACAAAGACAAGGATAAATGATTTACACAACGAGTCACATGGACTAATAAACAAGGAAAATTTGTTAACACAACGAGTCACAAGGACTAATTAACAAGGAGAATTGGTTCACACAACGAGTCACATGGACTAATGAACAAGGAGAAAGGGTTCACACAATGAGTAACATTGACTAATAAACAAGGACAACTGGTTCACACAACGAGTCAGAAGGACTAATGAACAAGGACAAGCGGTTCACACAACGAGTCACATGGACTAAAGAACAAGGTTAAATGGTTTACACAATGAGTCACAAATACAAGGATAAATGGTTTACACAAAGAGTCACAAGGACTAATAAACATAGAAAATTTGTTCACACAACGAGTCACAAGGACAAATGAACAAGGAGAAATGCTTCACACAACGAGTCACAAGGACTAATGAACAAGTAGAAAGGATTCACACAACGAGTCACATGGACTAATGAACAAGGACAACTGGTTCACACAACGAGTCACAATGACAAATGAACAAGGACAAGCGGTTCACGCAACGAGTCACAAGGACTAATGAACAAGGACAAGCGGTTCACACAACGAGTCACAAGGACTAAAGAACAAGGATAAATGGTTTACACAACGAGTCACAAAGACAAGGATAAATGGTTTACACAACGAATCACAAGGTAGTAAACAAGGAAATTTTGTTCACACAACGACTAATGAACAATGAGAAATGGTTCGTACAACGAGTCACATGGACTTATGAACAAGGAGAAAGGGTTCACACAACGAGTCACATGGACTAATGAACAAGGACAACTGGTTCACACAACGAGTCACAAGGACTAATGATCAAGGACAAATGGTTCACACATTGAGTCACAAGGACTAAAGAACAAGGACAAATGCTTTACACAACGAGTCACAAAGACAAGGATAAATTGTTTACACAACGAGTCACAAGGACTAATGAACAAGGACAAATGGTTCACACAACGAAAAAAAGGAAAAAATATTCACACAACGAGTCCCAAGGACTAATGAACAAGGATAAATCGTTCACACAACGAGTCACAAAGACTAATGAACAAGTAGAAAGGATTCACACAACGAGTCACATGGACTAATGAACAAGGACAACTGGTTCACACAACGAGTCACAATGACAAATGAACAAGGACAAGCGGTTCACACAACGAGTCACAAGGACTAATGAACAAGGACAAGCGGTTCACACAACGAGTCACAAGGACTAAAGAACAAGGATAAATGGTTTACACAACGAGTCACAAAGACAAGGATAAATGGTTTACACAACGAATCACAAGGTAGTAAACAAGGAAATTTTGTTCACACAACGACTAATGAACAAGGAGAAATGGTTCGTACAACGAGTCACATGGACTTATGAACAAGGAGAAAGGGTTCACACAACGAGTCACATGGACTAATGAAAAAGGACTACTAGTTCACATAACGAGTCACAAGGACTAATGAACAAGGAGAAATGGTTCACACAATGAAAACAAGGAAAAAATGTTCACACAACTAATCAAAAGGACTAATGAATAAGGACAAAATTGTTCACACAACGAGTCACAAGGACTAATGAACAAGGAGAAAGGATTCTCTCAACGAGTCACATGGACTAATGAACAAGGAAAATTTGTTCACACAACGAGTCACAAGGACTAATGAACAAGGAGAAATGGTTCACAGAGCGAGTCACATGGACTAATGAACAAGGACAAATGGTTCACACAACGAGTCACAAGGACTAATGAACAAGGACAAATGGTGTACACAACGAGTCACAAAGACAAGGAGAATGGTTTACACAACGAGTCACAAGGATTATTGAACAACGACAAATGGTTCACACAACGAGTCGCAAGGACTAATGAACAAGGACAAATGGTTCACACAACCAGTCACAGGGACTAATGAACAAGGAGAAATGATTCACACGACGAGTCACATGGACTAATGAACAAGGAGAAAGGGTTCACACAATGAGTAACATGGACTAATGAACAAGGGTAATGGCACAACGAGTCACAAGGACTAATGAACAAGGACAAATGGTTCACACAACGAGTCACAAGGACTAAAGAACAAGGACAAATGCTTTACACAACGAGTCACAAAGACAAGGATAAATGGTTTACACAACGAGTCAGAAGGACTAATGAATAAGGACAAATGGTTCACACAACGAAAAAAAGGAAAAATTGTTCACACAACGAGTCCCAAGGACTAATGAACAAGGACAAATCGTTCACACAACGAGTCACAAAGACTAATGAACAAGTAGAAAGGATTCACAAAACGAGTCACATGGACTAATGAACAAGGACAACTAGTTCACACATCGAGTCACAATGACAAATGAACAAGGACAAGCGGTTCACACAACGAGTCACAAGGACTAATGAACAAGGACAAGCGGTTCACACAACGAGTCACAAGGACTAAAGAACAAGGATAAATGGTTTACACAACGAGTCACAAAGACAAGGATAAATGGTTTACACAACGAGTCACAAGGACTAATAAACAAGAAAAATTTGTTCACACAACGAGTCACAAGGACTAATGAACAAGGACAAGCGGTCCACACAACGAGTCACAAGGACTAAAGAACAAGGATAAATGGTTTACACAACGAGTCACAAAGACAAGGATAAATGATTTACACAACGAGTCACATGGACTAATAAACAAGGAAAATTTGTTAACACAACGAGTCACAAGGACTAATTAACAAGGAGAATTGGTTCACACAACGAGTCACATGGACTAATGAACAAGGAGAAAGGGTTCACACAATGAGTAACATTGACTAATAAACAAGGACAACTGGTTCACACAACGAGTCAGAAGGACTAATGAACAAGGACAAGCGGTTCACACAACGAGTCACAAGGACTAAAGAACAAGGTTAAATGGTTTACACAATGAGTCACAAATACAAGGATAAATGGTTTACACAAAGAGTCACAAGGACTAATAAACATAGAAAATTTGTTCACACAACGAGTCACAAGGACAAATGAACAAGGAGAAATGCTTCACACAACGAGTCACAAGGACTAATGAACAAGTAGAAAGGATTCACACAACGAGTCATATGGACTAATGAACAAGGACAACTGGTTCACACAACGAGTCACAATGACAAATGAACAAGGACAAGCGGTTCACGCAACGAGTCACAAGGACTAATGAACAAGGACAAGCGGTTCACACAACGAGTCACAAGGACTAAAGAACAAGGATAAATGGTTTACACAACGAGTCACAAAGACAAGGATAAATGGTTTACACAACGAATCACAAGGTAGTAAACAAGGAAATTTTGTTCACAAAACGACTAATGAACAATGAGAAATGGTTCGTACAACGAGTCACATGGACTTATGAACAAGGAGAAAGGGTTCACACAACGAGTCACATGGACTAATGAACAAGGACTACTAGTTCACATAACGAGTCACAAGGACTATTGAACAAGGAGAAATGGTTCACACAATGAAAACAAGGAAAAATTGTTCACACAACTAATCAAAAGGACTAATGAACAAGGACAAATTGTTCACACAACGAGTCACAAGGACTAATGAACAAGGAGAAAGGATTCTCTCAACGAGTCACAAGGACTAATGAACAAGGAAAATTTGTTCACACAACGAGTCACAAGGACTAATGAACAAGGAGAAATGGTTCACAGAGCGAGTCACATGGACTAATGAACAAGGACAAATGGTTCACACAACGAGTCACAAGGACTAATGAACAAGGACAAATGGTTTACACAACGAGTCACAAAGACAAGGAGAATGGTTTACACAAAGAGTCACAAGGATTATTGAACAACGACAAATGGTTCACACAACGAGTCGCAAGGACTAATGAACAAGGACAAATGGTTCACACAACCAGTCACAAGGACTAATGAACAAGGAGAAATGATTCACACGACGAGTCACATGGACTAATGAACAAGGAGAAAGGGTTCACACAATGAGTAACATGGACTAATTAACAAGGGTAACTGGCACAACGAGTCACAAGGACTAATGAACAAGGACAAATGGTTCACACAACGAGTCACAAGGACCAAAGAACAAGGACAAATGCTTTACACAACGAGTCACAAAGACAAGGATAAATGGTTTACACAACGAGTTAGAAGGACTAATGAATAAGGACGACAAATGGTTCACACAACGAAAAAAAGGAAAAATTGTTCACACAACGAGTCCCAAGGACTAATGAACAAGGACAAATCGTTCACACAACGAGTCACAAAGACTAATGAACAAGTAGAAAGGATTCACACAACGAGTCACATGGACTAATGAACAAGGACAACTAGTTCACACATCGAGTCACAATGACAAATGAACAAGGACAAGCGGTTCACACAACGAGTCACAAGGACTAATGAACAAGGACAAGCGGTTCACACAACGAGTCACAAGGACTAAAGAACAAGGATAAATTGTTTACACAACGAGTCACAAAGACAAGGATAAATGGTTTACACAACGAGTCACAAGGACTAATAAACAAGAAAAATTTGTTCACACAACGAGTCACAAGGACTAATGAACAAGGACAAGCGGTCCACACAACGAGTCACAAGGACTAAAGAACAAGGATAAATGGTTTACACAACGAGTCACAAAGACAAGGATAAATGATTTACACAACGAGTCACATGGACTAATAAACAAGGAAAATTTGTTAACACAACGAGTCACAAGGACTAATTAACAAGGAGAATTGCTTCACACAACGATTCACATGGACTAATGAACAAGGAGAAAGGGTTCACACAATGAGTCACATTGACTAATGAACAAGGACAACTGGTTCACACAACGAGTCACAAGGACTAATGAACAAGGACAAGCGGTTCACACAACGAGCCACAAGGACTAAAGAACAAGGTTAAATGGTTTACACAATGAGTCACAAATACAAGGATAAATGGTTTACACAAAGAGTCACAAGGACTAATAAACATAGAAAATTTGTTCACATAACGAGTCACAAGGACAAATGAACAAGGAGAAATGCTTCACACAACGAGTCACAAGGACTAATGAACACGGACAAATGGTTTACACAACGAGTCACAAAGACAAGGAGAATGGTTTACACAACGAGTCACAAGGATTATTAACAACGACAAATGGTTCACACAACGAGTCACAAGGACAAATGAACAAGCAGAATGGTTCACACAATGAGTTACATGGACTAATAAACAAGGACAAATGGTTCACACAACCAGTCACAAGGAATAATGAACAAGGAGAAATGATTCACACGACGAGTCACATGGACTAATGAACAAGGAGAAAGGGTTCACACAACGAGTAACATGGACTAATAAACAAGGACAATTGGTTCACACAACGAGTCACAAGGACTAATGAACAAGGACAAATGGTTCACACAACGAGTCGCAAAGACAAGGATAAATGGTTTACACAACGAGTCACAAGGACTAATGAACAAGGACAAATTTGTTCACACAACGAGTCATAAGGACTAATGAACAAGGAGAAATGGTTCACACAACGAGTCACATGGACTAATGAACAAGGACAAAAGGGTTCACACAATGAGTTACATTGACTAATGAACAAGGACAACTGGTTCACACAACGAGTCACAAGGACTAATGAACAATGACAAGCGGTTCACACAACGAGTCACAAGGACTAAAGAACAAGTTTAAATGATTTACACAATGAGTCACAAAAACAAGGATAAATGGTTTACACAACGAGTCACAAAGAAAAGGATAAATGGTTCACACAACGAGTCACAAGGACTAATGAACAAGGAGAAAGGATTCACACAACGAGTCACAAGGACTAATGAGCAAGGATAACTGGTTCACACAACGAGTCACAAGGACTAATGAACAAGGACAAATGGTTCGGACAACGAGTCACATGGATTTATGAACATGGAGAAAGGGTTCACACAACGAGTCACATGGACTAATGAACAAGGACAACTGGTTCTCACAACTAGTCACAAGGACTAATGAACAAGGACAAGCGGTTCACACAACGAGTCACAAGGACTAAAGAACAAGGATAAATGGTTTACACAACGAGTCACAAAGACAAGGATAAATGATTTACACAACGAGTCACATGGACTAATAAACATGGAAAATTTGTTAACACAACGAGTCACAAGGACTAATTAACAAGGAGAAATGGTTCACACAACGAGTCACATGGACTAATGAACAAGGAGAAAGGGTTCACACAATGAGTCACATGGACTAATAAACAAGGACAACTGGTTCACACAACGAGTCACAAGGACTAATGAACAAGGACAAATGGTTAACACAACGAGTCACAAGGACTAAAGAACAAGGACAAATGCTTTACACAACGAGTCACAAAGACAAGGATAAATGGTTTACACAACGAGTCAGAAGGACTAATGAAAAAGGATAAATGGTTCACACAACGAAAAAAAGGAATAATTGTTCACACAACGAGTCCCAAGGACTAATGAACAAGGACAAATCGTTCACACAACGAGTCACAAAGACTAATGAACAAGTAGAAAGGATTCACACAACGAGTCACATGGACTAATGAACAAGGACAACTAGTTCACACAACGAGTCACAATGACAAATGAACAAGGACAAGCGGTTCACACAACGAGTCACAAGGACTAATGAACAAGGACAAGCGGTTCACACAACGAGTCACAAGGACTAAAGAACAAGGATAAATGGTTTACACAACGAGTCACAAAGACAAGGATAAATGGTTTACACAATGAGTCACAAGGACTAATAAACAAGAAAAATTTGTTTACACAACGAGTCACAAGGACTAATGAACAAGGAGAAATGGTTCACACAACGAGTCACAAGGACTAATGAACAAGGACAAATGGTTTACACAACGAATCACAAAGACAAGGAGAATGGTTTACACAACGAGTCACAAGGATTATTGAACAACGACAAATGGTTCACACAACGAGTCACAAGGACAAATGAACAAGCAGAATGGTTCACACAATGAGTCACATGGACTAATGAACAAGGACAAATGGTTCACACAACCAGTCACAAGGAATAATGAACAAGGGGAAATGATTCACACGACGAGTCACATGGACTAATGAACAAGGAGAAAGGATCACACAACGAGTAAATGGACTAATAAACAAGGACAACTGGTTCACACAACGAGTCACAAGGACTAAAGAACAAGGACAAATGCTTTACACAACGAGTCACAAAGACAAGGATAAATGGTTTACACAACGAGTCACAAGGACTAATGCACAAGGACAAATTTGTTCACACAACGAGTCACAAGGACTAATGAACAAGGAGAAATGGTTCACACAACGAGTCACATGGACTAATGAACAAGGAGAAAGGGTTCACACAATGAGTCACATTGACTAATGAACAAGGACAACTGGTTCACACAACGAGTCACAAGGACTAATGAACAAGGACAAGCGGTTCACACAACGAGCCACAAGGACTAAAGAACAAGGTTAAATGGTTTACACAATGAGTCACAAATACAAGGATAAATGGTTTACACAAAGAGTCACAAGGACTAATAAACATAGAAAATTTGTTCACATAACGAGTCACAAGGACAAATGAACAAGGAGAAATGCTTCACACAACGAGTCACAAGGACTAATGAACACGGACAAATGGTTTACACAACGAGTCACAAAGACAAGGAGAATGGTTTACACAACGAGTCACAAGGATTATTAACAACGACAAATGGTTCACACAACGAGTCACAAGGACAAATGAACAAGCAGAATGGTTCACACAATGAGTTACATGGACTAATAAACAAGGACAAATGGTTCACACAACCAGTCACAAGGAATAATGAACAAGGAGAAATGATTCACACGACGAGTCACATGGACTAATGAACAAGGAGAAAGGGTTCACACAACGAGTAACATGGACTAATAAACAAGGACAATTGGTTCACACAACGAGTCACAAGGACTAATGAACAAGGACAAATGGTTCACACAACGAGTCGCAAAGACAAGGATAAATGGTTTACACAACGAGTCACAAGGACTAATGAACAAGGACAAATTTGTTCACACAACGAGTCATAAGGACTAATGAACAAGGAGAAATGGTTCACACAACGAGTCACATGGACTAATGAACAAGGACAAAAGGGTTCACACAATGAGTTACATTGACTAATGAACAAGGACAACTGGTTCACACAACGAGTCACAAGGACTAATGAACAATGACAAGCGGTTCACACAACGAGTCACAAGGACTAAAGAACAAGTTTAAATGATTTACACAATGAGTCACAAAAACAAGGATAAATGGTTTACACAACGAGTCACAAAGAAAAGGATAAATGGTTCACACAACGAGTCACAAGGACTAATGAACAAGGAGAAAGGATTCACACAACGAGTCACAAGGACTAATGAGCAAGGATAACTGGTTCACACAACGAGTCACAAGGACTAATGAACAAGGACAAATGGTTCAGACAACGAGTCACATGGATTTATGAACATGGAGAAAGGGTTCACACAACGAGTCACATGGACTAATGAACAAGGACAACTGGTTCTCACAACTAGTCACAAGGACTAATGAACAAGGACAAGCGGTTCACACAACGAGTCACAAGGACTAAAGAACAAGGATAAATGGTTTACACAACGAGTCACAAAGACAAGGATAAATGATTTACACAACGAGTCACATGGACTAATAAACATGGAAAATTTGTTAACACAACGAGTCACAAGGACTAATTAACAAGGAGAAATGGTTCACACAACGAGTCACATGGACTAATGAACAAGGACAAATGGTTTACACAACGAGTCACAAAGACAAGGATAAATGGTTTACACAACGAGTCAGAAGGACTAATGAAAAAGGATAAATGGTTCACACAACGAAAAAAAGGAATAATTGTTCACACAACGAGTCCCAAGGACTAATGAACAAGGACAAATCGTTCACACAACGAGTCACAAAGACTAATGAACAAGTAGAAAGGATTCACACAACGAGTCACATGGACTAATGAACAAGGACAACTAGTTCACACAACGAGTCACAATGACAAATGAACAAGGACAAGCGGTTCACACAACGAGTCACAAGGACTAATGAACAAGGACAAGCGGTTCACACAACGAGTCACAAGGACTAAAGAACAAGGATAAATGGTTTACACAACGAGTCACAAAGACAAGGATAAATGGTTTACACAATGAGTCACAAGGACTAATAAACAAGAAAAATTTGTTTACACAACGAGTCACAAGGACTAATGAACAAGGAGAAATGGTTCACACAACGAGTCACAAGGACTAATGAACAAGGACAAATGGTTTACACAACGAATCACAAAGACAAGGAGAATGGTTTACACAACGAGTCACAAGGATTATTGAACAACGACAAATGGTTCACACAACGAGTCACAAGGACAAATGAACAAGCAGAATGGTTCACACAATGAGTCACATGGACTAATGAACAAGGACAAATGGTTCACACAACCAGTCACAAGGAATAATGAACAAGGGGAAATGATTCACACGACGAGTCACATGGACTAATGAACAAGGAGAAAGGATCACACAACGAGTAAATGGACTAATAAACAAGGACAACTGGTTCACACAACGAGTCACAAGGACTAAAGAACAAGGACAAATGCTTTACACAACGAGTCACAAAGACAAGGATAAATGGTTTACACAACGAGTCACAAGGACTAATGCACAAGGACAAATTTGTTCACACAACGAGTCACAAGGACTAATGAACAAGGAGAAATGGTTCACACAACGAGTCACATGGACTAATGAACAAGGAGAAAGGGTTCACACAATGAGTCACATTGACTAATGAACAAGGACAACTGGTTCACACAACGAGTCACAAGGACTAATGAACAAGGACAAGCGGTTCACACAACGAGCCACAAGGACTAAAGAACAAGGTTAAATGGTTTACACAATGAGTCACAAATACAAGGATAAATGGTTTACACAAAGAGTCACAAGGACTAATAAACATAGAAAATTTGTTCACATAACGAGTCACAAGGACAAATGAACAAGGAGAAATGCTTCACACAACGAGTCACAAGGACTAATGAACACGGACAAATGGTTTACACAACGAGTCACAAAGACAAGGAGAATGGTTTACACAACGAGTCACAAGGATTATTAACAACGACAAATGGTTCACACAACGAGTCACAAGGACAAATGAACAAGCAGAATGGTTCACACAATGAGTTACATGGACTAATAAACAAGGACAAATGGTTCACACAACCAGTCACAAGGAATAATGAACAAGGAGAAATGATTCACACGACGAGTCACATGGACTAATGAACAAGGAGAAAGGGTTCACACAACGAGTAACATGGACTAATAAACAAGGACAATTGGTTCACACAACGAGTCACAAGGACTAATGAACAAGGACAAATGGTTCACACAACGAGTCGCAAAGACAAGGATAAATGGTTTACACAACGAGTCACAAGGACTAATGAACAAGGACAAATTTGTTCACACAACGAGTCATAAGGACTAATGAACAAGGAGAAATGGTTCACACAACGAGTCACATGGACTAATGAACAAGGACAAAAGGGTTCACACAATGAGTTACATTGACTAATGAACAAGGACAACTGGTTCACACAACGAGTCACAAGGACTAATGAACAATGACAAGCGGTTCACACAACGAGTCACAAGGACTAAAGAACAAGTTTAAATGATTTACACAATGAGTCACAAAAACAAGGATAAATGGTTTACACAACGAGTCACAAAGAAAAGGATAAATGGTTCACACAACGAGTCACAAGGACTAATGAACAAGGAGAAAGGATTCACACAACGAGTCACAAGGACTAATGAGCAAGGATAACTGGTTCACACAACGAGTCACAAGGACTAATGAACAAGGACAAATGGTTCGGACAACGAGTCACATGGATTTATGAACATGGAGAAAGGGTTCACACAACGAGTCACATGGACTAATGAACAAGGACAACTGGTTCTCACAACTAGTCACAAGGACTAATGAACAAGGACAAGCGGTTCACACAACGAGTCACAAGGACTAAAGAACAAGGATAAATGGTTTACACAACGAGTCACAAAGACAAGGATAAATGATTTACACAACGAGTCACATGGACTAATAAACATGGAAAATTTGTTAACACAACGAGTCACAAGGACTAATTAACAAGGAGAAATGGTTCACACAACGAGTCACATGGACTAATGAACAAGGACAAATGGTTTACACAACGAGTCACAAAGACAAGGATAAATGGTTTACACAACGAGTCAGAAGGACTAATGAAAAAGGATAAATGGTTCACACAACGAAAAAAAGGAATAATTGTTCACACAACGAGTCCCAAGGACTAATGAACAAGGACAAATCGTTCACACAACGAGTCACAAAGACTAATGAACAAGTAGAAAGGATTCACACAACGAGTCACATGGACTAATGAACAAGGACAACTAGTTCACACAACGAGTCACAATGACAAATGAACAAGGACAAGCGGTTCACACAACGAGTCACAAGGACTAATGAACAAGGACAAGCGGTTCACACAACGAGTCACAAGGACTAAAGAACAAGGATAAATGGTTTACACAACGAGTCACAAAGACAAGGATAAATGGTTTACACAATGAGTCACAAGGACTAATAAACAAGAAAAATTTGTTTACACAACGAGTCACAAGGACTAATGAACAAGGAGAAATGGTTCACACAACGAGTCACAAGGACTAATGAACAAGGACAAATGGTTTACACAACGAATCACAAAGACAAGGAGAATGGTTTACACAACGAGTCACAAGGATTATTGAACAACGACAAATGGTTCACACAACGAGTCACAAGGACAAATGAACAAGCAGAATGGTTCACACAATGAGTCACATGGACTAATGAACAAGGACAAATGGTTCACACAACCAGTCACAAGGAATAATGAACAAGGGGAAATGATTCACACGACGAGTCACATGGACTAATGAACAAGGAGAAAGGATCACACAACGAGTAAATGGACTAATAAACAAGGACAACTGGTTCACACAACGAGTCACAAGGACTAAAGAACAAGGACAAATGCTTTACACAACGAGTCACAAAGACAAGGATAAATGGTTTACACAACGAGTCACAAGGACTAATGCACAAGGACAAATTTGTTCACACAACGAGTCACAAGGACTAATGAACAAGGAGAAATGGTTCACACAACGAGTCACATGGACTAATGAACAAGGAGAAAGGGTTCACACAATGAGTCACATTGACTAATGAACAAGGACAATAGGTTCACACAACGAGTCACAAGGACTAATGAACAAGGACAAGCGGTTCACACAACGAGCCACAAGGACTAAAGAACAAGGTTAAATGGTTTACACAATGAGTCACAAATACAAGGATAAATGGTTTACACAAAGAGTCACAAGGACTAATAAACATAGAAAATTTGTTCACATAACGAGTCACAAGGACAAATGAACAAGGAGAAATGCTTCACACAACGAGTCACAAGGACTAATGAACACGGACAAATGGTTTACACAACGAGTCACAAAGACAAGGAGAATGGTTTACACAACGAGTCACAAGGATTATTAACAACGACAAATGGTTCACACAACGAGTCACAAGGACAAATGAACAAGCAGAATGGTTCACACAATGAGTTACATGGACTAATAAACAAGGACAAATGGTTCACACAACCAGTCACAAGGAATAATGAACAAGGAGAAATGATTCACACGACGAGTCACATGGACTAATGAACAAGGAGAAAGGGTTCACACAACGAGTAACATGGACTAATAAACAAGGACAATTGGTTCACACAACGAGTCACAAGGACTAATGAACAAGGACAAATGGTTCACACAACGAGTCGCAAAGACAAGGATAAATGGTTTACACAACGAGTCACAAGGACTAATGAACAAGGACAAATTTGTTCACACAACGAGTCATAAGGACTAATGAACAAGGAGAAATGGTTCACACAACGAGTCACATGGACTAATGAACAAGGACAAAAGGGTTCACACAATGAGTTACATTGACTAATGAACAAGGACAACTGGTTCACACAACGAGTCACAAGGACTAATGAACAATGACAAGCGGTTCACACAACGAGTCACAAGGATTAAAGAACAAGTTTAAATGATTTACACAATGAGTCACAAAAACAAGGATAAATGGTTTACACAACGAGTCACAAAGAAAAGGATAAATGGTTCACACAACGAGTCACAAGGACTAATGAACAAGGAGAAAGGATTCACACAACGAGTCACAAGGACTAATGAGCAAGGATAACTGGTTCACACAACGAGTCACAAGGACTAATGAACAAGGACAAATGGATCAGACAACGAGTCACATGGATTTATGAACATGGAGAAAGGGTTCACACAACGAGTCACATGGACTAATGAACAAGGACAACTGGTTCTCACAACTAGTCACAAGGACTAATGAACAAGGACAAGCGGTTCACACAACGAGTCACAAGGACTAAAGAACAAGGATAAATGGTTTACACAACGAGTCACAAAGACAAGGATAAATGATTTACACAACGAGTCACATGGACTAATAAACATGGAAAATTTGTTAACACAACGAGTCACAAGGACTAATTAACAAGGAGAAATGGTTCACACAACGAGTCACATGGACTAATGAACAAGGAGAAAGGGTTCACACAATGAGTCACATGGACTAATAAACAAGGACAACTGGTTCACACAACGAGTCACAAGGACTAATGAACAAGGACAAATGGTTAACACAACGAGTCACAAGGACTAAGGAACAAGGACAAATGCTTTACACAACGAGTCACAAAGACAAGGATAAATGGTTTACACAACGAGTCAGAAGGACTAATGAAAAAGGATAAATGGTTCACACAACGAAAAAAAGGAATAATTGTTCACACAACGAGTCCCAAGGACTAATGAACAAGAACAAATCGTTCACACAACGAGTCACAAAGACTAATGAACAAGTAGAAAGGATTCACACAACGAGTCACATGGACTAATGAACAAGGACAACTAGTTCACACAACGAGTCACAATGACAAATGAACAAGGACAAGCGGTTCACACAACGAGTCACAAGGACTAATGAACAAGGACAAGCGGTTCACACAACGAGTCACAAGGACTAAAGAACAAGGATAAATGGTTTACACAACGAGTCACAAAGACAAGGATAAATGGTTTACACAATGAGTCACAAGGACTAATAAACAAGAAAAATTTGTTTACACAACGAGTCACAAGGACTAATGAACAAGGAGAAATGGTTCACACAACGAGTCACAAGGACTAATGAACAAGGACAAATGGTTTACACAACGAATCACAAAGACAAGGAGAATGGTTTACACAACGAGTCACAAGGATTATTGAACAACGACAAATGGTTCACACAACGAGTCACAAGGACAAATGAACAAGCAGAATGGTTCACACAATGAGTCACATGGACTAATGAACAAGGACAAATGGTTCACACAACCAGTCACAAGGAATAATGAACAAGGGGAAATGATTCACACGACGAGTCACATGGACTAATGAACAAGGAGAAAGGATCACACAACGAGTAAATGGACTAATAAACAAGGACAACTGGTTCACACAACGAGTCACAAGGACTAAAGAACAAGGACAAATGCTTTACACAACGAGTCACAAAGACAAGGATAAATGGTTTACACAACGAGTCACAAGGACTAATGCACAAGGACAAATTTGTTCACACAACGAGTCACAAGGACTAATGAACAAGGAGAAATGGTTCACACAACGAGTCACATGGACTAATGAACAAGGAGAAAGGGTTCACACAATGAGTCACATTGACTAATGAACAAGGACAACTGGTTCACACAACGAGTCACAAGGACTAATGAACAAGGACAAGCGGTTCACACAACGAGTCACAAGGACTAAAGAACAAGGATAAATGGTTTACACAACGAGTCACAAAGACAAGGATAAATGATCTACACAACGAGTCACATGGACTAATAAACATGGAAAATTTGTTAACACAACGAGTCACAAGGACTAATTAACAAGGAGAAATGGTTCACACAACGAGTCACAAGGACTAATGAACAAGGAGAAATGGTTCACAGAGCGAGTCACATGGACTAATGAACAAGGACAAATGGTTCACACAACGAGTCATAAGGACTAATGAACAAGGACAAATGGTGTACACAACGAGTCATAAAGACAAGGAGAATGGTTTACACAACGAGTCACAAGGATTATTGAACAACGACAAATGGTTCACAACGAGTCGCAAGGACTAATGATAAAGGACAAATGGTTCACACAACCAGTCACAAGGACTAATGAACAAGGAGAAATGATTCACACGACGAGTCACATGGACTAATGAACAAGGAGAAAGGGTTCACACAATGAGTAACATGGACTAATGAACAAGGGTAATCGCACAACGAGTCACAAGGACTAATGAACAAGGACAAATGGTTCACACAACGAGTCACAAGGACTAAAGAACAAGGACAAATGCTTTACACAACGAGTCACAAAGACAAGGATAAATGGTTTACACAACGAGTCAGAAGGACTAATGAATAAGGACAAATGGTTCACACAACGAAAAAAAGGAAAAATTGTTCACACAACGAGTCCTAAGGACTAATGAACAAGGACAAATCGTTCACACAACGAGTCACAAAGACTAATGAACAAGTAGAAAGGATTCACACAACGAGTCACATGGACTAATGAACAAGGACAACTAGTTCACACATCGAGTCACAATGACAAATGAACAAGGACAAGCGGTTCACACAACGAGTCACAAGGACTAATGAACAAGGACAAGCGGTTCACACAACGAGTCACAAGGACTAAAGAACAAGGATAAATGGTTTACACAACGAGTCACAAAGACAAGGATAAATGGTTTACACAACGAGTCACAAGGACTAATAAACAAGAAAAATTTGTTCACACAACGAGTCACAAGGACTAATGAACAAGGACAAGCGGTTCACACAACGAGTCACAAGGACTAAAGAACAAGGATAAATGGTTTACACAACGAGTCACAAAGACAAGGAGAAATGATTTACACAACGAGTCACATGGACTAATAAACATGGAAAATTTGTTAACACAACGAGTCACAAGGACTAATTAACCAGGAGAAATGGTTCACACAACGAGTCACATGGACTAATGAACAAGGAGTAAGGGTTCACACAATGAGTCACATGGACTAATAAACAAGGACAACTGGTTCACACAACGAGTCACAAGGACTAATGAACAAGGACAAATGGTTCACACAACGAGTCACAAGGACTAAAGAACAAGGACAAATGCTTTACACAACGAGTCACAAAGACAAGGATAAATGGTTTACACAACGAGTCAGAAGGACTAATGAAAAAGGATAAATGGTTCACACAACGAAAAAAAGGAATAATTGTTCACACAACGAGTCCCAAGGACTAATGAACAAGGACAAATCGTTCACACAACGAGTCACAAAGACTAATGAACAAGTAGAAATGATTCACACAACGAGTCACAATGACAAATGAACAAGGACAAGCGGTTCACACAACGAGTCACAAGGACTAATGAACAAGGACAAGCGGTTCACACAACGAGTCACAAGGACTAAAGAACAAGGATAAATGGTTTACACAACGAGTCACAAAGACAAGGATAAATGGTTTACACAATGAGTCACAAGGACTAATAAACAAGAAAAATTTGTTTACACAACGAGTCACAAGGACTAATGAACAAGGAGAAATGGTTCACACAACGAGTCACAAGGACTAATGAACAAGGACAAATGGTTTACACAACGAATCACAAAGACAAGGAGAATGGTTTACACAACGAGTCACAAGGATTATTGAACAACGACAAATGATTCACACAACGAGTCACAAGGACAAATGAACAAGCAGAATGGTTCACACAATGAGTCACATGGACTAATGAACAAGGACAAATGGTTCACACAACCAGTCACAAGGAATAATGAACAAGGGGAAATGATTCACACGACGAGTCACATGGACTAATGAACAAGGAGAAAGGATCACACAACGAGTAAATGGACTAATAAACAAGGACAACTGGTTCACACAACGAGTCACAAGGACTAAAGAACAAGGACAAATGCTTTACACAACGAGTCACAAAGACAAGGATAAATGGTTTACACAACGAGTCACAAGGACTAATGCACAAGGACAAATTTGTTCACACAACGAGTCACAAGGACTAATGAACAAGGAGAAATGGTTCACACAACGAGTCACATGGACTAATGAACAAGGAGAAAGGGTTCACACAATGAGTCACATTGACTAATGAACAAGGACAACTGGTTCACACAACGAGTCACAAGGACTAATGAACAAGGACAAGCGGTTCACACAACGAGCCACAAGGACTAAAGAACAAGGTTAAATGGTTTACACAATGAGTCACAAATACAAGGATAAATGGTTTACACAAAGAGTCACAAGGACTAATAAACATAGAAAATTTGTTCACATAACGAGTCACAAGGACAAATGAACAAGGAGAAATGCTTCACACAACGAGTCACAAGGACTAATGAACACGGACAAATGGTTTACACAACGAGTCACAAAGACAAGGAGAATGGTTTACACAACGAGTCACAAGGATTATTAACAACGACAAATGGTTCACACAACGAGTCACAAGGACAAATGAACAAGCAGAATGGTTCACACAATGAGTTACATGGACTAATAAACAAGGACAAATGGTTCACACAACCAGTCACAAGGAATAATGAACAAGGAGAAATGATTCACACGACGAGTCACATGGACTAATGAACAAGGAGAAAGGGTTCACACAACGAGTAACATGGACTAATAAACAAGGACAATTGGTTCACACAACGAGTCACAAGGACTAATGAACAAGGACAAATGGTTCACACAACGAGTCGCAAAGACAAGGATAAATGGTTTACACAACGAGTCACAAGGACTAATGAACAAGGACAAATTTGTTCACACAACGAGTCATAAGGACTAATGAACAAGGAGAAATGGTTCACACAACGAGTCACATGGACTAATGAACAAGGACAAAAGGGTTCACACAATGAGTTACATTGACTAATGAACAAGGACAACTGGTTCACACAACGAGTCACAAGGACTAATGAACAATGACTAGCGGTTCACACAACGAGTCACAAGGACTAAAGAACAAGTTTAAATGATTTACACAATGAGTCACAAAAACAAGGATAAATGGTTTACACAACGAGTCACAAAGAAAAGGATAAATGGTTCACACAACGAGTCACAAGGACTAATGAACAAGGAGAAAGGATTCACACAACGAGTCACAAGGACTAATGAGCAAGGATAACTGGTTCACACAACGAGTCACAAGGACTAATGAACAAGGACAAATGGTTCAGACAACGAGTCACATGGATTTATGAACATGGAGAAAGGGTTCACACAACGAGTCACATGGACTAATGAACAAGGACAACTGGTTCTCACAACTAGTCACAAGGACTAATGAACAAGGACAAGCGGTTCACACAACGAGTCACAAGGACTAAAGAACAAGGATAAATGGTTTACACAACGAGTCACAAAGACAAGGATAAATGATTTACACAACGAGTCACATGGACTAATAAACATGGAAAATTTGTTAACACAACGAGTCACAAGGACTAATTAACAAGGAGAAATGGTTCACACAACGAGTCACATGGACTAATGAACAAGGACAAATGGTTTACACAACGAGTCACAAAGACAAGGATAAATGGTTTACACAACGAGTCAGAAGGACTAATGAAAAAGGATAAATGGTTCACACAACGAAAAAAAGGAATAATTGTTCACACAACGAGTCCCAAGGACTAATGAACAAGGACAAATCGTTCACACAACGAGTCACAAAGACTAATGAACAAGTAGAAAGGATTCACACAACGAGTCACATGGACTAATGAACAAGGACAACTAGTTCACACAACGAGTCACAATGACAAATGAACAAGGACAAGCGGTTCACACAACGAGTCACAAGGACTAATGAACAAGGACAAGCGGTTCACACAACGAGTCACAAGGACTAAAGAACAAGGATAAATGGTTTACACAACGAGTCACAAAGACAAGGATAAATGGTTTACACAATGAGTCACAAGGACTAATAAACAAGAAAAATTTGTTTACACAACGAGTCACAAGGACTAATGAACAAGGAGAAATGGTTCACACAACGAGTCACAAGGACTAATGAACAAGGACAAATGGTTTACACAACGAATCACAAAGACAAGGAGAATGGTTTACACAACGAGTCACAAGGATTATTGAACAACGACAAATGGTTCACACAACGAGTCACAAGGACAAATGAACAAGCAGAATGGTTCACACAATGAGTCACATGGACTAATGAACAAGGACAAATGGTTCACACAACCAGTCACAAGGAATAATGAACAAGGGGAAATGATTCACACGACGAGTCACATGGACTAATGAACAAGGAGAAAGGATCACACAACGAGTAAATGGACTAATAAACAAGGACAATTGGTTCACACAACGAGTCACAAGGACTAATGAACAAGGACAAATGGTTCACACAACGAGTCGCAAAGACAAGGATAAATGGTTTACACAACGAGTCACAAGGACTAATGAACAAGGACAAATTTGTTCACACAACGAGTCATAAGGACTAATGAACAAGGAGAAATGGTTCACACAACGAGTCACATGGACTAATGAACAAGGACAAAAGGGTTCACACATTGAGTTACATTGACTAATGAACAAGGACAACTGGTTCACACAACGAGTCACAAGGACTAATGAACAATGACTAGCGGTTCACACAACGAGTCACAAGGACTAAAGAACAAGTTTAAATGATTTACACAATGAGTCACAAAAACAAGGATAAATGGTTTACACAACGAGTCACAAAGAAAAGGATAAATGGTTCACACAACGAGTCACAAGGACTAATGAACAAGGAGAAAGGATTCACACAACGAGTCACAAGGACTAATGAGCAAGGATAACTGGTTCACACAACGAGTCACAAGGACTAATGAACAAGGACAAATGGTTCAGACAACGAGTCACATGGATTTATGAACATGGAGAAAGGGTTCACACAACGAGTCACATGGACTAATGAACAAGGACAACTGGTTCTCACAACTAGTCACAAGGACTAATGAACAAGGACAAGCGGTTCACACAACGAGTCACAAGGACTAAAGAACAAGGATAAATGGTTTACACAACGAGTCACAAAGACAAGGATAAATGATTTACACAACGAGTCACATGGACTAATAAACATGGAAAATTTGTTAACACAACGAGTCACAAGGACTAATTAACAAGGAGAAATGGTTCACACAACGAGTCACATGGACTAATGAACAAGGACAAATGGTTTACACAACGAGTCACAAAGACAAGGATAAATGGTTTACACAACGAGTCAGAAGGACTAATGAAAAAGGATAAATGGTTCACACAACGAAAAAAAGGAATAATTGTTCACACAACGAGTCCCAAGGACTAATGAACAAGGACAAATCGTTCACACAACGAGTCACAAAGACTAATGAACAAGTAGAAAGGATTCACACAACGAGTCACATGGACTAATGAACAAGGACAACTAGTTCACACAACGAGTCACAATGACAAATGAACAAGGACAAGCGGTTCACACAACGAGTCACAAGGACTAATGAACAAGGACAAGCGGTTCACACAACGAGTCACAAGGACTAAAGAACAAGGATAAATGGTTTACACAACGAGTCACAAAGACAAGGATAAATGGTTTACACAATGAGTCACAAGGACTAATAAACAAGAAAAATTTGTTTACACAACGAGTCACAAGGACTAATGAACAAGGAGAAATGGTTCACACAACGAGTCACAAGGACTAATGAACAAGGACAAATGGTTTACACAACGAATCACAAAGACAAGGAGAATGGTTTACACAACGAGTCACAAGGATTATTGAACAACGACAAATGGTTCACACAACGAGTCACAAGGACAAATGAACAAGCAGAATGGTTCACACAATGAGTCACATGGACTAATGAACAAGGACAAATGGTTCACACAACCAGTCACAAGGAATAATGAACAAGGGGAAATGATTCACACGACGAGTCACATGGACTAATGAACAAGGAGAAAGGATCACACAACGAGTAAATGGACTAATAAACAAGGACAACTGGTTCACACAACGAGTCACAAGGACTAAAGAACAAGGACAAATGCTTTACACAACGAGTCACAAAGACAAGGATAAATGGTTTTCACAACGAGTCACAAGGACTAATGCACAAGGACAAATTTGTTCACACAACGAGTCACAAGGACTAATGAACAAGGAGAAATGGTTCACACAACGAGTCACATGGACTAATGAACAAGGAGAAAGGGTTCACACAATGAGTCACATTGACTAATGAACAAGGACAACTGGTTCACACAACGAGTCACAAGGACTAATGAACAAGGACAAGCGGTTCACACAACGAGCCACAAGGACTAAAGAACAAGGTTAAATGGTTTACACAATGAGTCACAAATACAAGGATAAATGGTTTACACAAAGAGTCACAAGGACTAATAAACATAGAAAATTTGTTCACATAACGAGTCACAAGGACAAATGAACAAGGAGAAATGCTTCACACAACGAGTCACAAGGACTAATGAACACGGACAAATGGTTTACACAACGAGTCACAAAGACAAGGAGAATGGTTTACACAACGAGTCACAAGGATTATTAACAACGACAAATGGTTCACACAACGAGTCACAAGGACAAATGAACAAGCAGAATGGTTCACACAATGAGTTACATGGACTAATAAACAAGGACAAATGGTTCACACAACCAGTCACAAGGAATAATGAACAAGGAGAAATGATTCACACGACGAGTCACATGGACTAATGAACAAGGAGAAAGGGTTCACACAACGAGTAACATGGACTAATAAACAAGGACAATTGGTTCACACAACGAGTCACAAGGACTAATGAACAAGGACAAATGGTTCACACAACGAGTCGCAAAGACAAGGATAAATGGTTTACACAACGAGTCACAAGGACTAATGAACAAGGACAAATTTGTTCACACAACGAGTCATAAGGACTAATGAACAAGGAGAAATGGTTCACACAACGAGTCACATGGACTAATGAACAAGGACAAAAGGGTTCACACAATGAGTTACATTGACTAATGAACAAGGACAACTGGTTCACACAACGAGTCACAAGGACTAATGAACAATGACAAGCGGTTCACACAACGAGTCACAAGGACTAAAGAACAAGTTTAAATGATTTACACAATGAGTCACAAAAACAAGGATAAATGGTTTACACAACGAGTCACAAAGAAAAGGATAAATGGTTCACACAACGAGTCACAAGGACTAATGAACAAGGAGAAAGGATTCACACAACGAGTCACAAGGACTAATGAGCAAGGATAACTGGTTCACACAACGAGTCACAAGGACTAATGAACAAGGACAAATGGTTGGACAACGAGTCACATGGATTTATGAACATGGAGAAAGGGTTCACACAACGAGTCACATGGACTAATGAACAAGGACAACTGGTTCTCACAACTAGTCACAAGGACTAATGAACAAGGACAAGCGGTTCACACAACGAGTCACAAGGACTAAAGAACAAGGATAAATGGTTTACACAACGAGTCACAAAGACAAGGATAAATGATTTACACAACGAGTCACATGGACTAATAAACATGGAAAATTTGTTAACACAACGAGTCACAAGGACTAATTAACAAGGAGAAATGGTTCACACAACGAGTCATATGGACTAATGAACAAGGACAAATGGTTTACACAACGAGTCACAAAGACAAGGATAAATGGTTTACACAACGAGTCAGAAGGACTAATGAAAAAGGATAAATGGTTCACACAACGAAAAAAAGGAATAATTGTTCACACAACGAGTCCCAAGGACTAATGAACAAGGACAAATCGTTCACACAACGAGTCACAAAGACTAATGAACAAGTAGAAAGGATTCACACAACGAGTCACATGGACTAATGAACAAGGACAACTAGTTCACACAACGAGTCACAATGACAAATGAACAAGGACAAGCGGTTCACACAACGAGTCACAAGGACTAATGAACAAGGACAAGCGGTTCACACAACGAGTCACAAGGACTAAAGAACAAGGATAAATGGTTTACACAACGAGTCACAAAGACAAGGATAAATGGTTTACACAATGAGTCACAAGGACTAATAAACAAGAAAAATTTGTTTACACAACGAGTCACAAGGACTAATGAACAAGGAGAAATGGTTCACACAACGAGTCACAAGGACTAATGAACAAGGACAAATGGTTTACACAACGAATCACAAAGACAAGGAGAATGGTTTACACAACGAGTCACAAGGATTATTGAACAACGACAAATGGTTCACACAACGAGTCACAAGGACAAATGAACAAGCAGAATGGTTCACACAATGAGTCACATGGACTAATGAACAAGGACAAATGGTTCACACAACCAGTCACAAGGAATAATGAACAAGGGGAAATGATTCACACGACGAGTCACATGGACTAATGAACAAGGAGAAAGGATCACACAACGAGTAAATGGACTAATAAACAAGGACAACTGGTTCACACAACGAGTCACAAGGACTAAAGAACAAGGACAAATGCTTTACACAACGAGTCACAAAGACAAGGATAAATGGTTTACACAACGAGTCACAAGGACTAATGCACAAGGACAAATTTGTTCACACAACGAGTCACAAGGACTAATGAACAAGGAGAAATGGTTCACACAACGAGTCACATGGACTAATGAACAAGGAGAAAGGGTTCACACAATGAGTCACATTGACTAATGAACAAGGACAACTGGTTCACACAACGAGTCACAAGGACTAATGAACAAGGACAAGCGGTTCACACAACGAGCCACAAGGACTAAAGAACAAGGTTAAATGGTTTACACAATGAGTCACAAATACAAGGATAAATGGTTTACACAAAGAGTCACAAGGACTAATAAACATAGAAAATTTGTTCACATAACGAGTCACAAGGACAAATGAACAAGGAGAAATGCTTCACACAACGAGTCACAAGGACTAATGAACACGGACAAATGGTTTACACAACGAGTCACAAAGACAAGGAGAATGGTTTACACAACGAGTCACAAGGATTATTAACAACGACAAATGGTTCACACAACGAGTCACAAGGACAAATGAACAAGCAGAATGGTTCACACAATGAGTTACATGGACTAATAAACAAGGACAAATGGTTCACACAACCAGTCACAAGGAATAATGAACAAGGAGAAATGATTCACACGACGAGTCACATGGACTAATGAACAAGGAGAAAGGGTTCACACAACGAGTAACATGGACTAATAAACAAGGACAATTGGTTCACACAACGAGTCACAAGGACTAATGAACAAGGACAAATGGTTCACACAACGAGTCGCAAAGACAAGGATAAATGGTTTACACAACGAGTCACAAGGACTAATGAACAAGGACAAATTTGTTCACACAACGAGTCATAAGGACTAATGAACAAGGAGAAATGGTTCACACAACGAGTCACATGGACTAATGAACAAGGACAAAAGGGTTCACACAATGAGTTACATTGACTAATGAACAAGGACAACTGGTTCACACAACGAGTCACAAGGACTAATGAACAATGACAAGCGGTTCACACAACGAGTCACAAGGACTAAAGAACAAGTTTAAATGATTTACACAATGAGTCACAAAAACAAGGATAAATTGTTTACACAACGAGTCACAAAGAAAAGGATAAATGGTTCACACAACGAGTCACAAGGACTAATGAACAAGGAGAAAGGATTCACACAACGAGTCACAAGGACTAATGAGCAAGGATAACTGGTTCACACAACGAGTCACAAGGACTAATGAACAAGGACAAATGGTTCAGACAACGAGTCACATGGATTTATGAACATGGAGAAAGGGTTCACACAACGAGTCACATGGACTAATGAACAAGGACAACTGGTTCTCACAACTAGTCACAAGGACTAATGAACAAGGACAAGCGGTTCACACAACGAGTCACAAGGACTAAAGAACAAGGATAAATGGTTTACACAACGAGTCACAAAGACAAGGATAAATGATTTACACAACGAGTCACATGGACTAATAAACATGGAAAATTTGTTAACACAACGAGTCACAAGGACTAATTAACAAGGAGAAATGGTTCACACAACGAGTCACATGGACTAATGAACAAGGAGAAAGGGTTCACACAATGAGTCACATGGACTAATAAACAAGGACAACTGGTTCACACAACGAGTCACAAGGACTAATGAACAAGGACAAATGGTTAACACAACGAGTCACAAGGACTAAAGAACAAGGACAAATGCTTTACACAACGAGTCACAAAGACAAGGATAAATGGTTTACACAACGAGTCAGAAGGACTAATGAAAAAGGATAAATGGTTCACACAACGAAAAAAAGGAATAATTGTTCACACAACGAGTCCCAAGGACTAATGAACAAGGACAAATCGTTCACACAACGAGTCACAAAGACTAATGAACAAGTAGAAAGGATTCACACAACGAGTCACATGGACTAATGAACAAGGACAACTAGTTCACACAACGAGTCACAATGACAAATGAACAAGGACAAGCGGTTCACACAACGAGTCACAAGGACTAATGAACAAGGACAAGCGGTTCACACAACGAGTCACAAGGACTAAAGAACAAGGATAAATGGTTTACACAACGAGTCACAAAGACAAGGATAAATGGTTTACACAATGAGTCACAAGGACTAATAAACAAGAAAAATTTGTTTACACAACGAGTCACAAGGACTAATGAACAAGGAGAAATGGTTCACACAACGAGTCACAAGGACTAATGAACAAGGACAAATGGTTTACACAACGAATCACAAAGACAAGGAGAATGGTTTACACAACGAGTCACAAGGATTATTGAACAACGACAAATGGTTCACACAACGAGTCACAAGGACAAATGAACAAGCAGAATGGTTCACACAATGAGTCACATGGACTAATGAACAAGGACAAATGGTTCACACAACCAGTCACAAGGAATAATGAACAAGGGGAAATGATTCACACGACGAGTCACATGGACTAATGAACAAGGAGAAAGGATCACACAACGAGTAAATGGACTAATAAACAAGGACAACTGGTTCACACAACGAGTCACAAGGACTAAAGAACAAGGACAAATGCTTTACACAACGAGTCACAAAGACAAGGATAAATGGTTTACACAACGAGTCACAAGGACTAATGCACAAGGACAAATTTGTTCACACAACGAGTCACAAGGACTAATGAACAAGGAGAAATGGTTCACACAACGAGTCACATGGACTAATGAACAAGGAGAAAGGGTTCACACAATGAGTCACATTGACTAATGAACAAGGACAACTGGTTCACACAACGAGTCACAAGGACTAATGAACAAGGACAAGCGGTTCACACAACGAGTCACAAGGACTAAAGAACAAGGATAAATGGTTTACACAACGAGTCACAAAGACAAGGATAAATGATCTACACAACGAGTCACATGGACTAATAAACATGGAAAATTTGTTAACACAACGAGTCACAAGGACTAATTAACAAGGAGAAATGGTTCACACAACGAGTCACAAGGACTAATGAACAAGGAGAAATGGTTCACAGAGCGAGTCACATGGACTAATGAACAAGGACAAATGGTTCACACAACGAGTCATAAGGACTAATGAACAAGGACAAATGGTGTACACAACGAGTCATAAAGACAAGGAGAATGGTTTACACAACGAGTCACAAGGATTATTGAACAACGACAAATGGTTCACACAACGAGTCGCAAGGACTAATGATAAAGGACAAATGGTTCACACAACCAGTCACAAGGACTAATGAACAAGGAGAAATGATTCACACGACGAGTCACATGGACTAATGAACAAGGAGAAAGGGTTCACACAATGAGTAACATGGACTAATGAACAAGGGTAACTGGCACAACGAGTCACAAGGACTAATGAACAAGGACAAATGGTTCACACAACGAGTCACAAGGACTAAAGAACAAGGACAAATGCTTTACACAACGAGTCACAAAGACAAGGATAAATGGTTTACACAACGAGTCAGAAGGACTAATGAATAAGGACAAATGGTTCACACAACGAAAAAAAGGAAAAATTGTTCACACAACGAGTCCTAAGGACTAATGAACAAGGACAAATCGTTCACACAACGAGTCACAAAGACTAATGAACAAGTAGAAAGGATTCACACAACGAGTCACATGGACTAATGAACAAGGACAACTAGTTCACACATCGAGTCACAATGACAAATGAACAAGGACAAGCGGTTCACACAACGAGTCACAAGGACTAATGAACAAGGACAAGCGGTTCACACAACGAGTCACAAGGACTAAAGAACAAGGATAAATGGTTTACACAACGAGTCACAAAGACAAGGATAAATGGTTTACACAACGAGTCACAAGGACTAATAAACAAGAAAAATTTGTTCACACAACGAGTCACAAGGACTAATGAACAAGGACAAGCGGTTCACACAACGAGTCACAAGGACTAAAGAACAAGGATAAATGGTTTACACAACGAGTCACAAAGACAAGGAGAAATGATTTACACAACGAGTCACATGGACTAATAAACATGGAAAATTTGTTAACACAACGAGTCACAAGGACTAATTAACAAGGAGAAATGGTTCACACAACGAGTCACATGGACTAATGAACAAGGAGTAAGGGTTCACACAATGAGTCACATGGACTAATAAACAAGGACAACTGGTTCACACAACGAGTCACAAGGACTAATGAACAAGGACAAATGGTTCACACAACGAGTCACAAGGACTAAAGAACAAGGACAAATGCTTTACACAACGAGTCACAAAGACAAGGATAAATGGTTTACACAACGAGTCAGAAGGACTAATGAAAAAGGATAAATGGTTCACACAACGAAAAAAAGGAATAATTGTTCACACAACGAGTCCCAAGGACTAATGAACAAGGACAAATCGTTCACACAACGAGTCACAAAGACTAATGAACAAGTAGAAATGATTCACACAACGAGTCACATGGACTAATGAACAAGGACAACTAGTTCACACAACGAGTCACAATGACAAATGAACAAGGACAAGCGGTTCACACAACGAGTCACAAGGACTAATGAACAAGGACAAGCAGTTCACACAACGAGTCACAAGGACTAAAGAACAAGGATAAATGGTTTACACAACGAGTCACAAAGAAAAGGATAAATGGTTTACACAATGAGTCACAAGGACGAATAAACAAGAAAAATTTGTTTACACAACGAGTCACAAGGACTAATGAACAAGGAGAAATGGTTCACACAATGAGTCACAAGGACTAATGAACAAGGACAAATGGTTTACACAACGAGTCACAAAGACAAGGAGAATGGTTTACACAACGAGTCACAAGGATTATTGAACAACGACAAATGGTTCACACAACGAGTCACAAGGACAAATGAACAAGCAGAATGGTTCACACAATGAGTCACATGGACTAATGAACAAGGACAAATGGTTCACACAACCAGTCACAAGGAATAATGAACAAGGGGAAATGATTCACACGACGAGTCACATGGACTAATGAACAAGGAGAAAGGATCACACAACGAGTAACATGGACTAATAAACAAGGACAACTGGTTCACACAACGAGTCACAAGGACTAAAGAACAAGGACAAATGCTTTACACAACGAGTCACAAAGACAAGGATAAATGGTTTACACAACGAGTCACAAGGACTAATGCACAAGGACAAATTTGTTCACACAACGAGTCACAAGGACTAATGAACAAGGAGAAATGGTTCACACAACGAGTCACATGGACTAATGAACAAGGAGAAAGGGTTCACACAATGAGTCACATTGACTAATGAACAAGGACAACTGGTTCACACAACGAGTCACAAGGACTAATGAACAAGGACAAGCGGTTCACACAATGAGTCACAAGGACTAAAGAACAAGGATAAATGGTTTACACAACGAGTCACAAAGACAAGGATAAATGATCTACACAACGAGTCACCTGGACTAATAAACATGGAAAATTTGTTAACACAACGAGTCACAAGGACTAATTAACAAGGAGAAATGGTTCACACAACGAGTCACAAGGACTAATGAACAAGGAGAAATGGTTCACAGAGCGAGTCATAAGGACTAATGAACAAGGACAAATGGTGTACACAACGAGTCACAAAGACAAGGAGAATGGTTTACACAACGAGTCACAAGGATTATTGAACAACGACAAATGGTTCACACAACGAGTCGCAAGGACTAATGAACAAGGACAAATTGTTCACACAACAAGTCACAAGGACTAATGAACAAGGAGAAATGATTCACACGACGAGTCACATGGACTAATGAACAAGGAGAAAGGGTTCACACAATGAGTAACATGGACTAATGAACAAGGGTAACTGGCACAACGAGTCACAAGGACTAATGAACAAGGACAAATGGTTCACACAACGAGTCACAAGGACTAAAGAACAAGGACAAATGCTTTACACAACGAGTCACAAAGACAAGGATAAATGGTTTACACAACGAGTCAGAAGGACTAATGAATAAGGACAAATGGTTCACACAACGAAAAAAAGGAAAAATTGTTCACACAACGAGTCCCAAGGACTAATGAACAAGGACAAATCGTTCACACAACGAGTCACAAAGACTAATGAACAAGTAGAAAGGATTCACACAACGAGTCACATGGACTAATGAACAAGGACAACTAGTTCACACATCGAGTCACAATGACAAATGAACAAGGACAAGCGGTTCACACAACGAGTCACAAGGACTAATGAACAAGGACAAGCGGTTCACACAACGAGTCACAAGGACTAAAGAACAAGGATAAATGGTTTACACAACGAGTCACAAAGACAAGGATAAATGGTTTACACAACGAGTCACAAGGACTAATAAACAAGAAAAATTTGTTCACACAACGAGTCACAAGGACTAATGAACAAGGACAAGCGGTCCACACAACGAGTCACAAGGACTAAAGAACAAGGATAAATGGTTTACACAACGAGTCACAAAGACAAGGATAAATGATTTACACAACGAGTCACATGGACTAATATACAAGGAAAATTTGTTAACACAACGAGTCACAAGGACTAATTAACAAGGAGAATTGGTTCACACAACGAGTCACATGGACTAATGAACAAGGAGAAAGGGTTCACACAATGAGTAACATTGACTAATAAACAAGGACAACTGGTTCACACAACGAGTCAGAAGGACTAATGAACAAGGACAAGCGGTTCACACAACGAGTCACAAGGACAAATGAACAAGCAGAATGGTTCACACAATGAGTCACATGGACTAATGAACAAGGACAAATGGTTCACACAACCAGTCACAAGGAATAATGAACAAGGGGAAATGATTCACACGACGAGTCACATGGACTAATGAACAAGGAGAAAGGATCACACAACGAGTAACATGGACTAATAAACAAGGACAACTGGTTCACACAACGAGTCACAAGGACTAAAGAACAAGGACAAATGCTTTACACAACGAGTCACAAAGACAAGGATAAATGGTTTACACAACGAGTCACAAGGACTAATGCACAAGGACAAATTTGTTCACACAACGAGTCACAAGGACTAATGAACAAGGAGAAATGGTTCACACAACGAGTCACATGGACTAATGAACAAGGAGAAAGGGTTCACACAATGAGTCACATTGACTAATGAACAAGGATAACTGGTTCACACAACGAGTCACAAGGACTAATGAACAAGGACAAGCGGTTCACACAATGAGTCACAAGGACTAAAGAACAAGGATAAATGGTTTACACAACGAGTCACAAAGACAAGGATAAATGATCTACACAACGAGTCACCTGGACTAATAAACATGGAAAATTTGTTAACACAACGAGTCACAAGGACTAATTAACAAGGAGAAATGGTTCACACAACGAGTCACAAGGACTAATGAACAAGGAGAAATGGTTCACAGAGCGAGTCAAATGGACTAATGAACAAGGACAAATGGTTCACACAACGAGTCATAAGGACTAATGAACAAGGACAAATGGTGTACACAACGAGTCACAAAGACAAGGAGAATGGTTTACACAACGAGTCACAAGGATTATTGAACAACGACAAATGGTTCACACAACGAGTCGCAAGGACTAATGAACAAGGACAAATTGTTCACACAACAAGTCACAAGGACTAATGAACAAGGAGAAATGATTCACACGACGAGTCACATGGACTAATGAACAAGGAGAAAGGGTTCACACAATGAGTAACATGGACTAATGAACAAGGGTAACTGGCACAACGAGTCACAAGGACTAATGAACAAGGACAAATGGTTCACACAACGAGTCACAAGGACTAAAGAACAAGGACAAATGCTTTACAATACGAGTCACAAAGACAAGGATAAATGGTTTACACAACGAGTCAGAAGGACTAATGAATAAGGACAAATGGTTCACACAACGAAAAAAAGGAAAAATTGTTCACACAACGAGTCCCAAGGACTAATGAACAAGGACAAATCGTTCACACAACGAGTCACAAAGACTAATGAACAAGTAGAAAGGATTCACACAACGAGTCACATGGACTAATGAACAAGGACAACTAGTTCACACATCGAGTCACAATGACAAATGAACAAGGACAAGCGGTTCACACAACGAGTCACAAGGACTAATGAACAAGGACAAGCGGTTCACACAACGAGTCACAAGGACTAAAGAACAAGGATAAATGGTTTACACAACGAGTCACAAAGACAAGGATAAATGGTTTACACAACGAGTCACAAGGACTAATAAACAAGAAAAATTTGTTCACACAACGAGTCACAAGGACTAATGAACAAGGACAAGCGGTCCACACAACGAGTCACAAGGACTAAAGAACAAGGATAAATGGTTTACACAACGAGTCACAAAGACAAGGATAAATGATTTACACAACGAGTCACATGGACTAATATACAAGGAAAATTTGTTAACACAACGAGTCACAAGGACTAATTAACAAGGAGAATTGGTTCACACAACGAGTCACATGGACTAATGAACAAGGAGAAAGGGTTCACACAATGAGTAACATTGACTAATAAACAAGGACAACTGGTTCACACAACGAGTCAGAAGGACTAATGAACAAGGACAAGCGGTTCACACAACGAGTCACAAGGACTAAAGAACAAGGTTAAATGGTTTACACAATGAGTCACAAATACAAGGATTAATGGTTTACACAAAGAGTCACAAGGACTAATAAACATAGAAAATTTGTTCACACAACGAGTCACAAGGACAAATGAACAAGGAGAAATGCTTCACACAACGAGTCACAAGGACTAATGAACAAGTAGAAATGATTCACACAACGAGTCACATGGACTAATGAACAAGGACAACTGGTTCACACAAGGAGTCACAATGACAAATGAACAAGGACAAGCGGTTCACACAACGAGTCACAAGGACTAATGAACAAGGACAAGCGGTTCACACAACGAGTCACAAGGACTAAAGAACAAGGATAAATGGTTTACACAACGAGTCACAAAGACAAGGATAAATGGTTTACACAACGAATCACAAGGTAGTAAACAAGGAAATTTTGTTCACACAACGACTAATGAACAATGAGAAATGGTTCGTACAACGAGTCACATGGACTTATGAACAAGGAGAAAGGGTTCACACAACGAGTCACATGGACTAATGAACAAGGACTACTAGTTCACATAACGAGTCACAAGGACTAATGAACAAGGAGAAATGGTTCACACAATGAAAACAAGGAAAAATTGTTTACACAACTAATCAAAAGGACTAATGAACAAGGACAAATTGTTCACACAACGAGTCACAAGGACTAATGAACAAGGAGAAAGGATTCTCTCAACGAGTCACATGGACTAATGAACAAGGAAAATTTGTTCACACAACGAGTCACAAGGACTAATGAACAAGGAGAAATGGTTCACAGAACGAGTCACATGGACTAATGAACAAGGACAAATGGTTCACACACCGAGTCACAAGGACTAATGAACAAGGACAAATGGTTTACACAACGAGTCACAAAGACAAGGAGAATGGTTTACACAAAGAGTCACAAGGATTATTGAACAACGACAAATGGTTCACACAACGAGTCGCAAGGACTAATGAACAAGGACAAATGGTTCACACAACCAGTCACAAGGACTAATGAACAAGGAGAAATGATTCACACGACGAGTCACATGGACTAATGAACAAGGACAAAGGGTTCACACAATGAGTAACATGGACTAATGAACAAGGGTAACTGGCACAACGAGTCACAAGGACTAATGAACAAGGACAAATGGTTCACACAACGAGTCACAAGGACTAAAGAACAAGGACAAATGCTTTACACAACGAGTCACAAAGACAAGGATAAATGGTTTACACAACGAGTCAGAAGGACTAATGAATAAGGACAAATGGTTCACACAACGAAAAAAAGGAAAAATTGTTCACACAACGAGTCCCAAGGACTAATGAACAAGGACAAATCGTTCACACAACGAGTCACAAAGACTAATGAACAAGTAGAAAGGATTCACACAACGAGTCACATGGACTAATAAACAAGGACAACTAGTTCACACATCGAGTCACAATGACAAATGAACAAGGACAAGCGGTTCACACAACGAGTCACAAGGACTAATGAACAAGGACAACCGGTTCACACAACGAGTCACAAGGACTAAAGAACAAGGATAAATGGTTTACACAACGAGTCACAAAGACAAGGATAAATGGTTTACACAACGAGTCACAAGGACTAATAAACAAGAAAAATTTGTTCACACAACGAGTCACAAGGACTAATGAACAAGGACAAGCGGTCCACACAACGAGTCACAAGGACTAAAGAACAAGGATAAATGGTTTACACAACGAGTCACAAAGACAAGGATAAATGATTTACACAACGAGTCACATGGACTAATAAACAAGGAAAATTTGTTAACACAACGAGTCACAAGGACTAATTAACAAGGAGAATTGGTTCACACAACGAGTAACATGGACTAATGAACAAGGAGAAAGGGTTCACACAATGAGTAACATTGACTAATGAACAAGGACAACTGGTTCACACAACGAGTCAGAAGGACTAATGAATAAGGACAAGCGGTTCACACAACGAGTCACAAGGACTAAAGAACAAGGTTAAATGGTTTACACAATGAGTCACAAATACAAGGATAAATGGTTTACACAAAGAGTCACAAGGACTAATAAACATAGAAAATTTGTTCACACAACGAGTCACAAGGACAAATGAACAAGGAGAAATGCTTCACACAACGAGTCACAAGGACTAATGAACAAGTAGAAAGGATTCACACAACGAGTCACATGGACTAATGAACAAGGACAACTGGTTCACACAACGAGTCACAATGACAAATGAACAAGGACAAGCGGTTCACACAACGAGTCACAAGGACTAATGAACAAGGACAAGCGGTTCACACAACGAGTCACAAGGACTAAAGAACAAGGATAAATGGTTTACACAACGAGTCACAAAGACAAGGATAAATGGTTTACACAACGAATCACAAGGTAGTAAACAAGGAAATTTTGTTCACACAACGACTAATGAACAATGAGAAATGGTTCGTACAACGAGTCACATGGACTTATGAATAAGGAGAAAGGGTTCACACAACGAGTCACATGGACTAATGAACAAGGACTACTAGTTCACATAACGAGTCACAAGGACTAATGAACAAGGAGAAATGGTTCACACAATGAAAACAAGGAAAAATTGTTCACACAACTAATCAAAAGGACTAATGAACAAGGACAAATTGTTCACACAACGAGTCACATAGACTAATGAACAAGGAGAAAGGATTCTCTCAACGAGTCACATGGACTAATGAACAAGGAAAATTTGTTCACACAACGAGTCACAAGGACTAATGAACAAGGAGAAATGGTTCACAGAGCGAGTCACATGGACTAATGAACAAGGACAAATGGTTCACACAACGAGTCACAAGGACTAATGAACAAGGACAAATGGTTTACACAACGAGTCACAAAGACAAGGAGAATGGTTTACACAAAGAGTCACAAGGATTATTGAACAACGACAAATGGTTCACACAACGAGTCGCAAGGACTAATGAACAAGGACAAATGGTTCACACAACCAGTCACAAGGACTAATGAACAAGGAGAAATGATTCACACGACGAGTCACATGGACTAATGAACAAGGAGAAAGGGTTCACATAATGAGTAACATGGATTAATGAACAAGGGTAACTGGCACAACGAGTCACAAGGACTAATGAACAAGGACAAATGGTTCACACAACGAGTCACAAGGACTAAAGAACAAGGACAAATGCTTTACACAACGAGTCACAAAGACAAGGATAAATGGTTTACACAACGAGTTAGAAGGACTAATGAATAAGGACAAATGGTTCACACAACGAAAAAAAGGAAAAATTGTTCACACAACGAGTCCCAAGGACTAATGAACAAGGATAAATCGTTCATACAACGAGTCACAAAGACTAATGAACAAGTAGAAAGGATTCACACAACGAGTCACATGGACTAATGAACAAGGACAACTAGTTCACACATCGAGTCACAATGACAAATGAACAAGGACAAGCGGTTCACACAACGAGTCACAAGGACTAATGAACAAGGACAAGCGGTTCACACAACGAGTCACAAGGACTAAAGAACAAGGATAAATGGTTTACACAACGAGTCACAAAGACAAGGATAAATGATTTACACAACGAGTCACAAGGACTAATAAACAAGAAAAATTTGTTCACACAACGAGTCACAAGGACTAATGAACAAGGACAAGCGGTCCACACAACGAGTCACAAGGACTAAAGAACAAGGATAAATGGTTTACACAACGAGTCACAAAGACAAGGATAAATGATTTACACAACGAGTCACATGGACTAATAAACAAGGAAAATTTGTTAACACAACGAGTCACAAGGACTAATTAACAAGGAGAATTGGTTCACACAACGATTCACATGGACTAATGAACAAGGAGAAAGGGTTCACACAATGAGTCACATTGACTAATGAACAAGGACAACTGGTTCACACAACGAGTCACAAGGACTAATGAACAAGGACAAGCGGTTCACACAACGAGCCACAAGGACTAAAGAACAAGGTTAAATGGTTTACACAATGAGTCACAAATACAAGGATAAATGGTTTACACAAAGAGTCACAAGGACTAATAAACATAGAAAATTTGTTCACATAACGAGTCACAAGGACAAATGAACAAGGAGAAATGCTTCACACAACGAGTCACAAGGACTAATGAACAAGGACAAATGGTTTACACAACGAGTCACAAAGACAAGGAGAATGGTTTACACAACGAGTCACAAGGATTATTGAACAACGACAAATGGTTCACACAACGAGTCACAAGGACAAATGAACAAGCAGAATGGTTCACACAATGAGTTACATGGACTAATAAACAAGGACAAATGGTTCACACAACCAGTCACAAGGAATAATGAACAAGGAGAAATGATTCACACGACGAGTCACATGGACTAATGAACAAGGAGAAAGGGTTCACACAACGAGTAACATGGACTAATAAACAAGGACAACTGGTTCACACAACGAGTCACAAGGACTAATGAACAAGGACAAATCGTTCACACAACGAGTCACAAAGACAAGGATAAATGGTTTACACAACGAGTCACAAGGACTAATGAACAAGGACAAATTTGTTCACACAACGAGTCATAAGGACTAATGAACAAGGAGAAATGGTTCACACAACGAGTCACATGGACTAATGAACAAGGAGAAAGGGTTCACACAATGAGTTACATTGACTAATGAACAAGGACAACTGGTTCACACAACGAGTCACAAGGACTAATGAACAATGACAAGCGGTTCACACAACGAGTCACAAGGACTAAAGAACAAGTTTAAATGATTTACACAATGAGTCACAAAAACAAGGATAAATGGTTTACACAACGAGTCACAAAGACAAGGATAAATGGTTCACACAACGAGTCACAAGGACTAATGAACAAGGAGAAAGGATTCACACAACGAGTCACAAGGACTAATGAGCAAGGATAACTGGTTCACACAACGAGTCACAAGGACTAATGAGCAAGGATAACTGGTTCACACAACGAGTCACAAGGACTAATGAACAAGGACAAATGGTTCAGACAACGAGTCACATGGACTTATGAACATGGAGAAAGGGTTCACACAACGAGTCACATGGACTAATGAACAAGGACAACTGGTTCTCACAACTAGTCACAAGGACTAATTAACAAGGACAAGCGGTTCACACAACGAGTCACAAGGACTAAAGAACAAGGATAAATGGTTTACACAACGAGTCACAAAGACAAGGATAAATGATTTACACAACGAGTCACATGGACTAATAAACATGGAAAATTTGTTAACACAAGGAGTCACAAGGACTAATTAACAAGGAGAAATGGTTCACACAACGAGTCACATGGACTAATGAACAAGGAGAAAGGGTTCACACAATGAGTCACATGGACTAATAAACAAGGACAACTGGTTCACACAACGAGTCACAAGGACTAATGAACAAGGACAAATGGTTCACACAACGAGTCACAAGGACTAAAGAACAAGGACAAATGCTTTACACAACGAGTCACAAAGACAAGGATAAATGGTTTACACAACGAGTCAGAAGGACTAATGAATAAGGATAAATGGTTCACACAACGAAAAAAAGGAATAATTGTTCACACAACGAGTCCCAAGGACTAATGAACAAGGACAAATCGTTCACACAACGAGTCACAAAGACTAATGAACAAGTAGAAAGGATTCACACAACGAGTCACATGGACTAATGAACAAGGACAACTAGTTCACACAACGAGTCACAATGACAAATGAACAAGGACAAGCGGTTCACACAACGAGTCACAAGGACTAATGAACAAGGACAAGCGGTTCACACAACGAGTCACAAGGACTAAAGAACAAGGATAAATGGTTTACACAACGAGTCACAAAGACAAGCATAAATGGTTTACACAATGAGTCACAAGGACTAATAAACAAGAAAAATTTGTTTACACAACGAGTCACAAGGACTAATGAACAAGGAGAAATGCTTCACACAACGAGTCACAAGGACTAATGAACAAGGACAAATGGTTTACACAACGAGTCACAAAGACAAGGAGAATGGTTTACACAACGAGTCACAAGGATTATTGAACAACGACAAATGGTTCACACAACGAGTCACAAGGACAAATGAACAAGCAGAATTGTTCACACAATGAGTCACATGGACTAATGAACAAGGACAAATGGTTCACACAACCAGTCACAAGGAATAATGAACAAGGAGAAATGATTCACACGACGAGTCACATGGACTAATGAACAAGGAGAAAGGGTCACACAACGAGTAACATGGACTAATAAACAAGGACAACTGGTTCACACAACGAGTCACAAGGACTAAAGAACAAAGACAAATGCTTTACACAACGAGTCACAAAGACAAGGATAAATGGTTTACACAACGAGTCACAAGGACTAATGCACAAGGACAAATTTGTTCACACAACGAGTCACAAGGACTAATGAACAAGGAGAAATGGTTCACACAACGAGTCACATGGACTAATGAACAAGGAGAAAGGGTTCACACAATGAGTCACATTGACTAATGAACAAGGACAACCGGTTCACACAACGAGTCACAAGGACTAATGAACAAGGACAAGCGGTTCACACAACGAGTCACAAGGACTAAAGAACAAGGATAAATGGTTTACACAACGAGTCACAAAGACAAGGATAAATGATCTACACAACGAGTCACATGGACTAATAAACATGGAAAATTTGTTAACACAACGAGTCACAAGGACTAATTAACAAGGAGAAATGGTTCACACAACGAGTCACATGGACTAATGAACAAGGACAAATGGTTCACACAACGAGTCGCAAGGACTAATGAACAAGGACAAATTGTTCACACAACAAGTCACAAGGACTAATGAACAAGGAGAAATGATTCACACGACGAGTCACATGGACTAATGAACAAGGAGAAAGGGTTCACACAATGAGTAACATGGACTAATGAACAAGGGTAACTGGCACAACGAGTCACAAGGACTAATGAACAAGGACAAATGGTTCACACAACGAGTCACAAGGACTAAAGAACAAGGACAAATGCTTTACAATACGAGTCACAAAGACAAGGATAAATGGTTTACACAACGAGTCAGAAGGACTAATGAATAAGGACAAATGGTTCACACAACGAAAAAAAGGAAAAATTGTTCACACAACGAGTCCCAAGGACTAATGAACAAGGACAAATCGTTCACACAACGAGTCACAAAGACTAATGAACAAGTAGAAAGGATTCACACAACGAGTCACATGGACTAATGAACAAGGACAACTAGTTCACACATCGAGTCACAATGACAAATGAACAAGGACAAGCGGTTCACACAACGAGTCACAAGGACTAATGAACAAGGACAAGCGGTTCACACAACGAGTCACAAGGACTAAAGAACAAGGATAAATGGTTTACACAACGAGTCACAAAGACAAGGATAAATGGTTTACACAACGAGTCACAAGGACTAATAAACAAGAAAAATTTGTTCACACAACGAGTCACAAGGACTAATGAACAAGGACAAGCGGTCCACACAACGAGTCACAAGGACTAAAGAACAAGGATAAATGGTTTACACAACGAGTCACAAAGACAAGGATAAATGATTTACACAACGAGTCACATGGACTAATATACAAGGAAAATTTGTTAACACAACGAGTCACAAGGACTAATTAACAAGGAGAATTGGTTCACACAACGAGTCACATGGACTAATGAACAAGGAGAAAGGGTTCACACAATGAGTAACATTGACTAATAAACAAGGACAACTGGTTCACACAACGAGTCAGAAGGACTAATGAACAAGGACAAGCGGTTCACACAACGAGTCACAAGGACTAAAGAACAAGGTTAAATGGTTTACACAATGAGTCACAAATACAAGGATTAATGGTTTACACAAAGAGTCACAAGGACTAATAAACATAGAAAATTTGTTCACACAACGAGTCACAAGGACAAATGAACAAGGAGAAATGCTTCACACAACGAGTCACAAGGACTAATGAACAAGTAGAAATGATTCACACAACGAGTCACATGGACTAATGAACAAGGACAACTGGTTCACACAAGGAGTCACAATGACAAATGAACAAGGACAAGCGGTTCACACAACGAGTCACAAGGACTAATGAACAAGGACAAGCGGTTCACACAACGAGTCACAAGGACTAAAGAACAAGGATAAATGGTTTACACAACGAGTCACAAAGACAAGGATAAATGGTTTACACAACGAATCACAAGGTAGTAAACAAGGAAATTTTGTTCACACAACGACTAATGAACAATGAGAAATGGTTCGTACAACGAGTCACATGGACTTATGAACAAGGAGAAAGGGTTCACACAACGAGTCACATGGACTAATGAACAAGGACTACTAGTTCACATAACGAGTCACAAGGACTAATGAACAAGGAGAAATGGTTCACACAATGAAAACAAGGAAAAATTGTTTACACAACTAATCAAAAGGACTAATGAACAAGGACAAATTGTTCACACAACGAGTCACAAGGACTAATGAACAAGGAGAAAGGATTCTCTCAACGAGTCACATGGACTAATGAACAAGGAAAATTTGTTCACACAACGAGTCACAAGGACTAATGAACAAGGAGAAATGGTTCACAGAACGAGTCACATGGACTAATGAACAAGGACAAATGGTTCACACGAGTCACAAGGACTAATGAACAAGGACAAATGGTTTACACAACGAGTCACAAAGACAAGGAGAATGGTTTACACAAAGAGTCACAAGGATTATTGAACAACGACAAATGGTTCACACAACGAGTCGCAAGGACTAATGAACAAGGACAAATGGTTCACACAACCAGTCACAAGGACTAATGAACAAGGAGAAATGATTCACACGACGAGTCACATGGACTAATGAACAAGGACAAAGGGTTCACACAATGAGTAACATGGACTAATGAACAAGGGTAACTGGCACAACGAGTCACAAGGACTAATGAACAAGGACAAATGGTTCACACAACGAGTCACAAGGACTAAAGAACAAGGACAAATGCTTTACACAACGAGTCACAAAGACAAGGATAAATGGTTTACACAACGAGTCAGAAGGACTAATGAATAAGGACAAATGGTTCACACAACGAAAAAAAGGAAAAATTGTTCACACAACGAGTCCCAAGGACTAATGAACAAGGACAAATCGTTCACACAACGAGTCACAAAGACTAATGAACAAGTAGAAAGGATTCACACAACGAGTCACATGGACTAATAAACAAGGACAACTAGTTCACACATCGAGTCACAATGACAAATGAACAAGGACAAGCGGTTCACACAACGAGTCACAAGGACTAATGAACAAGGACAACCGGTTCACACAACGAGTCACAAGGACTAAATAACAAGGATAAATGGTTTACACAACGAGTCACAAAGACAAGGATAAATGGTTTACACAACGAGTCACAAGGACTAATAAACAAGAAAAATTTGTTCACACAACGAGTCACAAGGACTAATGAACAAGGACAAGCGGTCCACACAACGAGTCACAAGGACTAAAGAACAAGGATAAATGGTTTACACAACGAGTCACAAAGACAAGGATAAATGATTTACACAACGAGTCACATGGACTAATAAACAAGGAAAATTTGTTAACACAACGAGTCACAAGGACTAATTAACAAGGAGAATTGGTTCACACAACGAGTAACATGGACTAATGAACAAGGAGAAAGGGTTCACACAATGAGTAACATTGACTAATGAACAAGGACAATGGTTTCACACAACGAGTCGAAGGACTAATGAATAAGGACAAGCGGTTCACACAACGAGTCACAAGGACTAAAGAACAAGGTTAAATGGTTTACACAATGAGTCACAAATACAAGGATAAATGGTTTACACAAAGAGTCACAAGGACTAATAAACATAGAAAATTTGTTCACACAACGAGTCACAAGGACAAATGAACAAGGAGAAATGCTTCACACAACGAGTCACAAGGACTAATGAACAAGTAGAAAGGATTCACACAACGAGTCACATGGACTAATGAACAAGGACAACTGGTTCACACAACGAGTCACAATGACAAATGAACAAGGACAAGCGGTTCACACAACGAGTCACAAGGACTAATGAACAAGGACAAGCGGTTCACACAACGAGTCACAAGGACTAAAGAACAAGGATAAATGGTTTACACAACGAGTCACAAAGACAAGGATAAATGGTTTACACAACGAATCACAAGGTAGTAAACAAGGAAATTTTGTTCACACAACGACTAATGAACAATGAGAAATGGTTCGTACAACGAGTCACATGGACTTATGAATAAGGAAAAAGGGTTCACACAACGAGTCACATGGACTAATGAACAAGGACTACTAGTTCACATAACGAGTCACAAGGACTAATGAACAAGGAGAAATGGTTCACACAATGAAAACAAGGAAAAATTGTTCACACAACTAATCAAAAGGACTAATGAACAAGGACAAATTGTTCACACAACGAGTCACATAGACTAATGAACAAGGAGAAAGGATTCTCTCAACGAGTCACATGGACTAATGAACAAGGAAAATTTGTTCACACAACGAGTCACAAGGACTAATGAACAAGGAGAAATGGTTCACAGAGCGAGTCACATGGACTAATGAACAAGGACAAATGGTTCACACAACGAGTCACAAGGACTAATGAACAAGGACAAATGGTTTACACAACGAGTCACAAAGACAAGGAGAATGGTTTACACAAAGAGTCACAAGGATTATTGAACAACGACAAATGGTTCACACAACGAGTCGCAAGGACTAATGAACAAGGACAAATGGTTCACACAACCAGTCACAAGGACTAATGAACAAGGAGAAATGATTCACACGACGAGTCACATGGACTAATGAACAAGGAGAAAGGGTTCACATAATGAGTAACATGGATTAATGAACAAGGGTAAGCGCTGCACAACGAGTCACAAGGACTAATGAACAAGGACAAATGGTTCACACAACGAGTCACAAGGACTAAAGAACAAGGACAAATGCTTTACACAACGAGTCACAAAGACAAGGATAAATGGTTTACACAACGAGTTAGAAGGACTAATGAATAAGGACAAATGGTTCACACAACGAAAAAAAGGAAAAATTGTTCACACAACGAGTCCCAAGGACTAATGAACAAGGATAAATCGTTCATACAACGAGTCACAAAGACTAATGAACAAGTAGAAAGGATTCACACAACGAGTCACATGGACTAATGAACAAGGACAACTAGTTCACACATCGAGTCACAATGACAAATGAACAAGGACAAGCGGTTCACACAACGAGTCACAAGGACTAATGAACAAGGACAAGCGGTTCACACAACGAGTCACAAGGACTAAAGAACAAGGATAAATGGTTTACACAACGAGTCACAAAGACAAGGATAAATGATTTACACAACGAGTCACAAGGACTAATAAACAAGAAAAATTTGTTCACACAACGAGTCACAAGGACTAATGAACAAGGACAAGCGGTCCACACAACGAGTCACAAGGACTAAAGAACAAGGATAAATGGTTTACACAACGAGTCACAAAGACAAGGATAAATGATTTACACAACGAGTCACATGGACTAATAAACAAGGAAAATTTGTTAACACAACGAGTCACAAGGACTAATTAACAAGGAGAATTGGTTCACACAACGATTCACATGGACTAATGAACAAGGAGAAAGGGTTCACACAATGAGTCACATTGACTAATGAACAAGGACAACTGGTTCACACAACGAGTCACAAGGACTAATGAACAAGGACAAGCGGTTCACACAACGAGCCACAAGGACTAAAGAACAAGGTTAAATGGTTTACACAATGAGTCACAAATACAAGGATAAATGCTTCACACAACGAGTCACAAGGACTAATGAACAAGGACAAATGGTTTACACAACGAGTCACAAAGACAAGGAGAATGGTTTACACAACGAGTCACAAGGATTATTGAACAACGACAAATGGTTCACACAACGAGTCACAAGGACAAATGAACAAGCAGAATGGTTCACACAATGAGTTACATGGACTAATAAACAAGGACAAATGGTTCACACAACCAGTCACAAGGAATAATGAACAAGGAGAAATGATTCACACGACGAGTCACATGGACTAATGAACAAGGAGAAAGGGTTCACACAACGAGTAACATGGACTAATAAACAAGGACAACTGGTTCACACAACGAGTCACAAGGACTAATGAACAAGGACAAATCGTTCACACAACGAGTCACAAAGACAAGGATAAATGGTTTACACAACGAGTCACAAGGACTAATGAACAAGGACAAATTTGTTCACACAACGAGTCATAAGGACTAATGAACAAGGAGAAATGGTTCACACAACGAGTCACATGGACTAATGAACAAGGAGAAAGGGTTCACACAATGAGTTACATTGACTAATGAACAAGGACAACTGGTTCACACAACGAGTCACAAGGACTAATGAACAATGACAAGCGGTTCACACAACGAGTCACAAGGACTAAAGAACAAGTTTAAATGATTTACACAATGAGTCACAAAAACAAGGATAAATGGTTTACACAACGAGTCACAAAGACAAGGATAAATGGTTCACACAACGAGTCACAAGGACTAATGAACAAGGAGAAAGGATTCACACAACGAGTCACAAGGACTAATGAGCAAGGATAACTGGTTCACACAACGAGTCACAAGGACTAATGAGCAAGGATAACTGGTTCACACAACGAGTCACAAGGACTAATGAACAAGGACAAATGGTTCGGACAACGAGTCACATGGACTTATGAACATGGAGAAAGGGTTCACACAACGAGTCACATGGACTAATGAACAAGGACAACTGGTTCTCACAACTAGTCACAAGGACTAATTAACAAGGACAAGCGGTTCACACAACGAGTCACAAGGACTAAAGAACAAGGATAAATGGTTTACACAACGAGTCACAAAGACAAGGATAAATGATTTACACAACGAGTCACATGGACTAATAAACATGGAAAATTTGTTAACACAAGGAGTCACAAGGACTAATTAACAAGGAGAAATGGTTCACACAACGAGTCACATGGACTAATGAACAAGGAGAAAGGGTTCACACAATGAGTCACATGGACTAATAAACAAGGACAACTGGTTCACACAACGAGTCACAAGGACTAATGAACAAGGACAAATGGTTCACACAATGAGTCACAAGGACTAAAGAACAAGGACAAATGCTTTACACAACGAGTCACAAAGACAAGGATAAATGGTTTACACAACGAGTCAGAAGGACTAATGAATAAGGATAAATGGTTCACACAACGAAAAAAAGGAATAATTGTTCACACAACGAGTCCCAAGGACTAATGAACAAGGACAAATCGTTCACACAACGAGTCACAAAGACTAATGAACAAGTAGAAAGGATTCACACAACGAGTCACATGGACTAATGAACAAGGACAACTAGTTCACACAACGAGTCACAATGACAAATGAACAAGGACAAGCGGTTCACACAACGAGTCACAAGGACTAATGAACAAGGACAAGCGGTTCACACAACGAGTCACAAGGACTAAAGAACAAGGATAAATGGTTTACACAACGAGTCACAAAGACAAGCATAAATGGTTTACACAATGAGTCACAAGGACTAATAAACAAGAAAAATTTGTTTACACAACGAGTCACAAGGACTAATGAACAAGGAGAAATGCTTCACACAACGAGTCACAAGGACTAATGAACAAGGACAAATGGTTTACACAACGAGTCACAAAGACAAGGAGAATGGTTTACACAACGAGTCACAAGGATTATTGAACAACGACAAATGGTTCACACAACGAGTCACAAGGACAAATGAACAAGCAGAATTGTTCACACAATGAGTCACATGGACTAATGAACAAGGACAAATGGTTCACACAACCAGTCACAAGGAATAATGAACAAGGAGAAATGATTCACACGACGAGTCACATGGACTAATGAACAAGGAGAAAGGGTCACACAACGAGTAACATGGACTAATAAACAAGGACAACTGGTTCACACAACGAGTCACAAGGACTAAAGAACAAAGACAAATGCTTTACACAACGAGTCACAAAGACAAGGATAAATGGTTTACACAACGAGTCACAAGGACTAATGCACAAGGACAAATTTGTTCACACAACGAGTCACAAGGACTAATGAACAAGGAGAAATGGTTCACACAACGAGTCACATGGACTAATGAACAAGGAGAAAGGGTTCACACAATGAGTCACATTGACTAATGAACAAGGACAACCGGTTCACACAACGAGTCACAAGGACTAATGAACAAGGACAAGCGGTTCACACAACGAGTCACAAGGACTAAAGAACAAGGATAAATGGTTTACACAACGAGTCACAAAGACAAGGATAAATGATCTACACAACGAGTCACATGGACTAATAAACATGGAAAATTTGTTAACACAACGAGTCACAAGGACTAATTAACAAGGAGAAATGGTTCACACAACGAGTCACATGGACTAATGAACAAGGACAACTGGTTCACACAACGAGTCACAAGGACTAATGAACAAGGACAAGCGGTTCACACAACGAGTCACAAGGACTAAAGAACAAGGATAAATGGTTTACACAACGAGTCACAAAGACAAGGATAAATGATCTACACAACGAGTCACATGGACTAATAAACATGGAAAATTTGTTAACACAACGAGTCACAAGGACTAATTAACAAGGAGAAATGGTTCACACAACGAGTCACATGGACTAATGAACAAGGAGAAAGGGTTCACACAATGAGTCACATGGACTAATAAACAAGGACAACTGGTTCACACAACGAGTCACAAGGACTAATGAACAAGGACAAATGGTTCACACAACGAGTCACAAGGACTAAAGAACAAGGACAAATGTTTTACACAACGAGTCACAAAGACAAGGATAAATGGTTTACACAACGAGTCAGAAGGACTAATGAATAAGGACAAATGGTTCACACATCGAAAAAAAGGAAAAATTGTTCACACAACGAGTCCCAAGGACTAATGAACAAGGACAAATCGTTCACACAACGAGTCACAAAGACTAATGAACAAGTAGAAAGGATTCACACAACGAGTCACATGGACTAATGAACAAGGAGAACTAGTTCACACAACGAGTCACAATGACAAATGAACAAGGACAAGCGGTTCACACAACGAGTCACAAGGACTAATGAACAAGGACAAGCGGTTCACACAACGAGTCACAAGGACTAAAGAACAAGGATAAATGGTTTACACAATGAGTCACAAAGACAAGGATAAATGGTTTACACAATGAGTCACAAGGACTAATAAACAAGAAAAATTTGTTTACACAACGAGTCACAAGGACTAATGAACAAGGAGAAATGGTTCACACAACGAGTCACAAGGACTAATGAACAAGGACAAATGGTTTACACAACGAGTCACAAAGACAAGGAGAATGGTTTACACAACGAGTCACAAGGATTATTGAACAACGACAAATGGTTCACACAACGAGTCACAAGGACAAATGAACAAGCAGAATTGTTCACACAATGAGTCACATGGACTAATGAACAAGGAGAAAGGGTCACACAACGAGTAACATGGACTAATAAACAAGGACAACTGGTTCACACAACGAGTCACAAGGACTAAAGAACAAGGACAAATGCTTTACACAACGAGTCTCAAAGACAAGGATAAATGGTTTACACAACGAGTCACAAGGACTAATGCACAAGGACAAATTTGTTCACACAACGAGTCACAAGGACTAATGAACAAGGAGAAATGGTTCACACAACGAGTCACATGGACTAATGAACAAGGAGAAAGGGTTCACACAATGAGTCACATTGACTAATGAACAAGGACAACTGGTTCACACAACGAGTCACAAGGACTAATGAACAAGGACAAGCGGTTCACACAACGAGTCACAAAGACTAAAGAACAAGGATAAATGGTTTACACAACGAGTCACAAAGACAAGGATAAATGATCTACACAACGAGTCACATGGACTAATAAACATGGAAAATTTGTTAACACAACGAGTCACAAGGACTAATTAACAAGGAGAAATGGTTCACACAACGAGTCACATGGACTAATGAACAAGGAGAAAGGGTTCACACAATGAGTCACATTGACTAATGAACGAGGACAACTGGTTCACACAACGAGTCACAAGGACTAATGAACAAGGACAAGCGGTTCACACAACGAGTCACAAGGACTAAAGAACAAGGATAAATGGTTTACACAACGAGTCACAAAGACAAGGACAAATGATCTACACAACGAGTCACATGGACTAATAAACATGGAAAATTTGTTAACACAACGAGTCACAAGGACTAATTAACAAGGAGAAATGGTTCACACAACGAGTCACATGGACTAATGAACAAGGAGAAAGGGTTCACACAATGAGTCACATGGACTAATAAACAAGGACAACTGGTTCACACAACGAGTCACAAGGACTAATGAACAAGGACAAATGGTTCACACAACGAGTCACAAGGACTAAAGAACAAGGACACATGTTTTACACAACGAGTCACAAAGACAAGGATAAATGGTTTACACAACGAGTCAGAAGGACTAATGAATAAGGACAAATGGTTCACACATCGAAAAAAAGGAAAAATTGTTCACACAACGAGTCCCAAGGACTAATAAACAAGGACAAATCGTTCACACAATGAGTCACAAATACTAATGAACAAGTAGAAAGGATTCACACAACGAGTCACATGGACTAATGAACAAGGACAACTAGTTCACACAACGAGTCACAATGACAAATGAACAAGGACAAGCGGTTCACACAACGAGTCACAAGGACTAATGAACAAGGACAAGCGGTTCACACAACGAGTCACAAGGACTAAAGAACAAGGATAAATGGTTTACACAACGAGTCACAATGACAAGGATAAATGGTTTACACAATGAGTCACAAGGACTAATAAACAAGGAAAATTTGTTAACACAACGAGTCACAAGGACTAATTAACAAGGAGAATTGGTTCACACAACGAGTCACGTGGACTAATGAACAAGGAGAAAGGGTTCACACAATGAGTCACAAGGACTAATGAACAAGGACAAGCGGTTCACACAACGAGTCACAAGGACTAAAGAACAAGGATAAATGGTTTACACAACGAGTCACAAAGACAAGGATAAATGGTTTACACAATGAGTCACAAGGACTAATAAACAAGGAAAATTTGTTAACACAACGAGTCACAAGGACTAATTAACAAGGAGAACTGGTTCACACAACGAGTCACGTGGACTAATGAACAAGGATAAATGGTTTACACAAAGAGTCACAAGGACTAATAAACAAGGAAAATTTGTTCACACAACGAGTCACAAGGACAAATGAACAAGGAGAAATGGTTCACACAACGAGTCACAAGGACTAATGAACAAGGACAAATGGTTTACACAACGAGTCACAAAGACAAGGAGAATGGTTTACACAACGAGTCATAAGGATTATTGAACAACGACAAATGGTTCACACAACGAGTCACAAGGACAGATGAAAAAGCAGAATGGTTCACACAATGAGTCACATGGACTAATGAACAAGGACAAATGGTTCACACAACCAGTCACAAGGAATAATGAACAAGGAGAAATGATTCACACGACGAGTCACATGGACTAATGAACAAGGAGAAATGGTTCACACAACGAGTCACAAAGACAAGGATAAATGGTTTACACAACGAGTCACAAGGACTAATAAACAAGAAAAATTTGTTTACACAACGAGTCACAAGGACTAATGAACAAGGAGAAATGGTTCACACAACGAGTCACAAGGACTAATGAACAAGGACAAATGGTTTACACAACGAGTCACAAAGACAAGGAGAATGGTTTACACAACGAGTCACAAGGATTATTGAACAACGACAAATGGTTCACACAACGAGTCACAAGGACAAATGAACAAGCAGAATGGTTCACACAATGAGTCACATGGACTAATGAACAAGGACAAATGGTTCACACAACCGATCCACAAGGAATAATGAACAAGGAGAAATGATTCACACGACGAGTCACATGGACTAATGAACAAGGAGAAAGGGTCACACAACGAGTAACATGGACTAATAAACAAGGACAACTGGTTCACACAACGAGTCACAAGGACTAAAGAACAAGGACAAATGCTTTACACAACGAGTCACAAAGACAAGGATAAATGGTTTACACAACGAGTCACAAGGACTAATGCACAAGGACAAGTTTGTACACACAACGAGTCACAAGGACTAATGAACAAGGAGAAATGGTTCACACAACGAGTCACATGGACTAATGAACAAGGAGAAAGGGTTCACACAATGAGTCACATTGACTAATGAACAAGGACAACTGGTTCACACAACGAGTCACAAGGACTAATGAACAAGGACAAGCGGTTCACACAACGAGTCACAAGGACTTAAGAACAAGGATAAAAGGTTTACACAACGAGTTACAAAGACAAGGATAAATGATCTACACAACGAGTCACATGGACTAATAAACATGGAAAATTTGTTAACACAACGAGTCACAAGGACTAATTAACAAGGAGAAATGGTTCACACAACGAGTCACATGGACTAATGAACAAGGAGAAAGGGTTCACACAATGAGTCACATGGACTAATAAACAAGGACAACTGGTTCACACAACGAGTCACAAGGACTAATGAACAAGGACAAATGGTTCACACAACGAGTCACAAGGACTAAAGAACAAGGACAAATGTTTTACACAACGAGTCACAAAGACAAGGATAAATGGTTTATACAACGAGTCAGAAGGACTAATGAATAAGGACAAATGGTTCACACATCGAAAAAAAGGAAAAATTGTTCACACAACGAGTCCCAAGGACTAATGAACAAGGACAAATCGTTCACACAACGAGTCACAAAGACTAATGAACAAGTAGAAAGGATTCACACAACGAGTCACATGGACTAATGAACAAGGACAACTAGTTCACACAACGAGTCACAATGACAAATGAACAAGGACAAGCGGTTCACACAACGAGTCACAAGGACTAATGAACAAGGACAAGCGGTTCACACAACGAGTCACAAGGACTAAAGAACAAGGATAAATGGTTTACACAATGAGTCACAAAGACAAGGATAAATGGTTTACACAACGAGTCACAAGGACTAATAAACAAGGAAAATTTGTTATTACAACGAGTCACAAGGACTAATTAACAAGGAGAATTGGTTCACACAACGAGTCACGTGGACTAATGAACAAGGAGAAAGGGTTCACACAAAGAGTCACAAGGACTAATAAACAAGGAAAATTTGTTCACACAACGAGTCACAAGGACAAATGAACAAGGAGAAATGGTTCACACAACGAGTCACAAGGACTAATGAACAAGGACAAATGGTTTACACAACGAGTCACAAAGACAAGGAGAATGGTTTACACAACGAGTCATAAGGATAATTGAACAACGACAAATGGTTCACACAACGAGTCACAAGGACAAATGAAAAAGCAGAATGGTTCACACAATGAGTCACATGGACTAATGAACAAGGACAAATGGTTCACACAACCAGTCACAAGGAATAATGAACAAGGAGAAATGATTCACACGACGAGTCACATGGACTAATGAACAAGGAGAAATGGTTCACACAACGAGTAACATGGACTAATAAACAAGGACAACAGGTTCACACAACGAGTCACAAGGACTAATGAACAAGGACAAATGGTTCACACAACCAGTCACAAGGAATAATGAACAAGGAGAAATGATTCACACGACGAGTCACATGGACTAATGAACAAGGAGAAAGGGTCACACAACGAGTAACATGGACTAATAAACAAGGACAACTGGTTCACACAACGAGTCACAAGGACTAAAGAACAAGGACAAATGCTTTACACAACGAGTCTCAAAGACAAGGATAAATGGTTTACACAACGAGTCACAAGGACTAATGCACAAGGACAAATTTGTTCACACAACGAGTCACAAGGACTAATGAACAAGGAGAAATGGTTCACACAACGAGTCACATGGACTAATGAACAAGGAGAAAGGGTTCACACAATGAGTCACATTGACTAATGAACAAGGACAACTGGTTCACACAACGAGTCACAAGGACTAATGAACAAGGACAAGCGGTTCACACAACGAGTCACAAAGACTAAAGAACAAGGATAAATGGTTTACACAACGAGTCACAAAGACAAGGATAAATGATCTACACAACGAGTCACATGGACTAATAAACATGGAAAATTTGTTAACACAACGAGTCACAAGGACTAATTAACAAGGAGAAATGGTTCACACAACGAGTCACATGGACTAATGAACAAGGAGAAAGGGTTCACACAATGAGTCACATTGACTAATGAACTAGGACAACTGGTTCACACAACGAGTCACAAGGACTAATGAACAAGGACAAGCGGTTCACACAACGAGTCACAAGGACTAAAGAACAAGGATAAATGGTTTACACAACGAGTCACAAAGACAAGGATAAATGATCTACACAACGAGTCACATGGACTAATAAACATGGAAAATTTGTTAACACAACGAGTCACAAGGACTAATTAACAAGGAGAAATGGTTCACACAACGAGTCACATGGACTAATGAACAAGGAGAAAGGGTTCACACAATGAGTCACATGGACTAATAAACAAGGACAACTGGTTCACACAACGAGTCACAAGGACTAATGAACAAGGACAAATGGTTCACACAACGAGTCACAAGGACTAAAGAACAAGGACAAATGTTTTACACAACGAGTCACAAAGACAAGGATAAATGGTTTACACAACGAGTCAGAAGGACTAATGAATAAGGACAAATGGTTCACACATCGAAAAAAAGGAAAAATTGTTCACACAACGAGTCCCAAGGACTAATAAACAAGGACAAATCGTTCACACAACGAGTCACAAAGACTAATGAACAAGTAGAAAGGATTCACACAACGAGTCACATGGACTAATGAACAAGGACAACTAGTTCACACAACGAGTCACAATGACAAATGAACAAGGACAAGCGGTTCACACAACGAGTCACAAGGACTAATGAACAAGGACAAGCGGTTCACACAACGAGTCACAAGGACTAAAGAACAACGATAAATGGTTTACACAACGAGTCACAAAGACAAGGATAAATGGTTTACACAATGAGTCACAAGGACTAATAAACAAGGAAAATTTGTTAACACAACGAGTCACAAGGACTAATTAACAAGGAGAATTGGTTCACACAACGAGTCACGTGGACTAATGAACAAGGAGAAAGGGTTCACACAATGAGTCACATTGACTAATGAACAAGGACAACTGGTTCACACAACGAGTCACAAGGACTAATGAACAAGGACAAGCGGTTCACACAACGAGTCAGAAGGACTAAAGAACAAGGTTAAATGGTTTACACAATGAGTCACAAATACAAGGATAAATGGTTTACACAAAGAGTCACAAGGACTAATAAACAAGGAAAATTTGTTCACACAACGAGTCACAAGGACAAATGAACAAGGAGAAATGGTTCACACAACGAGTCACAAGGACTAATGAACAAGGACAAATGGTTTACACAACGAGTCACAAAGACAAGGAGAATGGTTTACACAACGAGTCATAAGGATTATTGAACAACGACAAATGGTTCACACAACGAGTCACAAGGACAGATGAAAAAGCAGAATGGTTCACACAATGAGTCACATGGACTAATGAACAAGGACAAATGGTTCACACAACCAGTCACAAGGAATAATGAACAAGGAGAAATGATTCACACGACGAGTCACATGGACTAATGAACAAGGAGAAATGGTTCACACAACGAGTCACAAAGACAAGGATAAATGGTTTACACAACGAGTCACAAGGACTAATAAACAAGAAAAATTTGTTTACACAACGAGTCACAAGGACTAATGAACAAGGAGAAATGGTTCACACAACGAGTCACAAGGACTAATGAACAAGGACAAATGGTTTACACAACGAGTCACAAAGACAAGGAGAATGGTTTACACAACGAGTCACAAGGATTATTGAACAACGACAAATGGTTCACACAACGAGTCACAAGGACAAATGAACAAGCAGAATGGTTCACACAATGAGTCACATGGACTAATGAACAAGGACAAATGGTTCACACAACCAGTCACAAGGAATAATGAACAAGGAGAAATGATTCACACGACGAGTCACATGGACTAATGAACAAGGAGAAAGGGTCACACAACGAGTAACATGGACTAATAAACAAGGACAACTGGTTCACACAACGAGTCACAAGGACTAAAGAACAAGGACAAATGCTTTACACAACGAGTCACAAAGACAAGGATAAATGGTTTACACAACTAGTCACAAGGACTAATGCACAAGGACAAGTTTGTACACACAACGAGTCACAAGGACTAATGAACAAGGAGAAATGGTTCACACAACGAGTCACATGGACTAATGAACAAGGAGAAAGGGTTCACACAATGAGTCACATTGACTAATGAACAAGGACAACTGGTTCACACAACGAGTCACAAGGACTAATGAACAAGGACAAGCGGTTCACACAACGAGTCACAAGGACTAAAGAACAAGGATAAATGGTTTACACAACGAGTCACAAAGACAAGGATAAATGATCTACACAACGAGTCACATGGACTAATAAACATGGAAAATTTGTTAACACAACGAGTCACAAGGACTAATTAACAAGGAGAAATGGTTCACACAACGAGTCACATGGACTAATGAACAAGGAGAAAGGGTTCACACAATGAGTCACATGGACTAATAAACAAGGACAACTGGTTCACACAACGAGTCACAAGGACTAATGAACAAGGACAAATGGTTCACACAACGAGTCACAAGGACTAAAGAACAAGGACAAATGTTTTACACAACGAGTCACAAAGACAAGGATAAATGGTTTACACAACGAGTCAGAAGGACTAATGAATAAGGACAAATGGTTCACACATCGAAAAAAAGGAAAAATTGTTCACACAACGAGTCCCAAGGACTAATGAACAAGGACAAATCGTTCACACAACGAGTCACAAAGACTAATGAACAAGTAGAAAGGATTCACACGAGTCAGTCACATGGACTAATGAACAAGGACAACTAGTTCACACAACGAGTCACAATGACAAATGAACAAGGACAAGCGGTTCACACAACGAGTCACAAGGACTAATGAACAAGGACAAGCGGTTCACACAACGAGTCACAAGGACTAAAGAACAAGGATAAATGGTTTACACAATGAGTCACAAAGACAAGGATAAATGGTTTACACAACGAGTCACAAGGACTAATAAACAAGGAAAATTTGTTATTACAACGAGTCACAAGGACTAATTAACAAGGAGAATTGGTTCACACAACGAGTCACGTGGACTAATGAACAAGGAGAAAGGGTTCACACAAAGAGTCACAAGGACTAATAAACAAGGAAAATTTGTTCACACAACGAGTCACAAGGACAAATGAACAAGGAGAAATGGTTCACACAACGAATCACAAGGACTAATGAACAAGGACAAATGGTTTACACATCGAGTCACAAAGACAAGGAGAATGGTTTACACAACGAGTCATAAGGATAATTGAACAACGACAAATGGTTCACACAACGAGTCACAAGGACAAATGAAAAAGCAGAATGGTTCACACAATGAGTCACATGGACTAATGAACAAGGACAAATGGTTCACACAACCAGTCACAAGGAATAATGAACAAGGAGAAATGATTCACACGACGAGTCACATGGACTAATGAACAAGGAGAAATGGTTCACACAACGAGTAACATGGACTAATAAACAAGGACAACAGGTTCACACAACGAGTCACAAGGACTAATGAACAAGGACAAATGGTTCACACAACCAGTCACAAGGAATAATGAACAAGGAGAAATGATTCACACGACGAGTCACATGGACTAATGAACAAGGAGAAAGGGTCACACAACGAGTAACATGGACTAATAAACAAGGACAACTGGTTCACACAACGAGTCACAAGGACTAAAGAACAAGGACAAATGCTTTACACAACGAGTCTCAAAGACAAGGATAAATGGTTTACACAACGAGTCACAAGGACTAATGCACAAGGACAAATTTGTTCACACAACGAGTCACAAGGACTAATGAACAAGGAGAAATGGTTCACACAACGAGTCACATGGACTAATGAACAAGGAGAAAGGGTTCACACAATGAGTCACATTGACTAATGAACAAGGACAACTGGTTCACACAACGAGTCACAAGGACTAATGAACAAGGACAAGCGGTTCACACAACGAGTCACAAAGACTAAAGAACAAGGATAAATGGTTTACACAACGAGTCACAAAGACAAGGATAAATGATCTACACAACGAGTCACATGGACTAATAAACATGGAAAATTTGTTAACACAACGAGTCACAAGGACTAATTAACAAGGAGAAATGGTTCACACAACGAGTCACATGGACTAATGAACAAGGAGAAAGGGTTCACACAATGAGTCACATTGACTAATGAACTAGGACAACTGGTTCACACAACGAGTCACAAGGACTAATGAACAAGGACAAGCGGTTCACACAACGAGTCACAAGGACTAAAGAACAAGGATAAATGGTTTACACAACGAGTCACAAAGACAAGGATAAATGATCTACACAACGAGTCACATGGACTAATAAACATGGAAAATTTGTTAACACAACGAGTCACAAGGACTAATTAACAAGGAGAAATGGTTCACACAACGAGTCACATGGACTAATGAACAAGGAGAAAGGGTTCACACAATGAGTCACATGGACTAATAAACAAGGACAACTGGTTCACACAACGAGTCACAAGGACTAATGAACAAGGACAAATGGTTCACACAACGAGTCACAAGGACTAAAGAACAAGGACAAATGTTTTACACAACGAGTCACAAAGACAAGGATAAATGGTTTACACAACGAGTCAGAAGGACTAATGAATAAGGACAAATGGTTCACACATCGAAAAAAAGGAAAAATTGTTCACACAACGAGTCCCAAGGACTAATAAACAAGGACAAATCGTTCACACAACGAGTCACAAAGACTAATGAACAAGTAGAAAGGATTCACACAACGAGTCACATGGACTAATGAACAAGGACAACTAGTTCACACAACGAGTCACAATGACAAATGAACAAGGACAAGCGGTTCACACAACGAGTCACAAGGACTAATGAACAAGGACAAGCGGTTCACACAACGAGTCACAAGGACTAAAGAACAAGGATAAATGGTTTACACAACGAGTCACAAAGACAAGGATAAATGGTTTACACAATGAGTCACAAGGACTAATAAACAAGGAAAATTTGTTAACACAACGAGTCACAAGGACTAATTAACAAGGAGAATTGGTTCACACAACGAGTCACGTGGACTAATGAACAAGGAGAAAGGGTTCACACAATGAGTCACATTGACTAATGAACAAGGACAACTGGTTCACACAACGAGTCACAAGGACTAATGAACAAGGACAAGCGGTTCACACAACGAGTCAGAAGGACTAAAGAACAAGGTTAAATGGTTTACACAATGAGTCACAAATACAAGGATAAATGGTTTACACAAAGAGTCACAAGGACTAATAAACAAGGAAAATTTGTTCACACAACGAGTCACAAGGACAAATGAACAAGGAGAAATGGTTCACACAACGAGTCACAAGGACTAATGAACAAGGACAAATGGTTTACACAACGAGTCACAAAGACAAGGAGAATGGTTTACACAACGAGTCATAAGGATTATTGAACAACGACAAATGGTTCACACAACGAGTCACAAGGACGGATGAAAAAGCGAGAATGGTTCACACAATGAGTCACATGGACTAATGAACAAGGACAAATGGTTCACACAACCAGTCACAAGGAATAATGAACAAGGAGAAATGATTCACACGACGAGTCACATGGACTAATGAACAAGGAGAAATGGTTCACACAACGAGTCACAAAGACAAGGATAAATGGTTTACACAACGAGTCACAAGGACTAATAAACAAGAAAAATTTGTTTACACAACGAGTCACAAGGACTAATGAACAAGGAGAAATGGTTCACACAACGAGTCACAAGGACTAATGAACAAGGACAAATGGTTTACACAACGAGTCACAAAGACAAGGAGAATGGTTTACACAACGAGTCACAAGGATTATTGAACAACGACAAATGGTTCACACAACGAGTCACAAGGACAAATGAACAAGCAGAATGGTTCACACAATGAGTCACATGGACTAATGAACAAGGACAAATGGTTCACACAACCAGTCACAAGGAATAATGAACAAGGAGAAATGATTCACACGACGAGTCACATGGACTAATGAACAAGGAGAAAGGGTCACACAACGAGTAACATGGACTAATAAACAAGGACAACTGGTTCACACAACGAGTCACAAGGACTAAAGAACAAGGACAAATGCTTTACACAACGAGTCACAAAGACAAGGATAAATGGTTTACACAACTAGTCACAAGGACTAATGCACAAGGACAAGTTTGTACACACAACGAGTCACAAGGACTAATGAACAAGGAGAAATGGTTCACACAACGAGTCACATGGACTAATGAACAAGGAGAAAGGGTTCACACAATGAGTCACATTGACTAATGAACAAGGACAACTGGTTCACACAACGAGTCACAAGGACTAATGAACAAGGACAAGCGGTTCACACAACGAGTCACAAGGACTAAAGAACAAGGATAAATGGTTTACACAACGAGTCACAAAGACAAGGATAAATGATCTACACAACGAGTCACATGGACTAATAAACATGGAAAATTTGTTAACACAACGAGTCACAAGGACTAATTAACAAGGAGAAATGGTTCACACAACGAGTCACATGGACTAATGAACAAGGAGAAAGGGTTCACACAATGAGTCACATGGACTAATAAACAAGGACAACTGGTTCACACAACGAGTCACAAGGACTAATGAACAAGGACAAATGGTTCACACAACGAGTCACAAGGACTAAAGAACAAGGACAAATGTTTTACACAACGAGTCACAAAGACAAGGATAAATGGTTTACACAACGAGTCAGAAGGACTAATGAATAAGGACAAATGGTTCACACATCGAAAAAAAGGAAAAATTGTTCACACAACGAGTCCCAAGGACTAATGAACAAGGACAAATCGTTCACACAACGAGTCACAAAGACTAATGAACAAGTAGAAAGGATTCACACAACGAGTCACATGGACTAATGAACAAGGACAACTAGTTCACACAACGAGTCACAATGACAAATGAACAAGGACAAGCGGTTCACACAACGAGTCACAAGGACTAATGAACAAGGACAAGCGGTTCACACAACGAGTCACAAGGACTAAAGAACAAGGATAAATGGTTTACACAATGAGTCACAAAGACAAGGATAAATGGTTTACACAACGAGTCACAAGGACTAATAAACAAGGAAAATTTGTTATTACAACGAGTCACAAGGACTAATTAACAAGGAGAATTGGTTCACACAACGAGTCACGTGGACTAATGAACAAGGAGAAAGGGTTCACACAAAGAGTCACAAGGACTAATAAACAAGGAAAATTTGTTCACACAACGAGTCACAAGGACAAATGAACAAGGAGAAATGGTTCACACAACGAATCACAAGGACTAATGAACAAGGACAAATGGTTTACACATCGAGTCACAAAGACAAGGAGAATGGTTTACACAACGAGTCATAAGGATAATTGAACAACGACAAATGGTTCACACAACGAGTCACAAGGACAAATGAAAAAGCAGAATGGTTCACACAATGAGTCACATGGACTAATGAACAAGGACAAATGGTTCACACAACCAGTCACAAGGAATAATGAACAAGGAGAAATGATTCACACGACGAGTCACATGGACTAATGAACAAGGAGAAATGGTTCACACAACGAGTAACATGGACTAATAAACAAGGACAACAGGTTCACACAACGAGTCACAAGGACTAATGAACAAGGACAAATGGTTCACACAACGAGTCACAAGGACTAAAGAACAAGGACAAATGCTTTACATAACGAGTCACAAAGACAAGGATAAATGGTTTACACAACGAGTCACAAGGACTAATGAACAAGGACAAATTTGTTCACACAACGAGTCACAAGGACTAATGAACAAGGAGAAATGGTTCACACAACGAGTCACATGGACTAATGAACAAGGAGAAAGGGTTCACACAATGAGTCACATTGCCTAATGAACAAGGACAACTGGTTCACACAACGAGTCACAAGGACTAATGAACAATGACAAGCGGTTCACACAACGAGTCACAAGGACTAAAGAACAAGGTTAAATGATTTACACAATGAGTCACAAAAATAAGGATAAATGGTTTACACAATGAGTCACAAAGACAAGGATAAATGGTTCACACAACGAGTCACAAGGACTAATGAACAAGGAGAAAGGATTTACACAACGAGTCACAAGGACTAATGAGCAAGGACAACTGGTTCACACAACGAGTCACAAGGACTAATGAACAAGGACAAATGGTTCAGACAACGAGTCACATGGACTAATGAACAAGGACAACTGGTTCTCACAACTAGTCACAAGGACTAATGAACAAGGACAAGCGGTTCACACAACGAGTCACAAGGACTAAAGAACAAGGATAAATGGTTTACACAACGAGTCACAAAGACAAGGATAAATGATTTACACAACGAGCCACATGGACTAATAAACATGGAAAATTTATTAACACAACGAGTCACAACGACTAATTAACAAGGAGAAATGGTTCACACAACGAGTCACATGGACTAATGAACAAGGAGAAAGGGTTCACACAATGAGTCACATGGACTAATGAACAAGGACAAATGGTTCACACAACCAGTCACAAGGAATAATGAACAAGGAGAAATGATTCACACGACGAGTCACATGGACTAATGAACAAGGAGAAAGGGTCACACAACGAGTAACATGGACTAATAAACAAGGACAACTGGTTCACACAACGAGTCACAAGGACTAAAGAACAAGGACAAATGCTTTACACAACGAGTCACAAAGACAAGGATAAATGGTTTACACAACGAGTCACAAGGACTAATGCACAAGGACAAGTTTGTACACACAACGAGTCACAAGGACTAATGAACAAGGAGAAATGGTTCACACAACGAGTCACATGGACTAATGAACAAGGAGAAAGGGTTCACACAATGAGTCACATTGACTAATGAACAAGGACAACTGGTTCACACAACGAGTCACAAGGACTAATGAACAAGGACAAGCGGTTCACACAACGAGTCACAAGGACTAAAGAACAAGGATAAATGGTTTACACAACGAGTCACAAAGACAAGGATAAATGGTTTACACAACGAGTCACAAGGACTAATGCACAAGGACAAGTTTGTACACACAACGAGTCACAAGGACTAATGAACAAGGAGAAATGGTTCACACAACGAGTCACATGGACTAATGAACAAGGAGAAAGGGTTCACACAATGAGTCACATTGACTAATGAACAAGGACAACTGGTTCACACAACGAGTCACAAGGACTAATGAACAAGGACAAGCGGTTCACACAACGAGTCACAAGGACTAAAGAACAAGGATAAATGGTTTACACAACGAGTCACAAAGACAAGGATAAATGATCTACACAACGAGTCACATGGACTAATAAACATGGAAAATTTGTTAACACAACGAGTCACAAGGACTAATTAACAAGGAGAAATGGTTCACACAACGAGTCACATGGACTAATGAACAAGGAGAAAGGGTTCACACAATGAGTCACATGGACTAATAAACAAGGACAACTTGTTCACACAACGAGTCACAAGGACTAATGAACAAGGACAAATGGTTCACACAACGAGTCACAAGGACTAAAGAACAAGGACAAATGTTTTACACAACGAGTCACAAAGACAAGGATAAATGGTTTACACAACGAGTCAGAAGGACTAATGAATAAGGACAAATGGTTCACACATCGAAAAAAAGGAAAAATTGTTCACACAACGAGTCCCAAGGACTAATGAACAAGGACAAATCGTTCACACAACGAGTCACAAAGACTAATGAACAAGTAGAAAGGATTCACACAACGAGTCACATGGACTAATGAACAAGGACAACTAGTTCACACAACGAGTCACAATGACAAATGAACAAGGACAAGCGGTTCACACAACTAGTCACAAGGACTAATGAACAAGGACAAGCGGTTCACACAACGAGTCACAAGGACTAAAGAACAAGGATAAATGGTTTACACAATGAGTCACAAAGACAAGGATAAATGGTTTACACAACGAGTCACAAGGACTAATAAACAAGGAAAATTTGTTATTACAACGAGTCACAAGGACTAATTAACAAGGAGAATTGGTTCACACAACGAGTCACGTGGACTAATGAACAAGGAGAAAGGGTTCACACAAAGAGTCACAAGGACTAATAAACAAGGAAAATTTGTTCACACAACGAGTCACAAGGACAAATGAACAAGGAGAAATGGTTCACACAACGAGTCACAAGGACTAATGAACAAGGACAAATGGTTTACACAACGAGTCACAAAGACAAGGAGAATGGTTTACACAACGAGTCATAAGGATAATTGAACAACGACAAATGGTTCACACAACGAGTCACAAGGACAAATGAAAAAGCAGAATGGTTCACACAATGAGTCACATGGACTAATGAACAAGGACAAATGGTTCACACAACCAGTCACAAGGAATAATGAACAAGGAGAAATGATTCACACGACGAGTCACATGGACTAATGAACAAGGAGAAATGGTTCACACAACGAGTAACATGGACTAATAAACAAGGACAACAGGTTCACACAACGAGTCACAAGGACTAATGAACAAGGATAAATGGTTCACACAACGAGTCACAAGGACTAAAGAACAAGGACAAATGCTTTACATAACGAGTCACAAAGACAAGGATAAATGGTTTACACAACGAGTCACAAGGACTAATGAACAAGGACAAATTTGTTCATACAACGAGTCACAAGGACTAATGAACAAGGAGAAATGGTTCACACAACGAGTCACATGGACTAATGAACAAGGAGAAAGGGTTCACACAATGAGTCACATTGCCTAATGAACAAGGACAACTGGTTCACACAACGAGTCACAAGGACTAATGAACAATGACAAGCGGTTCACACAACGAGTCACAAGGACTAAAGAACAAGGTTAAATGATTTACACAATGAGTCACAAAAATAAGGATAAATGGTTTACACAATGAGTCACAAAGACAAGGATAAATGGTTCACACAACGAGTCACAAGGACTAATGAACAAGGAGAAAGGATTCACACAACGAGTCACAAGGACTAATGAGCAAGGACAACTGGTTCACACAACGAGTCACAAGGACTAATGAACAAGGACAAATGGTTCAGACAACGAGTCACATGGACTAATGAACAAGGACAACTGGTTCTCACAACTAGTCACAAGGACTAATGAACAAGGACAAGCGGTTCACACAACGAGTCACAAGGACTAAAGAACAAGGATAAATGGTTTACACAACGAGTCACAAAGACAAGGATAAATGATTTACACAACGAGCCACATGGACTAATAAACATGGAAAATTTATTAACACAACGAGTCACAACAACTAATTAACAAGGAGAAATGGTTCACACAACGAGTCACATGGACTAATGAACAAGGAGAAAGGGTTCACACAATGAGTCACATGGACTAATAAACAAGGACAACTGGTTCACACAACGAGTCACAAGGACTAAAGAACAAGGACAAATGCTTTACACAACGAGTCACAAAGACAAGGATAAATGGTTTACACAACGAGTCACAAGGACTAATGCACAAGGACAAGTTTGTACACACAACGAGTCACAAGGACTAATGAACAAGGAGAAATGGTTCACACAACGAGTCACATGGACTAATGAACAAGGAGAAAGGGTTCACACAATGAGTCACATTGACTAATGAACAAGGACAATTGGTTCACACAACGAGTCACAAGGACTAATGAACAAGGACAAGCGGTTCACACAACGAGTCACAAGGACTAAAGAACAAGGATAAATGGTTTACACAACGAGTCACAAAGACAAGGATAAATGATCTACACAACGAGTCACATGGACTAATAAACATGGAAAATTTGTTAACACAACGAGTCACAAGGACTAATTAACAAGGAGAAATGGTTCACACAACGAGTCACATGGACTAATGAACAAGGAGAAAGGGTTCACACAATGAGTCACATGGACTAATAAACAAGGACAACTGGTTCACACAAAGAGTCACAAGGACTAATGAACAAGGACAAATGGTTCACACAACGAGTCACAAGGACTAAAGAACAAGGACAAATGTTTTACACAACGAGTCACAAAGACAAGGATAAATGGTTTACACAACGAGTCAGAAGGACTAATGAATAAGGACAAATGGTTCACACATCGAAAAAAAGGAAAAATTGTTCACACAACGAGTCCCAAGGACTAATGAACAAGGACAAATCGTTCACACAACGAGTCACAAAGACTAATGAACAAGTAGAAAGGATTCACACAACGAGTCACATGGACTAATGAACAAGGACAACTAGTTCACACAACGAGTCACAATGACAAATGAACAAGGACAAGCGGTTCACACAACGAGTCACAAGGACTAATGAACAAGGACAAGCGGTTCACACAACGAGTCACAAGGACTAAAGAACAAGGATAAATGGTTTACACAATGAGTCACAAAGACAAGGATAAATGGTTTACACAACGAGTCACAAGGACTAATAAACAAGGAAAATTTGTTATTACAACGAGTCACAAGGACTAATTAACAAGGAGAATTGGTTCACACAACGAGTCACGTGGACTAATGAACAAGGAGAAAGGGTTCACACAAAGAGTCACAAGGACTAATAAACAAGGAAAATTTGTTCACACAACGAGTCACAAGGACAAATGAACAAGGAGAAATGGTTCACACGAGTCACAAGGACTAATGAACAAGGACAAATGGTTTACACAACGAGTCACAAAGACAAGGAGAATGGTTTACACAACGAGTCATAAGGATAATTGAACAACGACAAATGGTTCACACAACGAGTCACAAGGACAAATGAAAAAGCAGAATGGTTCACACAATGAGTCACATGGACTAATGAACAAGGACAAATGGTTCACACAACCAGTCACAAGGAATAATGAACAAGGAGAAATGATTCACACGACGAGTCACATGGACTAATGAACAAGGAGAAATGGTTCACACAACGAGTAACATGGACTAATAAACAAGGACAACAGGTTCACACAACGAGTCACAAGGACTAATGAACAAGGACAAATGGTTCACACAACGAGTCACAAGGACTAAAGAACAAGGACAAATGCTTTACATAACGAGTCACAAAGACAAGGATAAATGGTTTACACAACGAGTCACAAGGACTAATGAACAAGGACAAATTTGTTCACACAACGAGTCACAAGGACTAATGAACAAGGAGAAATGGTTCACACAACGAGTCACATGGACTAATGAACAAGGAGAAAGGGTTCACACAATGAGTCACATTGCCTAATGAACAAGGACAACTGGTTCACACAACGAGTCACAAGGACTAATGAACAATGACAAGCGGTTCACACAACGAGTCACAAGGACTAAAGAACAAGGTTAAATGATTTACACAATGAGTCACAAAAATAAGGATAAATGGTTTACACAATGAGTCACAAAGACAAGGATAAATGGTTCACACAACGAGTCACAAGGACTAATGAACAAGGAGAAAGGATTCACACAACGAGTCACAAGGACTAATGAGCAAGGACAACTGGTTCACACAACGAGTCACAAGGACTAATGAACAAGGACAAATGGTTCAGACAACGAGTCACATGGACTAATGAACAAGGACAACTGGTTCTCACAACTAGTCACAAGGACTAATGAACAAGGACAAGCGGTTCACACAACGAGTCACAAGGACTAAAGAACAAGGATAAATGGTTTACACAACGAGTCACAAAGACAAGGATAAATGATTTACACAACGAGCCACATGGACTAATAAACATGGAAAATTTATTAACACAACGAGTCACAACGACTAATTAACAAGGAGAAATGGTTCACACAACGAGTCACATGGACTAATGAACAAGGAGAAAGGGTTCACACAATGAGTCACATGGACTAATAAACAAGGACAACTGGTTCACACAACGAGTCACAAGGACTAAAGAACAAGGACAAATGCTTTACACAACGAGTCACAAAGACAAGGATAAATGGTTTACACAACGAGTCACAAGGACTAATGCACAAGGACAAGTTTGTACACACAACGAGTCACAAGGACTAATGAACAAGGAGAAATGGTTCACACAACGAGTCACATGGACTAATGAACAAGGAGAAAGGGTTCACACAATGAGTCACATTGACTAATGAACAAGGACAATTGGTTCACACAACGAGTCACAAGGACTAATGAACAAGGACAAGCGGTTCACACAACGAGTCACAAGGACTAAAGAACAAGGATAAATGGTTTACACAACGAGTCACAAAGACAAGGATAAATGATCTACACAACGAGTCACATGGACTAATAAACATGGAAAATTTGTTAACACAACGAGTCACAAGGACTAATTAACAAGGAGAAATGGTTCACACAACGAGTCACATGGACTAATGAACAAGGAGAAAGGGTTCACACAATGAGTCACATGGACTAATAAACAAGGACAACTGGTTCACACAACGAGTCACAAGGACTAATGAACAAGGACAAATGGTTCACACAACGAGTCACAAAAACTAAAGAACAAGGACAAATGTTTTACACAACGAGTCACAAAGACAAGGATAAATGGTTTACACAACGAGTCAGAAGGACTAATGAATAAGGACAAATGGTTCACACATCGAAAAAAAGGAAAAATTGTTCACACAACGAGTCCCAAGGACTAATGAACAAGGACAAATCGTTCACACAACGAGTCACAAAGACTAATGAACAAGTAGAAAGGATTCACACAACGAGTCACATGGACTAATGAACAAGGACAACTAGTTCACACAACGAGACACAATGACAAATGAACAAGGACAAGCGGTTCACACAACGAGTCACAAGGACTAATGAACAAGGACAAGCGGTTCACACAACGAGTCACAAGGACTAAAGAACAAGGATAAATGGTTTACACAATGAGTCACAAAGACAAGGATAAATGGTTTACACAACGAGTCACAAGGACTAATAAACAAGGAAAATTTGTTATTACAACGAGTCACAAGGACTAATTAACAAGGAGAATTGGTTCACACAACGAGTCACGTGGACTAATGAACAAGGAGAAAGGGTTCACACAAAGAGTCACAAGGACTAATAAACAAGGAAAATTTGTTCACACAACGAGTCACAAGGACAAATGAACAAGGAGAAATGGTTCACACGAGTCACAAGGACTAATGAACAAGGACAAATGGTTTACACAACGAGTCACAAAGACAAGGAGAATGGTTTACACAACGAGTCATAAGGATAATTGAACAACGACAAATGGTTCACACAACGAGTCACAAGGACAAATGAAAAAGCAGAATGGTTCACACAATGAGTCACATGGACTAATGAACAAGGACAAATGGTTCACACAACCAGTCACAAGGAATAATGAACAAGGAGAAATGATTCACACGACGAGTCACATGGACTAATGAACAAGGAGAAATGGTTCACACAACGAGTAACATGGACTAATAAACAAGGACAACAAAGTTCACACAACGAGTCACAAGGACTAATGAACAAGGACAAATGGTTCACACAACGAGTCACAAGGACTAAAGAACAAGGACAAATGCTTTACATAACGAGTCACAAAGACAAGGATAAATGGTTTACACAACGAGTCACAAGGACTAATGAACAAGGACAAATTTGTTCACACAACGAGTCACAAGGACTAATGAACAAGGAGAAATGGTTCACACAACGAGTCACATGGACTAATGAACAAGGAGAAAGGGTTCACACAATGAGTCACATTGCCTAATGAACAAGGACAACTGGTTCACACAACGAGTCACAAGGACTAATGAACAATGACAAGCGGTTCACACAACGAGTCACAAGGACTAAAGAACAAGGTTAAATGATTTACACAATGAGTCACAAAAATAAGGATAAATGGTTTACACAATGAGTCACAAAGACAAGGATAAATGGTTCACACAACGAGTCACAAGGACTAATGAACAAGGAGAAAGGATTCACACAACGAGTCACAAGGACTAATGAGCAAGGACAACTGGTTCACACAACGAGTCACAAGGACTAATGAACAAGGACAAATGGTTCAGACAACGAGTCACATGGACTAATGAACAAGGACAACTGGTTCTCACAACTAGTCACAAGGACTAATGAACAAGGACAAGCGGTTCACACAACGAGTCACAAGGACTAAAGAACAAGGATAAATGGTTTACACAACGAGTCACAAAGACAAGGATAAATGATTTACACAACGAGCCACATGGACTAATAAACATGGAAAATTTATTAACACAACGAGTCACAACGACTAATTAACAAGGAGAAATGGTTCACACAACGAGTCACATGGACTAATGAACAAGGAGAAAGGGTTCACACAATGAGTCACATGGACTAATAAACAAGGACAACTGGTTCACACAACGAGTCACAAGGACTAATGAACAAGGACAAATGGTTCACACAACGAGTCACAAGGACTAAAGAACAAGGACAAATGCTTTACACAACGAGTCACAAAGACAAGGATAAATGGTTTACACAACGAGTCAGAAGGACTAATGAATAAGGACAAATGGTTCACACAACGAAAAAAAGGAAAAATTGTTCACACAACGAGTCCCAAGGACTAATGAACAAGGACAAATAGTTCACACAACGAGTCACAAAGACTAATGAACAAGTAGAAAAGATTCACACAACGAGTCACATGGACTAATGAACAAGGACAACTAGTTCACACAACGATTCACAATGACAAATGAACAAGGACAAGCGGTTCACACAAAGAGTCACAAGGACTAATGAACAAGGACAAGCGGTTCACACAACCAGTCACAAGGACTAAAGAACAAGGATAAATGGTTTACACAACGAGTCACAAAGACAACGATAAATGGTTTACACAACGAGTCATAAGGACTAATAAACAAGAAAAATTTGTTCACACAACGAGTCACAAGGACTAATGAACAAGGACAAGCGGTCCACACAACGAGTCACAAGGACTAAAGAACAAGGATAAATGGTTTACACAACGAGTCACAAAGACAAGGATAAATGATTTACACAACGAGTCACATGGACTAATAAACAAGGAAAATTTGTTAACACAACGAGTCACAAGGACTAATTAACAAGGAGAATTGGTTCACACAACGAGTCACATGGACTAATAAACAAGGAGAAAGGGTTCACACAATGAGTCACATTGACTAATGAACAAGGACAACTGGTTCACACAACGAGTCACAAGGACTAATGAACAAGGATAAGCGGTTCACACAACGAGTCACAAGGACTAAAGAACAAGGTTAAATGGTTTACACAATGAGTCACAAATACAAGGATAAATGGTTTACACAAAGAGTCACAAGGACTAATAAACATAGAAAATTTGTTCACACAACGAGTCACAAGGACAAATGAACAAGGAGAAATGCTTCACACAACGAGTCACAAGGACTAATGAACAAGGACAAATGGTTTACACGAGTCACAAAGACAAGAAGAATGGTTTACACAACGAGTCACAAGGATTATTGAACAACGACAAATGGTTCACACAACGAGTCACAAGGACAAATGAACAAGCAGAATGGTTCACACAATGAGTCACATGGACTAATGAACAAGGACAAATAGTTCACACAACCAGTCACAAGGATTAATGAACAAGGAGAAATGATTCACACGACGAGTCACATGGACTAATGAACAAGGAGAAAGGGTTAACACAACGAGTTACATGGACTAATAAACAAGGACAACTGGTTCACACAACGAGTCACAAGGACTAATGAACAAGGCTAAATGGTTTACACAACGAGTCACAAGGACTAATGAACAAGGACAAATTTGTTCACACAACGAGTCACAAGGACTAATGAACAAAGAGAAATGGTTCACACAACGAGTAACATGGACTAATGAACAAGGAGAAAGGGTTCACACAATGAGTCACATTGACTAATGAACAAGGACAACTGGTTCACACAACGAGTCACAAGGACTAATGAACAATGACAAGCGGTTCACACAACGAGTCACAAGGACTAAAGAACAAGGTTAAATGATTTACACAATGAGTCACAAAAACAAGGATAAATGGTTTACACAACGAGTCACAAAGACAAGGATAAATGGTTCACACAACGAGTCACAAGGACTAATGAACAAGGAGAAAGGATTCACACAACGAGTCACAAGGACTAATGAGCAAGGATAACTGGTTCACACAACGAGTCACAAGGACTAATGAACAAGGACAAATGGTTGGACAACGAGTCACATGGACTTATGAACATGGAGAAAGGGTTCACACAACGAGTCACATGGACTAATGAACAAGGACAACTGGTTCTCACAACTAGTCACAAGGACTAATGAACAAGGACAAGCGGTTCACACAACGAGTCACAAGGACTAAAGAACAAGGATAAATGGTTTACACAACGAGTCACAAAGACAAGGATAAATGATTTACACAACGAGTCACATGGACTAATAAACATGGAAAATTTGTTAACACAACGAGTCACAAGGACTAATTAACAAGGAGAAATGGTTCACACAACGAGTCACATGGACTAATGAACAAGGAGAAAGGGTTCACACAATGAGTCACATGGAGTAATAAACAAGGACAACTGGTTCACACAACGAGTCACAAGGACTAATGAACAAGGACAAATGGTTCACACAACGAGTCACAAAGACTAAAGAACAAGGACAAATGCTTTACACAACGAGTCACAAAGACAAGGATAATTGGTTTACACAACGAGTCAGAAGGACTAATGAATAAGGGCAAATGGTTCACACAACGAAAAAAAGGAAAAATTGTTCACACAACGAGTCCCAAGGACTAATGAACAAGGACAAATCGTTCACACAACGAGTCACAAAGACTAATGAACAAGTAGAAAGGATTCACACAACGAGTCACATGGACTAATGAACAAGGACAACTGGTTCACACAACGAGTCACAAGGACTAATGAACAAGGCTAAATGGTTTACACAACGAGTCACAAGGACTAATGAACAAGGACAAATTTGTTCACACAACGAGTCACAAGGACTAATGAACAAAGAGAAATGGTTCACACAACGAGTAACATGGACTAATGAACAAGGAGAAAGGGTTCACACAATGAGTCACATTGACTAATGAACAAGGACAACTGGTTCACACAACGAGTCACAAGGACTAATGAACAATGACAAGCGGTTCACACAACGAGTCACAAGGACTAAAGAACAAGGTTAAATGATTTACACAATGAGTCACAAAAACAAGGATAAATGGTTTACACAACGAGTCACAAAGACAAGGATAAATGGTTCACACAACGAGTCACAAGGACTAATGAACAAGGAGAAAGGATTCACACAACGAGTCACAAGGACTAATGAGCAAGGATAACTGGTTCACACAACGAGTCACAAGGACTAATGAACAAGGACAAATGGTTCAGACAACGAGTCACATGGACTTATGAACATGGAGAAAGGGTTCACACAACGAGTCACATGGACTAATGAACAAGGACAACTGGTTCTCACAACTAGTCACAAGGACTAATGAACAAGGACAAGCGGTTCACACAACGAGTCACAAGGACTAAAGAACAAGGATAAATGGTTTACACAACGAGTCACAAAGACAAGGATAAATGATTTACACAACGAGTCACATGGACTAATAAACATGGAAAATTTGTTAACACAACGAGTCACAAGGACTAATTAACAAGGAGAAATGGTTCACACAACGAGTCACATGGACTAATGAACAAGGAGAAAGGGTTCACACAATGAGTCACATGGAGTAATAAACAAGGACAACTGGTTCACACAACGAGTCACAAGGACTAATGAACAAGGGCAAATGGTTCACACAACGAGTCACAAAGACTAAAGAACAAGGACAAATGCTTTACACAACGAGTCACAAAGACAAGGATAATTGGTTTACACAACGAGTCAGAAGGACTAATGAATAAGGACAAATGGTTCACACAACGAAAAAAAGGAAAAATTGTTCACACAACGAGTCCCAAGGACTAATGAACAAGGACAAATCGTTCACACAACGAGTCACAAAGACTAATGAACAAGTAGAAAGGATTCACACAACGAGTCACATGGACTAATGAACAAGGATAAATGGTGTACACAACGAGTCACAAAGACAAGGATAAATGGTTTACACAACGAGTCACAAGGACTAATAAACAAGAAAAATTTGTTCACACAACGAGTCACAAGGACTAATGAACAAGGAGAAATGGTTCATACAACGAGTCACATGAACTTATGAACAAGGAGAAAGGGTTCACACAACGAGTCACATGGACTAATGAACAAGGACAACTGGTTCTCACAACTAGTCACAAGGACTATTGAACAAGGACAAGCGGTCCACACAACGAGTCACAATGACTAAAGAACACGGATAAATGGTTTACACAACGAGTCACAAAGACAAGGATAAATGATTTACACAACGAGTCACATGGACTAATAAACAAGGAAAATTTGTTAACACAACGAGTCACAAGGACTAATTAACAAGGAGAATTGGTTCACACAACGAGTCACATGGACTAATAAACAAGGAGAAAGGGTTCACACAATGAGTCACATTGACTAATGAACAAGGACAACTGGTTCACACAACGAGTCACAAGGACTAATGAACAAGGACAAGCGGTTCACACAACGAGTCACAAGGACTAAAGAACAAGGATAAATGGTTTACACAACGAGTCACAAAGACAAGGATAAATGGTTTACACAAAGAGTCACAAGGACTAATAAACAAGGAAAATTTGTTCACACAACGAGTCACAAGGACAAATGAACAAGGAGAAATGGTTCACACAACGAGTCACAAGGACTAATGAACAAGGACAAATGGTTTACACAACGAGTCACAAAGACAAGGAGAATGGTTTACACAACGAGTCATAAGGATTATTGAACAACGACAAATGGTTCACACAACGAGTCACAAGGACAAATGAAAAAGCAGAATGGTTCACACAATGAGTCACATTGACTAATGAACAAGGACAAATGGTTCACACAACCAGTCACAAGGAATAATGAACAAGGAGAAATGATTCACACGACGAGTCACATGGACTAATGAACAAGGAGAAATGGTTCACACAACGAGTAACATGGACTAATAAACAAGGACAACTGGTTCACACAACGAGTCACAAGGACTAATGAACAAGGACAAATGGTTCACACAACGAGTCACAAGGACTAAAGAACAAGGACAAATGCTTTACATAACGAGTCACAAAGACAAGGATAAATGGTTTACACAACGAGTCACAAGGACTAATAAACAAGAAAAATTTGTTCACACAACGAGTCACAAGGACTAATGAACAAGGAGAAATGGTTCATACAACGAGTCACATGGACTTATGAACAAGGAGAAAGGGTTCACACAACGAGTCACATGGACTAATGAACAAGGACAACTGGTTCTCACAACTAGTCACAAGGACTATTGAACAAGGATAAGCGGTCCACACAACGAGTCACAATGACTAAAGAACACGGATAAATGGTTTACACAACGAGTCACAAAGACAAGGATAAAAGATTTACACAACGAGTCACATGGACTAATAAACAAGGAAAATTTGTTAACACAACGAGTCACAAGGACTAATTAACAAGGAGAATTGGTTCACACAACGAGTCACATGGACTAATAAACAAGGAGAAAGGGTGCACACAATGAGTCACATTGACTAATGAACAAGGACAACTGGTTCACACAACGAGTCACAAGGACTAATGAACAAGGACAAGCGGTTCACACAACGAGTCACAAGGACTAAAGAACAAGGATAAATGGTTTACACAACGAGTCACAAAGACAAGGATAAATGGTTTACACAAAGAGTCACAAGGACTAATAAACAAGGAAAATTTGTTCACACAACGAGTCACAAGGACAAATGAACAAGGAGAAATGGTTCACACAACGAGTCACAAGGACTAATGAACAAGGACAAATGGTTTACACAACGAGTGACAAAGACAAGGAGAATGGTTTACACAACGAGTCATAAGGATTATTGAACAACGACAAATGGTTCACACAACGAGTCACAAGGACAAATGAAAAAGCAGAATGGTTCACACAATGAGTCACATGGACTAATGAACAAGGACAAATGGTTCACACAACCAGTCACAAGGAATAATGAACAAGGAGAAATGATTCACACGACGAGTCACATGGACTAATGAACAAGGAGAAATGGTTCACACAACGAGTAACATGGACTAATAAACAAGGACAACTGGTTCACACAACGAGTCACAAGGACTAATGAACAAGGACAAATGGTTCACACAACGAGTCCGAAGGACTAATGAACAAGGACAAATCGTTCACACAACGAGTCACAAAGACTAATGAACAAGTAGAAAGGATTCACACAACGAGTCACATGGACTAATGAACAAGGATAAATGGTGTACACAACGAGTCACAAAGACAAGGATAAATGGTTTACACAACGAGTCACAAGGACTAATAAACAAGAAAAATTTGTTCACACAACGAGTCACAAGGACTAATGAACAAGGAGAAATGGTTCATACAACGAGTCACATGGACTTATGAACAAGGAGAAAGGGTTCACACAACGAGTCACATGGACTAATGAACAAGGACAACTGGTTCTCACAACTAGTCACAAGGACTATTGAACAAGGACAAGCGGTCCGCACAACGAGTCACAATGACTAAAGAACACGGATAAATGGTTTACACAACGAGTCACAAAGACAAGGATAAATGATTTACACAACGAGTCACATGGACTAATAAACAAGGAAAATTTGTTAACACAACGAGTCACAAGGACTAATTAACAAGGAGAATTGGTTCACACAACGAGTCACATGGACTAATAAACAAGGAGAAAGGGTTCACACAATGAGTCACATTGACTAATGAACAAGGACAACTGGTTCACACAACGAGTCACAAGGACTAATGAACAAGGACAAGCGGTTCACACAACGAGTCACAAGGACTAAAGAACAAGGATAAATGGTTTACACAACGAGTCACAAAGACAAGGATAAATGGTTTACACAAAGAGTCACAAGGACTAATAAACAAGGAAAATTTGTTCACACAACGAGTCACAAGGACAAATGAACAAGGAGAAATGGTTCACACAACGAGTCACAAGGACTAATGAACAAGGACAAATGGTTTACACAATGAGTCACAAAGACAAGGAGAATGGTTTACACAACGAGTCATAAGGATTATAGAACAACGACAAATGGTTCACACAACGAGTCACAAGGACAAATGAAAAAGCAGAATGGTTCACACAATGAGTCACATGGACTAATGAACAAGGACAAATGGTTCACACAACCAGTCACAAGGAATAATGAACAAGGAGAAATGATTCACACGACGAGTCACATGGACTAATGAACAAGGAGAAATGGTTCACACAACGAGTAACATGGACTAATAAACAAGGACAACTGGTTCACACAACGAGTCACAAGGACTAATGAACAAGGACAAATGGTTCACACAACGAGTCACAAGGACTAAAGAACAAGGACAAATGCTTTACATAACGAGTCACAAAGACAAGGATAAATGGTTTACACAACGAGTCACAAGGACTAATGAACAAGGACAAATTTGTTCACACAACGAGTCACAAGGACTAATGAACAAGGAGAAATGGTTCACACAACGAGTCACATGGACTAATGAACAAGGAGAAAGGGTTCACACAATGAGTCACATTGCCTAATGAACAAGGACAAGTGGTTCACACAACGAGTCACAAGGACTAATGAACAATGACAAGCGGTTCACACAACGAGTCACAAGGACTAAAGAACAAGGTTAAATGATTTACACAATGAGTCACAAAAATAAGGATAAATGGTTTACACAATGAGTCACAAAGACAAGGATAAATGGTTCACACAACGAGTCACAAGGACTAATGAACAAGGAGAAAGGATTCACACAACGAGTCACAAGGACTAATGAGCAAGGACAACTGGTTCACACAACGAGTCACAAGGACTAATGAACAAGGACAAATGGTTCAGACAACGAGTCACATGGACTAATGAACAAGGACAACTGGTTCTCACAAATAGTCACAAGGACTAATGAACAAGGACAAGCGGTTCACACAACGAGTCACAAGGACTAAAGAACAAGGATAAATGGTTTACACAACGAGTCACAAAGACAAGGATAAATGATTTACACAACGAGCCACATGGACTAATAAACATGGAAAATTTATTAACACAACGAGTCACAACGACTAATTAACAAGGAGAAATGGTTCACACAACGAGTCACATGGACTAATGAACAAGGAGAAAGGGTTCACACAATGAGTCACATGGACTAATAAACAAGGACAACTGGTTCACACAACGAGTCACAAGGACTAATGAACAAGGACAAATGGTTCACACAACGAGTCACAAGGACTAAAGAACAAGGACAAATGCTTTACACAACGAGTCACGAAGACAAGGATAAATGGTTTACACAACGAGTGAGAAGGACTAATGAATAAGGACAAATGGTTCACACAACGAAAAAAAGGAAAAATTGTTCACACAACGAGTCCCAAGGACTAATGAACAAGGACAAATAGTTCACACAACGATTCACAATGACAAATGAACAAGGACAAGCGGTTCACACAAAGAGTCACAAGGACTAATGAACAAGGACAAGCGGTTCACACAACGAGTCACAAGGACTAAAGAACAAGGATAAATGGTTTACACAACGAGTCACAAAGACAAGGATAAATGGTTTACACAACGAGTCATAAGGACTAATAAACAAGAAAATTTTGTTCACACAACGAGTCACAAGGACTAATGAACAAGGACAAGCGGTCCACACAACGAGTCACAAGGACTAAAGAACAAGGATAAATGGTTTACACAACGAGTCACAAAGACAAGGATAAATGATTTACACAACGAGTCACATGGACTAATAAACAAGGAAAATTTGTTAACACAATGAGTCACAAGGACTAATTAACAAGGAGAATTGGTTCACACAACGAGTCACATGGACTAATGAACAAGGAGAAAGGGTTCACACAATGAGTCACATTGACTAATGAACAAGGACAACTGGTTCACACAACGAGTCACAAGGACTAATGAACAAGGATAAGCGGTTCACACAACGAGTCACAAGGACTAAAGAACAAGGTTAAATGGTTTACACAATGAGTCACAAATACAAGGATAAATGGTTTACACAAAGAGTCACAAGGACTAATAAACATAGAAAATTTGTTCACACAACGAGTCACAAGGACAAATGAACAAGGAGAAATGCTTCACACAACGAGTCACAAGGACTAATGAACAAGGACAAATGGTTTACACGAGTCACAAAGACAAGAAGAATGGTTTAAACAACGAGTCACAAGGATTATTGAACAACGACAAATGGTTCACACAACGAGTCACAAGGACAAATGAACAAGCAGAATGGTTCACACAATGAGTCACATGGACTAATGAACAAGGACAAATAGTTCACACAACCAGTCACAAGGATTAATGAACAAGGAGAAATGATTCACACGACGAGTCACATGGACTAATGAACAAGGAGAAAGGGTTCACACAACGAGTTACATGGACTAATAAACAAGGACAACTGGTTCACACAACGAGTCACAAGGACTAATGAACAAGGACAAATGGTTCACACAACGAGTCACAAAGACAAGGCTAAATGGTTTACACAACGAGTCACAAGGACTAATGAACAAGGACAAATTTGTTCACACAACGAGTCACAAGGACTAATGAACAAAGAGAAATGGTTCACACAACGAGTAACATGGACTAATGAACAAGGAGAAAGGGTTCACACAATGAGTCACATTGACTAATGAACAAGGACAACTGGTTCACACAACGAGTCACAAGGACTAATGAACAATGACAAGCGGTTCACACAACGAGTCACAAGGACTAAAGAACAAGGTTAAATGATTTACACAATGAGTCACAAAAACAAGGATAAATGGTTTACACAACGAGTCACAAAGACAAGGATAAATGGTTCACACAACGAGTCACAAGGACTAATGAACAAGGAGAAAGGATTCACACAACGAGTCACAAGGACTAATGAGCAAGGATAACTGGTTCACACAACGAGTCACAAGGACTAATGAACAAGGACAAATGGTTCAGACAACGAGTCACATGGACTTATGAACATGGAGAAAGGGTTCACACAACGAGTCACATGGACTAATGAACAAGGACAACTGGTTCTCACAACTAGTCACAAGGACTAATGAACAAGGACAAGCGGTTCACACAACGAGTCACAAGGACTAAAGAACAAGGATAAATGGTTTACACAACGAGTCACAAAGACAAGGATAAATGATTTACACAACGAGTCACATGGACTAATAAACATGGAAAATTTGTTAACACAACGAGTCACAAGGACTAATTAACAAGGAGAAATGGTTCACACAACGAGTCACATGGACTAATGAACAAGGAGAAAGGGTTCACACAATGAGTCACATGGACTAATAAACAAGGACAACTGGTTCACACAACGAGTCACAAGGACTAATGAACAAGGACAAATGGTTCACACAACGAGTCACAAGGACTAAAGAACAAGGACAAATGCTTTACACAACGAGTCACAAAGACAAGGATAAATGGTTTACACAACGAGTCAGAAGGACTAATGAATAAGGACAAATGGTTCACACAACGAAAAAAAGGAAAAATTGTTCACACAACGAGTCCCAAGGACTAATGAACAAGGACAAATCGTTCACACAACGAGTCACAAAGACTAATGAACAAGTAGAAAGGATTCACACAACGAGTCACATGGACTAATGAACAAGGATAAATGGTGTACACAACGAGTCACAAAAACAAGGATAAATGGTTTACACAACGAGTCACAAGGACTAATAAACAAGAAAAATTTGTTCACACAACGAGTCACATGGACTTATGAACAAGGAGAAAGGGTTCACACAACGAGTCACATGGACTAATGAACAAGGACAACTGGTTCTCACAACTAGTCACAAGGACTATTGATCAAGGACAAGCGGTCCACACAACGAGTCACAAGGACTAAAGAACACGGATAAATGGTTTACACAACGAGTCACAAAGACAAGGATAAATGATTTACACAACGAGTCACATGGACTAATAAACAAGGAAAATTTGTTAACACAACGAGTCACAAGGACTAATTAACAAGGAGAATTGGTTCACACAACGAGTCACATGGACTAATAAACAAGGAGAAAGGGTTCACACAATGAGTCACATTGACTAATGAACAAGGACAACTGGTTCACACAACGAGTCACAAGGACTAATGAACAAGGACAAGCGGTTCACACAACGAGTCACAAGGACTAAAGAACAAGGATAAATGGTTTACACAACGAGTCACAAAGACAAGGATAAATGGTTTACACAAAGAGTCACAAGGACTAATAAACAAGGAAAATTTGTTCACACCACGAGTCACAAGGACAAATGAACAAGGAGAAATGGTTCACACAACGAGTCACAAGGACTAATGAACAAGGACAAATGGTTTACACAACGAGTCACAAAGACAAGGAGAATGGTTTACACAACGAGTCATAAGGATTATTGAACAACGACAAATGGTTCACACAACGAGTCACAAGGACAAATGAAAAAGCAGAATGGTTCACACAATGAGTCACATGGACTAATGAACAAGGACAAATGGTTCACACAACCAGTCACAAGGAATAATGAACAAGGAGAAATGATTCACACGACGAGTCACATGGACTAATGAACAAGGAGAAATGGTTCACACAACGAGTAACATGGACTAATAAACAAGGACAACTGGTTCACACAACGAGTCACAAGGACTAATGAACAAGGACAAATGGTTCACACAACGAGTCACAAGGACTAAAGAACAAGGACAAATGCTTTACATAACGAGTCACAAAGACAAGGATAAATGGTTTACACAACGAGTCACAAGGACTAATGAACAAGGACAAACTTGTTCACACAACGAGTCACAAGGACTAATGAACAAGGAGAAATGGTTCACACAACGAGTCACATGGACTAATGAACAAGGAGAAAGGGTTCACACAATGAGTCACATTGCCTAATGAACAAGGACAACTGGTTCACACAACGAGTCACAAGGACTAATGAACAATGACAAGCGGTTCACACAACGAGTCACAAGGTCTAAAGAACAAGGTTAAATGATTTACACAATGAGTCACAAAAATAAGGATAAATGGTTTACACAATGAGTCACAAAGACAAGGATAAATGGTTCACACAACGAGTCACAAGGACTAATGAACAAGGAGAAAGGATTCACACAACGAGTCACAAGGACTAATGAGCAAGGACAACTGGTTCACACAACGAGTCACAAGGACTAATGAACAAGGACAAATGGTTCAGACAACGAGTCACATGGACTAATGAACAAGGACAACTGGTTCTCACAACTAGTCACAAGGACTGATGAACAAGGACAAGCGGTTCACACAACGAGTCACAAGGACTAAAGAACAAGGATAAATGGTTTACACAACGAGTCACAAAGACAAGGATAAATGATTTACACAACGAGCCACATGGACTAATAAACATGGAAAATTTATTAACACAACGAGTCACAACGACTAATTAACAAGGAGAAATGGTTCACACAACGAGTCACATGGACTAATGAACAAGGAGAAAGGGTTCACACAATGAGTCACATGGACTAATAAACAAGGACAACTGGTTCACACAACGAGTCACAACGACTAATGAACAAGGACAAATGGTTCACACAACGAGTCACAAGGACTAAAGAACAAGGACAAATGCTTTACACAACGAGTCACGAAGACAAGGATAAATGGTTTATACAACGAGTCAGAAGGACTAATGAATAAGGACAAATGGTTCACACAACGAAAAAAAGGAAAAATTGTTCACACAACGAGTCCCAAGGACTAATGAACAAGGACAAATAGTTCACACAACGAGTCACAAAGACTAATGAACAAGTAGAAAAGATTCACACAACGAGTCACATGGACTAATGAACAAGGACAACTAGTTCACACAACGATTCACAATGACAAATGAACAAGGACAAGCGGTTCACACAAAGAGTCACAAGGACTAATGAACAAGGACAAGCGGTTCACACAACGAGTCACAAGGACTAAAGAACAAGGATAAATGGTTTACACAACGAGTCACAAAGACAAGGATAAATGGTTTACACAACGAGTCATAAGGACTAATAAACAAGAAAAATTTGTTCACACAACGAGTCACAAGGACTAATGAACAAGGACAAGCGGTCCACACAACGAGTCACAAGGACTAAAGAACAAGGATAAATGGTTTACACAACGAGTCACAAAGACAAGGATAAATGATTTACACAACGAGTCACATGGACTAATAAACAAGGAAAATTTGTTAACACAACGAGTCACAAGGACTAATTAACAAGGAGAATTGGTTCACACAACGAGTCACATGGACTAATGAACAAGGAGAAAGGGTTCACACAATGAGTCACATTGACTAATGAACAAGGACAACTGGTTCACACAACGAGTCACAAGGACTAATGAACAAGGATAAGCGGTTCACACAACGAGTCACAAGGACTAAAGAACAAGGTTAAATGGTTTACACAATGAGTCACAAATACAAGGATAAATGGTTTACACAAAGAGTCACAAGGACTAATAAACATAGAAAATTTGTTCACACAACGAGTCACAAGGACAAATGAACAAGGAGAAATGCTTCACACAACGAGTCACAAGGACTAATGAACAAGGACAAATGGTTTACACGAGTCACAAAGACAAGAAGAATGGTTTACACAACGAGTCACAAGGACAAATGAACAAGCAGAATGGTTCACACAATGAGTCACATGGACTAATGAACAAGGACAAATAGTTCACACAACCAGTCACAAGGATTAATGAACAAGGAGAAATGATTCACACGACGAGTCACATGGACTAATGAACAAGGAGAAAGGGTTCACACAACGAGTTACATGGACTAATAAACAAGGACAACTGGTTCACACAACGAGTCACAAGGACTAATGAACAAGGACAAATGGTTCACACAACGAGTCACAAAGACAAGGCTAAATGGTTTACACAACGAGTCACAAGGACTAATGAACAAGGACAAATTTGTTCACACAACGAGTCACAAGGACTAATGAACAAAGAGAAATGGTTCACACAACGAGTAACATGGACTAATGAACAAGGAGAAAGGGTTCACACAATGAGTCACATTGACTAATGAACAAGGACAACTGGTTCACACAACGAGTCACAAGGACTAATGAACAAGGACAAGCGGTTCACACAACGAGTCACAAGGACTAAAGAACAAGGACAAATGGTTCAGACAACAAGTCACATGGACTTATGAACATGGAGAAAGGGTTCACACAACGAGTCACATGGACTAATGAACAAGGACAACTGGTTCTCACAACTAGTCACAAGGACTAATGAACAAGGACAAGCGGTTCACACAACGAGTCACAAGGACTAAAGAACAAGGATAAATGGTTTACACAACGAGTCACAAAGACAAGGATAAATGATTTACACAACGAGTCACATGGACTAATAAACATGGAAAATTTGTTAACACAACGAGTCACAAGGACTAATTAACAAGGAGAAATGGTTCACACAACGAGTCACATGGACTAATGAACAAGGAGAAAGGGTTCACACAATGAGTCACATGGACTAATAAACAAGGACAACTGGTTCACACAACGAGTCACAAAGACTAATGAACAAGGACAAATGGTTCACACAACGAGTCACAAGGACTAAAGAACAAGGACAAATGCTTTACACAACGAGTCACAAAGACAAGGATAAATGGTTTACACAACGAGTCAGAAGGACTAATGAATAAGGACAAATGGTTCACACAACGAAAAAAAGGAAAAATTGTTCACACAACGAGTCCCAGGACTAATGAACAAGGACAAATCGTTCACACAACGAGTCACAAAGACTAATGAACAAGTAGAAAGGATTCACACAACGAGTCACATGGACTAATGAACAAGGACAACTAGTTCACACAACGAGTCACAAGGACTAATGAACAAGGACAAGCGGTTCACACAACGAGTCACAAGGACTAAAGAACAAGGATAAATGGTGTACACAACGAGTCACAAAGACAAGGATAAATGGTTTACACAACGAGTCACAAGGACTAATAAACAAGAAAAATTTGTTCACACAACGAGTCACAAGGACTAATGAACAAGGAGAAATGGTTCATACAACGAGTCACATGGACTTATGAACAAGGAGAAAGGGTTCACACAACGAGTCACATGGACTAATGAACAAGGACAACTGGTTCTCACAACTAGTCACAAGGACTATTGAACAAGGACAAGCGGTCCACACAACGAGTCACAAGGACTAAAGAACACGGATAAATGGTTTACACAACGAGTCACAAAGACAAGGATAAATGATTTACACAACGAGTCACATGGACTAATAAACAAGGAAAATTTGTTAACACAACGAGTCACAAGGACTAATTAACAAGGAGAATTGGTTCACACAACGAGTCACATGGACTAATGAACAAGGACAACTGGTTCACACAACGAGTCACAAGGACTAATGAACAAGGACAAGCGGTTCACACAACGAGTCACAAGGACTAAAGAACAAGGATAAATGGTTTACACAACGAGTCACAAAGACAAGGATAAATGGTTTACACAAAGAGTCACAAGGACTAATAAACAAGGAAAATTTGTTCACACAACGAGTCACAAGGACAAATGAACAAGGAGAAATGCTTCACACAACGAGTCACAATGACTAATGAACAAGGACAAATGGTTTACACAACGAGTCACAAAGAGAAGGAGAATGGTTTACACAACGAGTCACAAGGATTATTGAACAACGACAAATGGTTCACACAACGAGTCACAAGGACAAATGACCAAGCAGAATGGTTCACACAATGAGTCACATGGACTAATGAACAAGGACAAATGGTTCACACAACCAGTCACAAGGAATAATGAACAAGGAGAAATGGTTCACACGACGAGTCACATGGACTAATGAACAAGGAGAAAGGGTTCACACAACGAGTAACATGGACTAATAAACAAGGACAACTGGTTCACACAACGAGTCACAAGGACTAATGAACAAGGACAAATGCTTTACACAACGAGTCACAAAGACAAGGATAAATGGTTTACACAACGAGTCACAAGGACTAATGAACAAGGACAAATTTGTTCACACAACGAGTCACAAGGACTAATGAATAAGGAGAAATGGTTCCCACAACGAGTCACATGGACTAATGAACAAGGAGAAAGGGTTCACACAATGAGTCACATTGACTAATGAACAAGGACAACTGGTTCACACAACGAGTCACAAGGACTAATGAACAATGACAAGTGGTTCACACAACGAGTCACAAGGACTAAAGAACAAGGTTAAATGATTTACACAATGTGATGTAAAACTGTATGAACAAACGTGATTAAACAATGCGACAGACTGTTCGTTCTCAGGATAGGATAAATTCGTGTATGTTTGTAGATGTAATGGGCAAGTTGGCAGCGGAATTGTGTTTGTTGTACTGTATATTTCATGAATTTGGATGTAACCTGGATAGTATGGTGAATCTCGCTCTCCGCCTCGCAAGGTACGAACTCGAAACACTCACAAACAACCTCGCAAGGAAGATTAAAGACTAAACTCGCAAGCCTAATCTAAACAAAGTTCACAATGGAAACTTCTATTAAAATTCTGAATCTCACGTGTTGAACAATGTCATACACGGTCCTTATTTATACTTCTACTTAGCTTGACTAATAAGCTATCTTTCCTAATTCTAATCGAGGTCACAATTTGACTCGAGTCCTAATCCCTCAGCTTGTAAGCCAAGCTATCTTCCCCTTTCCTAAACTAACTAGGAAAGTTATTCCCCTTTCCTAAACTAACTAGGAAAGTTATTAAAATACTAATATTAGAATACAATCAGATTTTAGGGTATTCTAATCAAACTAGGATTAGGAAAATCTAGCTTTTCCTAACTATATTGGAAATAGTAATTAAACTAATTTATTATTCCTACACGATTTAGGAAACCGTGTATCCTAACCATCCTAGGGAACCGTGTCCAGCAGCTATGTGGCCGGTTTTGAGCTTCTTGATGTCTTGATGCAAACCACATTTTAGCATAATCTTGCCCGTTGGAACAAACCCGAATCCTTTTACCATTTGATTTATCCTCCGAGTATGCTCCTGCATCATACTACGAGTATGCTCCTGCATCACAATGAGTCACAAAAACAAGGATAAATGGTTTACACAACGAGTCACAAAGACAAGGATAAATGGTTCACACAACGAGTCACAAGGACTAATGAACAAGGAGAAAGGATTCACACAACGAGTCACAACGACTAATGAGCAAGGATAACCGGTTCACACAACGAGTCACAAGGACTAATGAACAAGGACAAATGGTTCAGACAACGAGTCACATGGACTTATGAACATGGAGAAAGGGTTCACACAACGAGTCACATGGACTACTGAACAAGGACAACTGGTTCTCACAACTAGTCACAAGGACTAATGAACAAGGACAAGCGGTTCACACAACGAGTCACAAGGACTAAAGAACAAGGATAAATGGTTTACACAACGAGTCACAAAGACAAGGATAAATGATTTACACAATGAGTCACATGGATTAATAAACATGGAAAATTTGTTAACACAATGAGTCACAAGGACTAATTAACAAGGAGAAATGGTTCACACAACGAGTCACATGGACTAATGAACAAGGAGAAAGGGTTCACACAATGAGTCACATGGACTAATAAACAAGGACAACTGGTTCACACAACGAGTCACAAGGACTAATGAACAAGGGCAAATGGTTCACACAACGAGTCACAAGGACTAAAGAACAAGGACAAATGCTTTACACAACGAGTCACAAAGACAAGGATAAATGGTTTACACAATGAGTCAGAAGGACTAATGAATAAGAACAAATGGTTCACACAACGATAAAAAGGAAAAATTGTTCACACAACGAGTCCCAAGGACTAATGAACAAGGACAAATCGTTCACACAACGAGTCACAAAGACTAATGAACAAGTAGAAAGGATTCACACAACGAGTCACATGGACTAATGAACAAGGACAACTAGTTCACACAACGAGTCACAATGACAAATGAACAAGGACAAGCGGTTCACACAACGAGTCACAAGGACTAATGAACAAGGACAAGCGGTTCAGAACGAGTCACAAGGACTAAAGAACAAGGATAAATGGTTTACACAACGAGTCACAAAGACAAGGATAAATGGTTTACACAACGAGTCACAAGGACTAATAAACAAGAAAAATTTGTTCACGCAACGAGTCACAAGGACTAATGAACAAGGAGAAATGGTTCAGACAACGAGTCACATGGACTAATGAACAAGGAGAAAGGGTTCACACAATGAGTCACATGGACTAATAAACAAGGACAACTGGTTCACACAACGAGTCACAAGGACTAATGAACAAGGACAAATGGTTCACACAACGAGTCACAAGGACTAAAGAACAAGGACAAATGCTTTACACAACGAGTCACAAAGACAAGGATAAATGGTTTACACAACGAGTCAGAAGGACTAATGAATAAGAACAAGTGGTTCACACAACGAAAAAAAGGAAAAATTGTTCACACAACGAGTCCCAAGGACTAATGAACAAGGACAAATCGTTCACACAACGAGTCACAAAGACTAATGAACAAGTAGAAAGGATTCACACAACGAGTCACATGGACTAATGAACAAGGACAACTAGTTCACACAACGAGTCGCAATGACAAATGAACAAGGACAAGCGATTCACACAACGAGTCACAAGGACTAATGAACAAGGATAAGCGGTTCACACAACGAGTCACAAGGACTAAAGAACAAGGATAAATGGTTTACACAACGAGTCACAAAGACAAGGATAAATGGTTTACACAACGAGTCACAAGGACTAATAAACAAGAAAAATTTGTTCACACAACGAGTCACAAGGACTAATGAACAAGGAGAAATGGTTCATACAACGAGTCACATGGACTTATGAACAAGGAGAAAGGGTTCACACAACGAGTCACATGGACTAATGAACAAGGACAACTGGTTCTCACAACTAGTCACAAGGACTAATGAACAAGGACAAGCGGTCCACACAACGAGTCACAAGGACTAAAAAACAAGGATAAATGGTTTACACAACGAGTCACAAAGACAAGGATAAATGATTTACACAACGAGTCACATGGACTAATAAACAAGGAAAATTTGTTAATACAACGAGTCACAAGGACTAATTAACAAGGAGAATTGGTTCACACAACGAGTCACATGGACTAATGAACAAGGAGAAAGGGTTCACACAATGAGTTACATTGACTAATGAACAAGGACAACAGGTTCACACAACGAGTCACAAGGACTAATGAACAAGGACAAGCGGTTCACACAACGAGTCACAAGGACTAAAGAACAAGGTTAAATGGTTTACACAATGAGTCACAAATACAAGGATATATGGTTTACACAAAGAGTCACAAGGACTAATAAAAAAGGAAAATTTGTTCACACAACGAGTCACAAGGACAAATGAACAAGGAGAAATGCTTCACACAACGAGTCACAAGGACTAATGAACAAGGACAAATGGTTTACACAACGAGTCACAAAGACAAGGAGAATGGTTTACACAACGAGTCACAAGGATTATTGAACAACGACAAATGGTTCACACAACGAGTCACAAGGACAAATGAACAAGCAGAATGGTTCACACAATGAGTCACATGGACTAATGAACAAGGACAAATGGTTCACACAACCAGTCACAAGGAATAATGAACAAGGAGAAATGATTCACACGACGAGTCACATGGACTAATGAACAAGGAGAAAGGGTTCACACAACGAGTAACATGGACAAATAAACAAGGACAACTGGTTCACACAACGAGTCACAAGGACTAATGAACAAGGACAAATACTTCACACAACGAGTCACAAGGACTAAAGAACAAGGACAAATGCTTTACATAACGAGTCACAAAGACAAGGATAAATGGTTTACACAACGAGTCACAAGGACTAATGAACAAAGACAAATTTGTTCACACAACGAGTCACAAGGACTAATGAACAAGGACAAATGCTTTACACAACGAGTCACAAAGACAAGGATAAATGGTTTACACAACGAGTCACATGGACTAATGAACAAGGAGAAAGGGTTCACACAATGAGTCACATTGACTAATGAACAAGGACAACTGGTTCACACAACGAGTCACAAGGACTAATGAACAAGGACAAATGGTTCACACAACGAGTCACAAGGACTAAAGAACAAGGACAAATGCTTTACACAACGAGTCACAAAGACAAGGATAAATGGTTTACACAACGAGTCACAAGGACTAATGAACAAGGAAAAATTTGTTCACACAACGAGTCACAAGGACTAATGAACAAGGACAAATGCTTTACACAACGAGTCACAAAGACAAGGATAAATGGTTCACACAACGAGTCACATGGACTAATGAACAAGGAGAAAGGGTTCACACAATGAGTCACATTGACTAATGAACAAGGACAACTGGTTCACACAACGAGTCACAAGGACTAATGAACAATGACAAGCGGTTCACACAACGAGTCACAAGGACTAAAGAACAAGGTTAAATCATTTACACAATGTGATGTAAAACTGTATGAACAAACGTGATTAAACAGTGCGACAGACTGTTCGTTCTCAGGATAGGATAAATTCGTGTATGTTTGTAGATGTAATGGGCAAGTTGGCAGCGGAATTGTGTTTGTTGTACTGTATATTTCGTGAATTTGGATGTAACTTGGATAGTATGGTGAATCTCGCTCTCCGCCTCGCAAGGTACGAACTCGAAACACTCACAAACAACCTCGCAAGGAAGATTAAAGACTAAACTCGCAAGCCTAATCAAAACAAAGTTCACAATGGAAACTTCTATTAAAATTCTGAATCTCACGTGTTGAACAATGTCATACACGGTCCTTATTTATACTTCTACTTAGCTTGACTAATAAGCTATCTTTCCTAATTCTAATCGAGGTCACAATTTGACTCGAGTCCTAATTCCTCAGCTTGTAAGCCAAGCTATCTTCCCCTTTCCTAAACTAACTAGGAAAGTTATTCCCCTTTCCTAAACTAACTAGGAAAGTTATTAAAATACTAATATTAGAATACAATCAGATTTTAGGGTATTCTAATCAAACTAGGATTAGGAAAATCTAGCTTTTCCTAACTTTATTGGAAATAGTAATTAAACTAATTTATTATTCCTACACGATTTAGGAAACCGTGTATCCTAACCATCCTAGGGAACCGTGTCCAGCAGCTATGTGGCCGGTTTTGAGCTTCTTGATGTCTTGATGCAAACCACATTTTAGCATAATCTTGCCCGTTGGAACAAACCCGAATCCTTTTACCATTTGATTTATCCTCCGAGTATGCTCCTGCATCATACTCCGAGTATGCTCCTGCATCACAATGAGTCACAAAAACAAGGATAAATGGTTTACACAACGAGTCACAAAGACAAGGATAAATGGTTCACACAACGAGTCACAAGGACTAATGAACAAGGAGAAAGGATTCACACAACGAGTCACAAGGACTAACGAGCAAGGATAACTGGTTCACACAACGAGTCACAAGGACTAATGAACAAGGACAAATGGTTCAGACAACGAGTCACATGGACTTATGAACATGGAGAAAGGGTTCACACAATGAGTCACATGGACTAATGAACAAGGACAACTGGTTCTCACAACTAGTCACAAGGACTAATGAACAAGGACAAGCGGTTCACACAACGAGTCACAAGGACTAAAGAACAAGGATAAATGGTTTACACAACGAGTCACAAAGACAAGGATAAATGATTTACACAACGAGTCACATGGATTAATAAACATGGAAAATTTGTTAACACAACAAGTCACAAGGACTAATTAACAAGGAGAAATGGTTCACACAACGAGTCACATGGACTAATGAACAAGGAGAAAGGGTTCACACAATGAGTCACATGGACTAATAAACAAGGACAACTGGTTCACACAACGAGTCACAAGGACTAATGAACAAGGACAAATGGTTCACACAACGAGTCACAAGGACTAAAGAACAAGGACAAATGCTTTACACAACGAGTCACAAAGACAAGGATAAATGGTTTACACAACGAGTCAGAAGGACTAATGAATAAGAACAAATGGTTCACACAACGAAAAAAAGGAAAAATTGTTCACACAACGAGTCCCAAGGACTAATGAACAAGGACAAATCGTTCACACAACGAGTCAAAAAGACTAATGAACAAGTAGAAAGGATTCACACAACGAGTCACATGGACTAATGAACAAGGACAACTAGTTCACACAACGAGTCGCAATGACAAATGAACAAGGACAAGCGTTTCACACAACGAGTCACAAGGACTAATGAACAAGGATAAGCGGTTCACACAACGAGTCACAAGGACTAAAGAACAAGGATAAATGGTTTACACAACGAGTCACAAAGACAAGGATAAATGGTTTACACAACGAGTCACAAGGACTAATAAACAAGAAAAATTTGTTCACACAACGAGTCACAAGGACTAATGAACAAGGAGAAATGGTTCATACAACGAGTCACATGGACTTATGAACAAGGAGAAAGGGTTCACACAACGAGTCACATGGACTAATGAACAAGGACAACTGGTTCTCACAACTAGTCACAAGGACTAATGAACAAGGACAAGCGGTCCACACAACGAGTCACAAGGACTAAAGAACAAGGATAAATGGTTTACACAACGAGTCACAAAGACAAGGATAAATGGTTTACACAACGAGTCACATGGACTAATAAACAAGGAAAATTTGTTAATACAACGAGTCACAAGGACTAATTAACAAGGAGAATTGGTTCACACAACGAGTCACATGGACTAATGAACAAGGAGAAAGGGTTCACACAATGAGTTACATTGACTAATGAAGAAGGACAACAGGTTCACACAACGAGTCACAAGGACTAATGAACAAGGACAAGCGGTTCACACAACGAGTCACAAGGACTAAAGAACAAGGTTAAATGGTTTACACAATGAGTCACAAATACAAGGATATATGGTTTACACAAAGAGTCACAAGGACTAATAAAAAAGGAAAATTTGTTCACACAACGAGTCACAAGGACAAATGAACAAGGAGAAATGCTTCACACAACGAGTCACAAGGACTAATGAACAAGGACAAATGGTTTACACAACGAGTCACAAAGACAAGGAGAATGGTTTACACAACGAGTCACAAGGATTATTGAACAACGACAAATGGTTCACACAACGAGTCACAAGGACAAATGAACAAAGAGAATGGTTCACACACAATGAGTCACATGGACTAATGAACAAGGACAAATGGTTCACACAACCAGTCACAAGGAATAATGAACAAGGAGAAATGATTCACACGACGAGTCACATGGACTAATGAACAAGGAGAAAGGGTTCACACAACGAGTAACATGGACAAATAAACAAGGACAACTGGTTCACACAACGAGTCACAAGGACTAATGAACAAGGACAAATACTTCACAATGAGTCACAAGGACTAAAGAACAAGGACAAATGCTTTACATAACGAGTCACAAAGACAAGGATAAATGGTTTACACAACGAGTCACAAGGACTAATGAACAAAGACAAATTTGTTCACACAACGAGTCACAAGGACTAATGAACAAGGACAAATGCTTTACACAACGAGTCACAAAGACAAGGATAAATGGTTTACACAACGAGTCACATGGACTAATGAACAAGGAGAAAGGGTTCACACAATGAGTCACATTGACTAATGAACAAGGACAACTGGTTCACACAACGAGTCACAAGGACTAATGAACAAGGACAAATGGTTCACACAACGAGTCACAAGGACTAAAGAACAAGGACAAATGCTTTACACAACGAGTCACAAAGACAAGGATAAATGGTTTACACAACGAGTCACAAGGACTAATGAACAAGGAAAAATTTGTTCACACAACGAGTCACAAGGACTAATGAACAAGGACAAATGCTTTACACAACGAGTCACAAAGACAAGGATAAATGGTTCACACAACGAGTCACATGGACTAATGAACAAGGAGAAAGGGTTCACACAATGAGTCACATTGACTAATGAACAAGGACAACTGGTTCACACAACGAGTCACAAGGACTAATGAACAATGACAAGCGGTTCACACAACGAGTCACAAGGACTAAAGAACAAGGTTAAATCATTTACACAATGTGATGTAAAACTGTATGAACAAACGTGATTAAACAAACGACGATTTGATTCGTTCTCGGGATAGGATAAATTCGTGTATGTTTGTAGATGTAATGGGCAAGTTGGCAGCGGAATTGTGTTTGTTGTCTTGTATATTTCGTGAATTTGGATGTAACTTGGATAGTATGGTGAATCTCGCTCTCCGCCTCGCAAGGTACGAACTCGAAACACTCACAAACAACCTCGCAAGGAAGATTAAAGACTAAACTCGCAAGCCTAATCAAAACAAAGTTCACAATGGAAACTTCTATTAAAATTCTGAATCTCACGTGTTGAACAATGTCATACACGGTCCTTATTTATACTTCTACTTAGCTTGACTAATAAGCTATCTTTCCTAATTCTAATCGAGGTCACAATTTGACTCGAGTCCTAATTCCTCAGCTTGTAAGCCAAGCTATCTTCCCCTTTCCTAAACTAACTAGGAAAGTTATTCCCCTTTCCTAAACTAACTAGGAAAGTTATTAAAATACTAATATTAGAATACAATCAGATTTTAGGGTATTCTAATCAAACTAGGATTAGGAAAATCTAGCTTTTCCTAACTTTATTGGAAATAGTAATTAAACTAATTTATTATTCCTACACGATTTAGGAAACCGTGTATCCTAACCATCCTAGGGAACCGTGTCCAGCAGCCTATGTGGCGGTTTTGAGCTTCTTGATGTCTTGATGCAAACCACATTTTAGCATAATCTTGCCCGTTGGAACAAACCCGAATCCTTTTACCATTTGATTTATCCTCCGAGTATGCTCCTGCATCATACTCCGAGTATGCTCCTGCATCACAATGAGTCACAAAAACAAGGATAAATGGTTTACACAACGAGTCACAAAGACAAGGATAAATGGTTCACACAACGAGTCACAAGGACTAATGAACAAGGAGAAAGGATTCACACAACGAGTCACAAGGACTAACGAGCAAGGATAACTGGTTCACACAACGAGTCACAAGGACTAATGAACAAGGACAAATGGTTCAGACAACGAGTCACATGGACTTATGAACATGGAGAAAGGGTTCACACAATGAGTCACATGGACTAATGAACAAGGACAACTGGTTCTCACAACTAGTCACAAGGACTAATGAACAAGGACAAGCGGTTCACACAACGAGTCACAAGGACTAAAGAACAAGGATAAATGGTTTACACAACGAGTCACAAAGACAAGGATAAATGATTTACACAACGAGTCACATGGATTAATAAACATGGAAAATTTGTTAACACAACAAGTCACAAGGACTAATTAACAAGGAGAAATGGTTCACACAACGAGTCACATGGACTAATGAACAAGGAGAAAGGGTTCACACAATGAGTCACATGGACTAATAAACAAGGACAACTGGTTCACACAACGAGTCACAAGGACTAATGAACAAGGACAAATGGTTCACACAACGAGTCACAAGGACTAAAGAACAAGGACAAATGCTTTACACAACGAGTCACAAAGACAAGGATAAATGGTTTACACAACGAGTCAGAAGGACTAATGAATAAGAACAAATGGTTCACACAACGAAAAAAAGGAAAAATTGTTCACACAACGAGTCCCAAGGACTAATGAACAAGGACAAATCGTTCACACAACGAGTCACAAAGACTAATGAACAAGTAGAAAGGATTCACACAACGAGTCACATGGACTAATGAACAAGGACAACTAGTTCACACAACGAGTCGCAATGACAAATGAACAAGGACAAGCGATTCACACAACGAGTCACAAGGACTAATGAACAAGGATAAGCGGTTCACACAACGAGTCACAAGGACTAAAGAACAAGGATAAATGGTTTACACAACGAGTCACAAAGACAAGGATAAATGGTTTACACAACGAGTCACAAGGACTAATAAACAAGAAAAATTTGTTCACACAACGAGTCACAAGGACTAATGAACAAGGAGAAATGGTTCATACAACGAGTCACATGGACTTATGAACAAGGAGAAAGGGTTCACACAACGAGTCACATGGACTAATGAACAAGGACAACTGGTTCTCACAACTAGTCACAAGGACTAATGAACAAGGACAAGCGGTCCACACAACGAGTCACAAGGACTAAAGAACAAGGATAAATGGTTTACACATCGAGTCACAAAGACAAGGATAAATGATTTACACAACGAGTCACATGGACTAATAAACAAGGAAAATTTGTTAATACAACGAGTCACAAGGACTAATTAACAAGGAGAATTGGTTCACACAACGAGTCACATGGACTAATGAACAAGGAGAAAGGGTTCACACAATGAGTCACATTGACTAATGAACAAGGACAACTGGTTCACACAACGAGTCACAAGGACTAATGAACAAGGACAAGCGGTTCACACAACGAGTCACAAGGACTAAAGAACAAGGTTAAATGGTTTACACAATGAGTCACAAATACAAGGATATATGGTTTACACAAAGAGTCACAAGGACTAATAAACAAGGAAAATTTGTTCACACAACGAGTCACAAGGACAAATGAACAAGGAGAAATGCTTCACACAACGAGTCACAAGGACAAATGGTTTACACAACGAGTCACAAAGACAAGGAGAATGGTTTACACAACGAGTCACAAGGATTATTGAACAACGACAAATGGTTCACACAACGAGTCACAAGGACAAATGAACAAGCAGAATGGTTCACACAATGAGTCACATGGACTAATAAACAAGGACAAATGGTTCACACAACCAGTCACAAGGAATAATGAACAAGGATAAATGATTCACACGACGAGTCACATGGACTAATGAACAAGGAGAAAGGGTTCACACAACGAGTAACATGGACTAATAAACAAGGACAACTGGTTCACACAACGAGTCACAAGGACTAATGAACAAGGACAAATGGTTCACACAACGAGTCACAAGGACTAAAGAACAAGGACAAATGCTTTACACAACGAGTCGCAAAGACAAGGATAAATGGTTTACACAACGAGTCACAAGGACTAATGAACAAGGACAAATTTGTTCACACAACGAGTCACAAGGACTAATGAACAAAGAGAAATGGTTCACACAACGAGTCACATGGACTAATGAACAAGGAGAAAGGGTTCACACAATGAGTCACATTGACTAATGAACAAGGACAACTGGTTCACACAACGAGCCACAAGGACTAATGAACAATGACAAGCGGTTCACACAACGAGTCACAAGGACTAAAGAACAAGGTTAAATGATTTACACAATGAGTCACAAAAACAAGGATAAATGGTTTACACAACGAGTCACAAAGACAAGGATAAATGGTTCACACAACGAGTCACAAGGACTAATGAACAAGGAGAAAGGATTCACACAATGAGTCACAAGGACTAATGAGCAAGGATAACTGGTTCACACAACGAGTCACAAGGACTAATGAATAAGGACAAATGGTTCAGACAACGAGTCACATGGACTTATGAACACGGAGAAAGGGTTCACACAACGAGTTACATGGACTAATGAACAAGGACAACTGGTTCTCACAACTAGTCACAAGGACTAATGAACAAGGACAAGCGGTTCACACAACGAGTCACAAGGACTAAAGAACAAGGATAAATGGTTTACACAATGAGTCACATGGACTAATAAACAAGGAAAATTTGTTAACACAACGAGTCACAAGGACTAATTAACAAGGAGAAATGGTTCACACAACGAGTCACATGGACTAATGAACAAGGAGAAAGGATTCACACAATGAGTCACATGGACTAATAAACAAGGACAACTGTTTCACACAACGAGTCACAAGGACTAATGAAAAAGGACAAATGGTTCGCACAACGAGTCACAAGGACTAAGAACAACGAAAAATGCTTTACACAACGAGTCACAAAGACAAGGATAAATGGTTTACACAACGAGTCACAAGGACTAATGAACAAGGACAAATGGTTCATACAACGAAAAAAAGGAAAAATTGTTCACACAACGAGTCCCAAGGACTAATGAACAAGGACAAATCGTTCACACAACGAGTCACAAAGACTAATGAACAAGTAGAAAGGATTCACACAACGAGTCATATGGACTAATGAACAAGGACAACTGGTTCACACAACGAGTCACAATGACAAATGAACAAGGACAAGCGGTTCACACAACGAGTCACAAGGACTAATGAACAAGGACAAGCGGTTCACACAACGAGTCACAAGGACTAAAGAACAAGGATAAATGGTCTACACAACGAGTCACAAAGACAAGAATAAATGGTTTACACAACGAGTCACAAGGACTAATAAACAAGAAAAATTTGTTCACACAACGAGTCACAAGGACTAATGAACAAGGAGAAATGGTTCATACAACGAGTCACATGGACTTATGGACAAGGAGAAAGGGTTCACACAACGAGTCACATGGACTAATGAACAAGGACAACTGGTTCTCAGAACTAGTCAGAAGGACTAATGAACAAGGACAAGCGGTTCACATAACGAGTCACAAGGACTAAAGAACAAGGATAAATGGTTTACACAACGAGTCACAAAGAAAAGGATAAATGATTTACACAACGAGTCACATGGACTAATAAACAAGGAAAATTTGTTAACACAACGAGTCACAAGGACTAATTAACAAGGAGAACTGGTTCACACAACGAGTCACATGGACTAATGAACAAGGAGAAAGGGTTCAAATAATGAGTCACATTGACTAATGAACAAGGACAACTGGTTCACACAACGAGTCACAAGGACTATTGAACGAGGACAAGCGGTTCACACAACGAGTCATAAGGACTAAAGAACAAGGTTAAATGGTTTACACAATGAGTCACAAACACAAGGATAAATGGTTTACACAAAGAGTCACAAGGACTAATAAACAAGGAAAATTTGTTCACACAACGAGTCACAAGGACTAATGAACAAGGACAAATGGTTTACACAACAAGTCACAAAGACAAGGAGAATGGTTTACACAACGAGTCACAAGGATTATTGAACAACGACAAATGGTTCACACAACGAGTCACAAGGACAAATGAACTGAAGGAAAAGTAGATCTATATACTTACATATTCATATATGTCTTAACTTAATTTGTCATAAAATTAAATATGGATTTTATGCATGCAAACAAATGACCAAAATAGAGGAGAATCATGTTCTTACATTGGATGTTTCGGTTTTATGGGCACAAGAGAGATCACCTTTCTCTCTTGTTCTTGTGCTATCCTTAAATGGAAGAACCAAGATCCAAGTATAGGATATCTCCCTAAGCTTAATACCCAAGGCTTTTTCTTAATGAAAATTAATATTATAGGAACTAGTACAATATTAATTTAGTAGAAAATTGACCCAAAATATTATAAACACTTAATTATTTTCGGTTTATAGAGAGAAGAAGAGGAGAATTATTTTTTCTCTCTAGAATTATATTTTGGATGAGTGGTTGAATGAATCTCAAAAATACAATAACCTTATTGTATATGAGGTAAAAATTAAGAGAAAAACCAATTGGTTTTTCTTTCTTAAAAACCGGACAAAAGGGAGTGGGAGGGGAGCTAATGCATGCACACATTTGTCTTCACAATGTTCAATAGGGTTGCATGGCTAGGCAATTAGGTAATCATTGTGTTTACTAATAAATTAAACAACACAATATTAGCCTAATACCCCTTTAATTTCGGTACAATTATAATATGGAGTCCATATTATTTTTGTCAATTTCTCAATATGTAACATGTCACATGTAACATAAATTTGTTATGTATTTTTAACATATTAAAAATCAACGTATTAATAAAAACACGTCATATACAAACATCGACTTAGTAATTTCATAATTACTTGTACCAAAATATTTTACCGTTTATAAATCACAACAGTTTGTATTTATAATAATTCATTCAAATTTAATTGTTATCTTAAACAATTATTTCATCCGAGTAATGATACAATTCGATTACTCAGACCGTATCTTATTTAATCACATTTTAATATGATACGTAAATTTTACTTCCAAAATCATCCGTCAATTTTCAAATAATTTAATTAACTCGTAACGTTATACGATTAATTAAATAATCAATTAAGAGTGTTGCCCTATAGGTATGACCTAGGGGGTCAATCGATCACCACCGTCGTCACATAAAGTAATGTCAAACTCTAGTCAGCCAATCATTACCGATATATGTTGACCAGTTGACAGTAACAATATTACTTCCCCATTGTATTCTTTATAATGAGATTTAAACACGTGATCATCATGATCAACAGTCGTGATCGCATTATTGTCGGAGGACACATATTCCAACAATCTCCCACTTGTCTTCGACAAGTGTGCATCACCAATTCTCTTGTCCTATTACTATCTCCCACTCAATGCAAGGTGTCTTTCAGGTCGTACTTGCAAGTGATCATATCGAGAGTGGTTTCCTCGATCTGGAGAATAACTGATTGACCGGACTTATCTATCATAGATACTTTCCGAGCGTGGCCACACATTTCGATTCATTACTCCTCGAGTGGCCCCGAGATATTGTTATAACCCCGACTAGGGGTGGACAATTCCTATCGCACTTATTCCCTTCGACTAGCCACAGCCATCATAACCCAAAATATGCCCATTTGACCCCATTTACGAAGGTCGTAGTAACACAAATCAAAGTTAATCTGAAACTGTGCCATCTTAGGTGAATAGTCTTTAGTCAAAAGAATCGACTCATTTGAATACTATAGTAGCTCTCGCCACGACCAGGCTATATAAATTTGCGTAACTCTATAAGCGGTCATTAGGCCCGACAAAATGTTCCTAACAGTCTGCCTATGTGATCGATTAGTCATCTCACATGACTCTATGGCACTTGAACTTGCCATCAATCGCATCACACTCTAGTCACTTCGAGATGTCACCTCATACAAGTAACTATGGGCAAATACAATGTTAATCCGTGTTCACTTTAACGGGGTTCAATTGTCTCCACAACCCGTTTGGATATAACAAAGTACAAGGTGAGTTAATAATAACTCAAACGACAAATGTCGACATCACACTCGGGTGGTCAATATCATATTACAACCTTGTGATGTATATCGTAAGTGTAAACACTTATTGATTGCAATAGAAGTTTAACATGCCATGTGTCCATGTGTTTAAACTTCTTACACTTGCATTTTCCTTTACATTCATGTTCTCTCTCATAGCATGAATCTTACCAAGTACACATCAAGGTTCCCGACCTTGGTTTCGGTTCTTTAACTTGAAAGAACTTTCTTATCGACTATCACATAACGAACGAATTTGTGATGAATGATATAACTTGTACTGATCAAGTACTCCATCCACACACAATGCACTAGGTATATGTTTTGTAGAATCTTGCAACAATTTGTCAAGATTATTAGCTTAGCACTTCTCACAAGTCCTAGCTTAACTAGGAAAGATTATTTTTGAATAACCTCTTATTAAACCAAGCATCTTTCCAAAACTTCTTATTTCTCTTTCTAGGCTTGAAAGATTTGGGATTCTCATAAATCCTTACATGTGCTCAGATTTTCATTAATATGCGCAACCTCTTGACACATATAAGAGCATTCTGACAATCATCGAAATCGCACATCGGATTCTACTTGAGAGTTCATGACGTTTCTATTATGGCTCACCAATCAATCATCATGCTCTTATGCATATGATTCATAATTGGACATGTACATGATTATTCTAATGGCGGAAACATTAGTTACTAATAATCATGAAATCAACCATTCATGGGTTCAATGAACGACCATGACTGGTAATGGCAATTCCATTTTCATCTGTATGAATAACCTATGTGTATGTTGATATGATGTGTATTTCTTAATACTAATCCAACATCCCTTGATGTAATTGGATTCATCATAGTCCATTTTCATCCAGCATTGAAAACTTAAATGCTTCTTTATGAAAGAAGGTATTAGCTCGTCATTCTTTAATGAGTGATGAGTTGTAAACATTCAAAGGATGATAGCTCCCACTAAATTCCATGTCTTCACATGAGAATTTCCTAACTCCCACTCAATTCTACACATTTCGAAATTGACTTCTCAATCAAAACTTATTCAAGAATTGAAATATAAATTGCATTGCCAAGTTACTAGGATAAAACCATATATGTTCCCATCATATCCTTTCAAAATACCTATTTCGAAGAGGTCTCATCTTAAACCTTACAGAAAGAGATTTTAAATCTCTAACACACTCATGTCATAATGATGTGTAGCAATGTCATTTATTAAATATAAGTAATATCTAATACACATCCTTCAAAATATCCCTTTTGGAAGGAGGTTTAACCATTTCATATTGAGGTTAAGCAATGACATTTGCGTGGTAAAAACTTGGCCATTGAAGATATCGGTATATCAATCTTTGCAACTCGATCATAACTAGTATGTAACTTTGATTCATTTAGGCTCTTAAGTAAATCTCAAGGTTGAAACTATTGGTCAAAAAATTTCATAAACTTAGTCAAAAACTTGTTAAGACTTTTCATTAGTCATTTTTCTTCCAAAACTTTCTTTTGGTCTCCTCGTGTAGTTATCTTGAGAATATACTCTTATGATTACTTCACTTGGTCTCTTTAGTCATATAGAACTAACTTGAGACCATAGATCTCATCTATTCGGCATACTATGTAAATAGATATACCTTCATTTACACAAGTACACAATTTTATCTTGCCTTGTGTGTTGTGTCCTCATTTTTCTCCCACTCTATCTTTAGAATAAATACACTATAGATTCAAAGATAGCATATGAGACACAAACTAATGATGTTGAAGTATAAGGAGAACTATCTCATAGATAGACTAATAGTTATTGATTTCATATGTGTACTTGGTGATTGACATTCCTTTAAGAGAGTTCATAGACTCAAAATCGCTTTATAAATGATCATACACAAGCTTTAAGCATGTGGACATATAATGAAACCCGTCATTATATTAGTCTATTAGATCACTTTAAGTGAATAATCTTATGTTTCTAAGAGCAAGCATTTAAAGATGAATTTTAGAACATAAAAGGATAAATGATAAAACGGGTGACTTGGGTTGCAAACCAAGTCACCATTATCCAAAATACAAACCATTATCCAAAATACCTTTCCATGTCGAACACGGAAACTTAAAGTTCTAAAAATCCAAAACATAATTTAAAATAAGACAATGAAAAGCAAAGCTCCATAAAAGCTATCCATAGCTTCTCCATGGTTTCTCATGCTTGCTTTTCCTTTCCCTTGTCTTTGCTTGGTGGAGGCCCTATTTACAATAAAAAGGGAGATACATTATCACAACTTTGCATCATAATACCATAGTTGAATTAGAAACATAAAAGAAGGATAGTCATTTACCTACTGGAGTGATCTTTCCAGCCTTAATATCACCAAGGTATTTGGAACAATTTCTTTTCCAATGTCCCATACCATTACAATAATGACATTTATCAAGAGGACCCTTCTTGATCTTTGAGGTGCTAGCTTCACAAGTCTTAGCTTTGGTGAATGTGGGAGCTTGTTTCTTGCCCTTTCTCCCATTCTTCTTGAACTTCCCCTTACTCTTAGTGCTTATGTTAAGCACATCCTTGGGAGGGTTCACATTTAACCCCATGTCCCTCTCGGCTTGCACAAGTAACTTATGCAACTCCTCAAGAGACACATCCTTGTCTTGCATGTTAAAATTCACCCGGAATTGAACATACGCTTTCACTTTAGACAAGGAGTGTAGAATCCTATCTACAATGAGTTCTTTGGGGATTTCAACCTTTTGAATTTTCAAGGTCTCGACAAGCTCCATAAGTTTGAGCACATGAGGGCTAACCTTTTGGCCCTCTTTGAAGTCGAGATCAAAGAATGCCGCGGCCGCCTCATATTGGGCGATCCGCGGAGTTTGTGAAAACATAGTCACAAGTTTGGAGTAAATCTCATTAGCATTGCCCATTTTAAAGGCTCTCCTTTGGAGGTCCGCCTCCATCGCAAATATCAAGACATTTTTCATTGCGGCGGACTCCTTTTGGTAAGCCTCATATGCTTCCCTAGTGGCGGCGGTCGACCTAGTAGTAGGTTCGGGTGGAGAGGCCTCGGTAAGGTAACGAAGCTTGTCGTCACCTTGGGCGGCCAATTTGAGTTGAGCATCCCAATCGGAGAAATTTGACCCATTCTTTTCAAGTTTACATCGATCCATAAAGGATCGGAGCCAAGATGAACTAGCGAGAGGTGTGGCGTTTGGAGTTGGTGTTGCCATTTGTTATGAGAAAAAGAAGTGGTCTACAAAACAAAATATAAGGAGTAAAACAAATGTCGTTTTAATAATAATACTCGTAAAAATGTATGATTTAAACAAGTTTTATGCATTTTTCTAGTGACCTCTACCCAACTAGATAAATGATTCCAAGACCCAAATTCATATTAACTTAGGCACGGGGTAGCCGATGAAACCTTTATCAATATAACTCGGTGGATTAACTTCTTAATCGATTCTACTTTTAGAACTCTTGGTCGATAAACTTACTCTAATGTTTATCTATAGCCCAAAACACATCAACAAGGGCACGGGGTAGCCGATGAAACCCTTATCAATTACGTTTGTTGAGTTCAATCCAAATTTCGAATAAATGTGTCCATTATCCAAACCCACATCAACTTAGGCACGGGGTAGCCGATGAAACCCTTATCAACATGAATTCGGTGGATTAGACATTTATCACCCACTTCCCCTACGTAACAAGGTTTGTACCCCGGGGTAGCCGAGTGCACTCCCTCGCGAAATAGGTTTTCATGATTTCTACTATTTGGTAAGGCTATGTCTCAATTAATTGTTTTAGCGAGAGGTCATGTCAATTTATTATCTATCACGTTTTAAGTGAACTAAAGCGGTGAACTACGATAATTTTAATTGACACGGTCGATAAACTCGATAATAGAAGATGCATGTTTTAGTTATGGCGATTTAGCGATGCATGCGACATAAAATAAAATGCAAGCATAAAAAATAAATAAATCCTAGTATGGCCTTTCCTAAAATAGAAAAACTATTTAACTATTACATATTCGGAAACCAACTCCATTGGTCCCTTGAACTTCGGTTGTGGCACGCATCTCGAGGTAACACCGTCTTTATGTATCGCCATTCTTGAAGAAATCCATCTTTGGGAACTCCGGAATGAATAAAATTACATAATAAATTACATAATCTCCTATTATACATTTGTAACTAAAATAAAATAAATCTATTAAATTACAAAACGGTGATACGAGATCACAATAAAATTACAACCGAATCGATATTCCCATACATTTCGGGAAATACCAATTAAAAATCTAAGGCCATACTAAGTAAAATTACATAATTCAAAAATTACATAAATTAAAATTATGACAATCATAAATAAAATGCAGCATTATAATATGTATGAATATGCTCAATTTTATGCTAAATCGCCTTTAATTAGCCAATATCGTATATTACACGGTTTTTACGGATTTGCGTGATTTCAACATTTTATAATCACAAAAATTATATAAATTCATATTTATGCATAAGTTAATTACCCTAACCTCTTAGGACTCAAAATATAGTCTTCACTAATAATTTGACCATAATTAACTCATATTTATAAAATTGTTCATTAATGAACTAAAAATTACAAAAATAAGCTATAAACTTCAAATAAATCACAAAATTTCAAATAAATTCAAAATTTGAAATTTAAACTCATGAACATTCTGGAAAAATACCATGACACTCATAATGTTCAAAAAACTTAGGTTAAAAATTTCGAAATTTTTCCGGAAAAACAATGTTGCGGTTTATCGATTTTAACTAAAATAATCATAAAAACATGGAAAAATTATATTCATTAACTTTTCAATTTTAGGTCTGAAAAAGATAATAAAAGGCAACATTAGACGTTTCCCTAAGTCATAGATTATGTTTTATTAATTCTTTCACTAATAATGTCACTATTTATGCTATTTTTCTTCAAAAATCCATAAATCATGCAAAAAGACTTCTTTATAGCCATTTTTTTACACACATCTTGTAAAATTGCACGTGACAACATATTAAATTTCTATGACCAGATTCAAAATTTAACTCATATTAACCTATTTTTCACCTAAATCCGAATTTAATATCGAAAAATCCATTTTTCGAGCATAACATGTCCAAAAATTATGAAACTTTACAGGTTATCTCAAAATAATATATGTGACAACATATCCAAAAATCACTGTAAAATTCGAAGTATAGCTAATTTTAGACCAAAAATGACATTTTTACTCATAAAATCATATTTAAATGCCATTATTGTATAATATGAATAATAAAAATCCGTAAAATTAACCAAAATATCCTAAAACATTTTAGGACCAGAAATATTAACATGCATGAATTAATTTCGTGATATATCATAATAACACAAATTTTACAAGTTTTATAAGTTATTCTTATAACTCGGAAAAACTTTTAACCGATTTGCATGCAAACAACCATGGCTCTTGATACCGATTGAAGGAAAAGTAGATCTATATACTTACATATTCATATATGTCTTAACTTAATTTGTCATAAAATTAAATATGGATTTTATGCATGCAAACAAATGAGCAAAATAGAGGAGAAATCATGTTCTTACATTGGATGTTTCGGTTTTATGGGCACAAGAGAGATCACCTTTCTCTCTTGTTCTTGTGCTATCCTTAAATGGAAGAACCAAGATCCAAGTATAGGATCTCTCCCTAAGCTTAATACCCAAGGCTTTCTCTTAATGAAAATTAATATTATAGGAACTAGTACAATATTAATTTAGTAGAAAATTGACCCAAAATATTATAAACACTTAATTATTTTCGGTTTATAGAGAGAAGAAGAGGAGAATTATTTTTTCTCTCTAGAATTATATTTTGGATGAGTGGTTGAATGAATCTCAAAAATACGATAACCTTATTGTATATGAGGTAAAAATTAAGAGAAAAACCAATTGGTTTTTCTCTCTTAAAAACCGGACAAAAGGGAGTGGGAGGGGAGCCAATGCATGCACACATTTGTCTTCACAATGTTCAATAGGGTTGCATGGCTAGGCAATTAGGTAATCATTGTGTTTACTAATAAATTAAACAACACAATATTAGCCTAATACCCCTTTAATTTCGGTACAATTATAATATGGAGTCCATATTATTTTTGTCAATTTCTCAATATGTAACATGTCACATGTAACATAAATTTGTTATGTATTTTTAACATATTAAAAATCAACGTATTAATAAAAACACGTCATATACAAAAATCGACTTAGTAATTTCATAATTACTTGTACCAAAATATTTTACCGTTTATAAATCACAACAGTTTGTATTTATAATAATTCATTCAAATTTAATTGTTATCTTAAACAATTATTTCATCCGAGTAATGATACAATTCGATTACTCAGACCGTATCTTATTTAATCACATTTTAATATGATACGTAAATTTTACTTCCAAAATCGTCCGTCAATTTTCAAATAATTTAATTAACTCGTAACGTTATACGATTAATTAAATAATCAATTAAGAGTGTTGCCCTATAGGTATGACCTAGGGGTCAATCGATCACCACCGTCTGCGACGAAGAATGTCAAACTCTAGTCAGCCAATCATTACCGATATATGTTGACCAGTTGACAGTAACAATATTACTTCCCCATTGTATTCTTTATAATGAGATTTAAACACGTGATCATCATGATCAACAGTCGTGATCGCATTATTGTCGGAGGACACATATTCCAACATGAACAAGCAGAATGGTTCACACAATGAGTCACATGGACTAATGAACAAGGACAAATGGTTCACACAACCAGTCACAAGGAATAATGAACAAGGAGAAATGATTCACACGACGAGTCACATGGACTAATGAACAAGGAGAAAGGGTTCACACAACGAGTAATATGGACTAATAAACAAGGACAACTGGTTCACACAACGAGTCACAAGGACTAATGAACAAGGACAAATGGTTCACACAACGAGTCACAAGGACTAAGAACAAGGACAAATGCTTTACACAACGAGTCACAAAGACAAGGATAAATGGTTTACACAACGAGTCACAAGGACTAATGAACAAGGACAAATTTGTTCACACAACGAGTCACAAGGACTAATGAACAAGGATAAATGGTTCACACAACGAGTCACATGGACTAATGAACAACGAGAAAGGGTTCACACAATGAGTCACATTGACTAATGAACAAGGACAACTGGTTCACACAACGAGTCACAAGGACTAATGAACAAGGACAAATGGTTCAGACAACGAGTCACATGGACTTATGAACATGGAGAATGGGTTCACACAACGAGTCACATGGACTAATGAACAAGGACAATTGGTTCTCACAACTAGTCACAAGGACTAATGAACAAGGACAAGCGGTTCACACAACGAGTCACAAGGACTAAAAAACAAGGATAAATGGTTTACACAACGAGTCACAAAGACAAGGATAAATGATTTACACAACGAGTCACATGGACTAATAAACAAGGAAAATTTGTTAACACAACGAGTCACAAGGACTAATTAACAAGGAGAAATGGTTCACACAACGAGTCACATGGACTAATGAACAAGGAGAAAGGGTTCACACAATGAGTCACATGGATTAATAAACAAGGACAACTTGTTCACACAACGAGTCACAAGGACTAATGAACAAGGACAAATGGTTCACACAACGAGTCACAAGGACTAAAGAACAAGGACAAATGCTTTACACAACGAGTCACAAAGACAAGGATAAATGGTTTACACAACGAGTCACAAGGACTTATGAACAAGGACAAATGGTTCACACAACGAAAAAAAGGAAAAATTGTTCACACAACGAGTCCCAAGGACTATTCAACAAGGACAAATCGTTCACACAACGAGTCACAAAGACTAATGAACAAGTAGAAAGGATTCACACAACGAGTCACATGGACTAATGAACAAGGACAACTGGTTCACACAACGAGTCACAATGACAAATGAACAAGGACAAGCGGTTCACACAACGAGTCACAAGGACAAATTAACAAGGACAAGCGATTCACACAACGAGTCACAAGGATTAAAGAACAAGGATAAATGCTTTACACAACGAGTCACAAAGACAAGGATAAATGGTTTACACAACGAGTCACAAGGACTAATAAACAAGAAATTTTTTTTCACACAACGAGTCACAAGGACTAATGAACAAGGAGAAATGGTTCATATAACGAGTCACATGGACTTATGAACAAGGAGAAACGGTTCACACAACGAGTCACATGGTCTAATGAACAAGGACAACTGGTTCTCACAACTAGTCAGAAGGACTAATGAACAAGGACAAGCGGTTCACATAACGAGTCACAAGGACTAAAGAACAAGGATAAATGGTTTACACAACGAGTCACAAAGATAAGGAGAAATGATTTACACAACGAGTCACATGGACTAATAAACAAGGAAAATTTGTTAACACAACGAGTCACAAGGACTAATTAACAAGGAGAACTGGTTCACACAACGAGTCACATGGACTAATGAACAAGGAGAAAGGGTTCACACAATGAGTCACATTGACTAATAAACAAGGACAACTGGTTCACAGAACGAGTCACAAGGACTAATGAAACAGGACAAGCGGTTCACACAATGAGTAACAAGGACTAAAGAACAAGGTTAAATGGTTTACACAATGAGTCACAAAAACAAGGATAAATGGTTTACACAAAGAGTCACAAGGACTAATAAACAAGGAAAATTTGTTCACACAACGAGTCACAAGGACTAATGAACAAGGAGAAATGGTTCACACAACGAGTCACAAGGACTAATGAACAAGGACAAATGGTTTACACAACGAGTCACAAAGACAAGGAGAATGGTTTACACAACGAGTCACTAGGTCTAATGAACAAGGACAAATTTGTTCACACAACGAGTCACAAGGACTAATGAACAAGGAGAAATGGTTCACACAACGAGTCACATGGACTAATGAACAACGAGAAATGGTTCACACAACGAGTCACATGGACTAATGAACAAGGGCAAATGGTTCACACAACCAGTCACAAGGAATATTGAACAAGGAGAAATGATTCACACGACGAGTCACATGGACTAATGAACAAAGAGAAAGGGTTCACACAACGAGTAACATGGACTAATAAACAAGGTCAACTGGTTCACACAACGAGTCACAAGGACTAATGAACAAGGAAAAATGGTTCACACAACGAGTCACAAGGACTAAAGAACAAGGACAAATACTTTACACAACGAGTCACAAAGACAAGGATAAATGGTTTACACAACAACTCACAAGGACTAATGAACAAGGACAAATTTGTTCACACAACGAGTAACAAGGACTAATGAACAAGGAGAAATGGTTCACACAACGAGTCACATGGACTAATGAACAAGGAGAAAGGGTTCACACAATGAGTCACATTAACTAATGAACAAGGACAACTGGTTCACACAACGAGTCACAAGGACTAATGAACAATGACAAGCGGTTCACACAACGAGTCACAAGGACTAAAGAACAAGGTTAAATGATTTACACAATGAGTCACAAAAACAAGGATAAATGGTTTACACAACGAGTCACAAAGACAAGGATAAATGGTTCACACAACGAGCCACAAGGACTAATAAACAAGGAGAAAGGATTCACACAACGAGTCACAAGGACTAATGAGCAAGGACAACTGGTTCACACAACGAGTCACAAGGACTAATGAACAAGGACAAATGATTCAGACAACAAGTCACATGGACTTATGAACATGGAGAAAGGGTTCACACAACGAGTCACATGGACTAATGAACAAGGACAACGGGTTCTCACAACTAGTCACAAGGACTAATGAACAAGGACAAGCGGTTCACACAACGAGTCACAAGGACTAAAGAACAAGGATAAATGGTTTACACAACGAGTCAAAAAGACAAGGATAAATGATTTACACAAAGAGTCACATGGACTAATAAGCAAGGAAAATTTGTTAACACAACGAGTCACAAGGACTAATTAACAAGGAGAAATGGTTCACACAACGAGTCACATGGACTAATGAACAAGGAGAAAGGGTTCACACAATGAGTCACATGGACTAATAAACAAGGACAACTGGTTCACACATCGAGTCACAAGGACTAATGAACAAGGACAAATGGTTCACACAACGAGTCACAAGGACTAAAGAACAAGGACAAATGCTTTACACAACGAGTCACAAAGACATGGATAAATGGTTTACACAACGAGTCACAAGGACTAATGAACAAGGACAAATGGTTCACACAACGAAAAAAAGGAAAAATTGTTCACACAACGAGTCCCAAGGACTAATGAACAAGGACAAATCGTTCACACAACGAGTCACAAAGACTAATGAACAAGTAGAAAGGATTCACACAACGAGTCACATGGACTAATGAACAAGGACAACTGGTTCACACAACGAGTCACAATGACAAATGAACAAGGACAAGCGGTTCACACAACGAGTCACAAAGACTAATGAACAAGGACAAGCGTTTCACGCAAAGAGTCACAAGGACTAAAGAACAAGGATAAATGGTTTACACAACGAGTCACAAAGACAAGGATAAATGGTTTACACAACGAGTCACAAGGACTAATAAACAAGAAAAAATTGTTCACACAACGAGTCCCAAGACCTAATGAACAACGACAAATCGTTCACACAACGAGTCACAAAGACTAATGAACAAGTAGAAAGGATTCACACAACGAGTCACATGGACTAATGAACAAGGACAACTGGTTCACACAACGAGTGACAATGACAAATGAACAAGGACAAGCGGTTCACACAACGAGTCACAAGGACTAATGAACAAGGACAAGCGGTTCACACAACGAGTCACAAGGACTAAAGAACAAGGATAAATGGTTTACACAACGAGTCACAAAGACAAGGATAAATGGTTTACACAACGAGTCACAAGGACTAATGAACAAGGAAAAATGGTTCACACAACGAGTCACAAGGACTAAAGAACAAGGACAAATACTTTACACAACGAGTCACAAAGACAAGGATAAATGGTTTACACAACAACTCACAAGGACTAATGAACAAGGACAAATTTGTTCACACAACGAGTAACAAGGACTAATGAACAAGGAGAAATGGTTCACACAACGAGTCACATGGACTAATGAACAAGGAGAAAGGGTTCACACAATGAGTCACATTAACTAATGAACAAGGACAACTGGTTCACACAACGAGTCACAAGGACTAATGAACAATGACAAGCGGTTCACACAACGAGTCACAAGGACTAAAGAACAAGGTTAAATGATTTACACAATGAGTCACAAAAACAAGGATAAATGGTTTACACAACGAGTCACAAAGACAAGGATAAATGGTTCACACATCGAGCCACAAGGACTAATAAACAAGGAGAAATGATTCACACAACGAGTCACAAGGACTAATGAGCAAGGACAACTGGTTCACACAACGAGTCACAAGGACTAATGAACAAGGACAAATGATTCAGACAACAAGTCACATGGACTTATGAACATGGAGAAAGGGTTCACACAACGAGTCACATGGACTAATGAACAAGGACAACGGGTTCTCACAACTAGTCACAAGGACTAATGAACAAGGACAAGCGGTTCACACAACGAGTCACAAGGACTAAAGAACAAGGATAAATGGTTTACACAACGAGTCAAAAAGACAAGGATAAATGATTTACACAAAGAGTCACATGGACTAATAAGCAAGGAAAATTTGTTAACACAACGAGTCACAAGGACTAATTAACAAGGAGAAATGGTTCACACAACGAGTCACATGGACTAATGAACAAGGAGAAAGGGTTCACACAATGAGTCACATGGACTAATAAACAAGGACAACTGGTTCACACATCGAGTCACAAGGACTAATGAACAAGGACAAATGGTTCACACAACGAGTCACAAGGACTAAAGAACAAGGACAAATGCTTTACACAACGAGTCACAAAGACATGGATAAATGGTTTACACAACGAGTCACAAGGACTAATGAACAAGGACAAATGGTTCACACAACGAAAAAAAGGAAAAATTGTTCACACAACGAGTCCCAAGGACTAATGAACAAGGACAAATCGTTCACACAACGAGTCACAAAGACTAATGAACAAGTAGAAAGGATTCACACAACGAGTCACATGGACTAATGAACAAGGACAACTGGTTCACACAACGAGTCACAATGACAAATGAACAAGGACAAGCGGTTCACACAACGAGTCACAAGGACTAATGAACAAGGACAAGCGTTTCACGCAAAGAGTCACAAGGACTAAAGAACAAGGATAAATGGTTTACACAACGAGTCACAAAGACAAGGATAAATGGTTTACACAACGAGTCACAAGGACTAATAAACAAGAAAAAATTGTTCACACAACGAGTCCCAAGACCTAATGAACAACGACAAATCGTTCACACAACGAGTCACAAAGACTAATGAACAAGTAGAAAGGATTCACACAACGAGTCACATGGACTAATGAACAAGGACAACTGGTTCACACAACGAGTGACAATGACAAATGAACAAGGACAAGCGGTTCACACAACGAGTCACAAGGACTAATGAACAAGGACAAGCGGTTCACACAACGAGTCACAAGGACTAAAGAACAAGGATAAATGGTTTACACAACGAGTCACAAAGACAAGGATAAATGGTTTACACAACGAGTCACAAGGACTAATAAACAAGAAAAATTTGTTCACACAACGAGTCACAAGGACTAATGAACAAGGAGAAATGGTTCATACAACGAGTCACATGGACTTATGAACAAGGAGAAAGGGTCACACAACGAGTCACATGGACTAATGAACAAGGACAACTGGTTCTCACAATTAGTCACAAGGACTACACACAACGAGTCACAAGGACTAAAGAACAAGGATAAATGGTTTACACAACGAGTCACAAAGACAAGGATAAATGATTTACACAACGAGTCACATGGACTAATAAACAAGGAGAAAGGGTTCACACAATGAGTCACATTGACTAATGAACAAGGACAACTGGTTCACACAACGAGTCACAAGGACTAATGAACAAGGATAAGCGGTTCACACAACGAGTCACAAGGACTAAAGAACAAGGTTAAATGGTTTACACAATGAGTCACAAAAACAAGGATAAATGGTTTACACAAAGAGTCACAAGGACTAATAAACAAGGAAAATTTGTTCACACAACGAGTCACAAGGACTAATGAACAAGGAGAAATGGTTTACACAACGAGTCACAAGGACTAATGAACAAGGACAAATGGTTTACACAACGAGTCACAAAGACAAGGAGAATGGTTTACACAACGAGTCACAAGGATTATTGAACAACGACAAATGGTTCACACAACGAGTCACTAGGACAAATGAACAAGCAGAATGGTTCACACAATGAGTCACATGGACTAATGAACAAGGACAAATGGTTCACACAACCAGTCACAAGGACTAATGAACAAGGAGAAATGATTCACACGACGAGTCACATGGACTAATGAACAAGGAGAAAGGGCTCACACAACGAGTAAAATGGACTAATAAACAAGGACAACTGGTTCACACAACGAGTCACAAGGACTAATGAACAAGGACAAATGGTTCACACAACGAGTCACAACGACTAAAGAACAAGGACAAATGCTTTACACAACGAGTCACAAAGACAAGGATAAATGGTTTACACAACGAGTCACAAGGACTAATGAACAAGGACAAATTTGTTCACACAACGAGTCACAAGGACTAATGAACAAGGACAAATGGTTCACACAACGAGTCACATGGACTAATGAACAAGGAGAAAGGGTTCACACAATGAGTCACATTGACTAATGAACAAGGACATTTGGTTCACACAACAAGTCACAAGGACTAATGAACAATGACAAGCGGTTCACACAACGAGTCACAAGGACTAAAGAAAAAGGTTAAATGGTTTACACAATGAGTCACAAAAACAAGGATAAATGGTTTACACAACGAGTCACAAAGACAAGGATAAATGGTTCACACAACGAGTCACAAGGACTAATGAACAAGGAGAAAGGATTCACACAACGAGTCACAAGGACTAATGAGCAAGGACAACTGGTTCACACAACGAGTCACAAGGACTAATGAACAAGGACAAATTGTTCAGACAACGAGTCACAAGAACTAAAGAACAAGGACAAATGGTTTACACAACGAGTCACAAAGACAAGGATAAATGGTTTACACAACGAGTCACAAGGACTAATAAACAAGAAAAATTTGTTCACACAACGAGTCACAAGGACTAATGAACAAGGAGAAATGGTTCATACAACGAGTCACATGGACTTATGAACAAGGAGAAATGGTTCACACAACGAGTCACATGGACTAATGAACAAGGGCAAATGGTTCACACAACCAGTCACAAGGAATATTGAACAAGGAGAAATGATTCACACGACGAGTCACATGGACTAATGAACAAAGAGAAAGGGTTCACACAACGAGTAACATGGACTAATAAACAAGGACAACTGGTTCACACAACGAGTCACAAGGACTAATGAACAAGGAAAAATGGTTCACACAACGAGTCACAAGGACTAAAGAACAAGGACAAATACTTTACACAACGAGTCACAAAGACAAGGATAAATGGTTTACACAACAACTCACAAGGACTAATGAACAAGGACAAATTTGTTCACACAACGAGTAACAAGGACTAATGAACAAGGAGAAATGGTTCACACAACGAGTCACATGGACTAATGAACAAGGAGAAAGGGTTCACACAATGAGTCACATTAACTAATGAACAAGGACAACTGGTTCACACAACGAGTCACAAGGACTAATGAACAATGACAAGCGGTTCACACAACGAGTCACAAGGACTAAAGAACAAGGTTAAATGATTTACACAATGAGTCACAAAAACAAGGATAAATGGTTTACACAACGAGTCACAAAGACAAGGGTAAATGGTTCACACAACGAGCCACAAGGACTAATAAACAAGGAGAAAGGATTCACACAACGAGTCACAAGGACTAATGAGCAAGGACAACTGGTTCACACAACGAGTCACAAGGACTAATGAACAAGGACAAATGATTCAGACAACGAGTCACATGGACTTATGAACATGGAGAAAGGGTTCACACAACGAGTCACATGGACTAATGAACAAGGACAACGGGTTCTCACAACTAGTCACAAGGACTAATGAATAAGGACAAGCGGTTCACACAACGAGTCACAAGGACTAAAGAACAAGGATAAATGGTTTACACAACGAGTCAAAAAGACAAGGATAAATGATTTACACAAAGAGTCACATGGACTAATAAGCAAGGAGAATTTGTTAACACAACGAGTCACAAGGACTAATTAACAAGGAGAAATGGTTCACACAACGAGTCACATGGACTAATGAACAAGGAGAAAGGGTTCACACAATGAGTCACATGGACTAATAAACAAGGACAACTGGTTCACACATCGAGTCACAAGGACTAATGAACAAGGACAAATGGTTCACACAACGAGTCACAAGGACTAAAGAACAAGGATAAATGCTTTACACAACGAGTCACAAAGACATGGATAAATGGTTTACACAACGAGTCACAAGGACTAATGAACAAGGACAAATGGTTCACACAACGAAAAAAAGGAAAAATTGTTCACACAACGAGTCCCAAGGACTAATGAACAAGGACAAATCGTTCACACAACGAGTCACAAAGACTAATGAACAAGTAGAAAGGATTCACACAACGAGTCACATGGACTAATGAACAAGGACAACTGGTTCACACAACGAGTCACAATGACAAATGAACAAGGACAAGCGGTTCACACAACGAGTCACAAGGACAAATGAACAAGGACAAGCGTTTCACGCAAAGAGTCACAAGGACTAAAGAACAAGGATAAATGGTTTACACAATGAGTCACAAAGACAAGGATAAATGGTTTAAACAACGAGTCACAAGGACTAATAAACAAGAAAAAATTGTTCACACAACGAGTCCCAAGACCTAATGAACAACGACAAATCGTTCACACAACGAGTCACAAAGACTAATGAACAAGTAGAAAGGATTCACACAACGAGTCACATGGACTAATGAACAAGGACAACTGGTTCACACAACGAGTGACAATGACAAATGAACAAGGACAAGCGGTTCACACAACGAGTCACAAGGACTAATGAACAAGGACAAGCGGTTCACACAATGAGTCACAAGGACTAAAGAACAAGGATAAATGGTTTACACAACGAGTCACAAAGACAAGGATAAATGGTTTACACAACGAGTCACAAGGACTAATAAACAAGAAAAATTTGTTCACACAACGAGTCACAAGGACTAATGAACAAGGAGAAATGGTTCATACAACGAGTCACATGGACTTATGAACAAGGAGAAAGGGTCACACAACGAGTCACATGGACTAATGAACAAGGACAACTGGTTCTCACAATTAGTCACAAGGACTACACACAACGAGTCACAAGGACTAAAGAACAAGGATAAATGGTTTACACAACGAGTCACAAAGACAAGGATAAATGATTTACACAACGAGTCACATGGACTAATAAACAAGGAGAAAGGGTTCACACAATGAGTCATATTGACTAATGAACAAGGACAACTGGTTCACACAACGAGTCACAAGGACTAATGAACAAGGATAAGCGGTTCACACAACGAGTCACAAGGACTAAAGAACAAGGTTAAATTGTTTACACAATGAGTCACAAAAACAAGGATAAATGGTTTACACAAAGAGTCACAAGGACTAATAAACAAGGAAAATTTGTTCACACAACGAGTCACAAGGACTAATGAACAAGGAGAAATGGTTTACACAACGAGTCACAAGGACTAATGAACAAGGACAAATGGTTTACACAACGAGTCACAAAGACAAGGAGAATGGTTTACACAACGAGTCACAAGGATTATTGAACAACGACAAATGGTTCACACAACGAGTCACTAGGACAAATGAACAAGCAGAATGGTTCACACAATGAGTCACATGGACTAATGAACAAGGACAAATGGTTCACACAACCAGTCACAAGGACTAATGAACAAGGAGAAATGATTCACACGACGAGTCACATGGACTAATGAACAAGGAGAAAGGGCTCACACAACGAGTAAAATGGACTAATAAACAAGGACAACTGGTTCACACAACGAGTCACAACGACTAAAGAACAAGGACAAATGCTTTACACAACGAGTCACAAAGACAAGGATAAATGGTTTACACAACGAGTCACAAGGACTAATGAACAAGGACAAATTTGTTCACACAACGAGTCACAAGGACTAATGAACAAGGACAAATGGTTCACACAACGAGTCACATGGACTAATGAACAAGGAGAAAGGGTTCACACAATGAGTCACATTGACTAATGAACAAGGACATTTGGTTCACACAACAAGTCACAAGGACTAATGAACAATGACAAGCGGTTCACACAACGAGTCACAAGGACTAAAGAAAAAGGTTAAATGGTTTACACAATGAGTCACAAAAACAAGGATAAATGGTTTACACAACGAGTCACAAAGACAAGGATAAATGGTTCACACAACGAGTCACAAGGACTAATGAACAAGGAGAAAGGATTCACACAACGAGTCACAAGGACTAATGAGCAAGGACAAATGGTTCACACAACGAGTCACAAGGACTAATGAACAAGGACAAATGGTTCAGACAACGAGTCACAAGGACTAAAGAACAAGGACAAATGGTTTACACAACGAGTCACAAAGACAAGGATAAATGGTTTACACAACGAGTCACAAGGACTAATAAACAAGAAAAATTTGTTCACACAACGAGTCACAAGGACTAATGAACAAGGAGAAATGGTTCATACAACGAGTCACATGGACTTATGAACAAGGAGAAAGGGTCACACAACGAGTCACATGGACTAATGAACAAGGACAACTGGTTCTCACAATTAGTCACAAGGACTACACACAACGAGTCACAAGGACTAAAGAACAAGGATAAATGGTTTACACAACGAGTCACAAAGACAAGGATAAATGATTTACACAACGAGTCACATGGACTAATAAACAAGGAGAAAGGGTTCACACAATGAGTCACATTGACTAATGAACAAGGACAACTGGTTCACACAACGAGTCACAAGGACTAATGAACAAGGATAAGCGGTTCACACAACGAGTCACAAGGACTAAAGAACAAGGTTAAATGGTTTACACAATGAGTCACAAAAACAAGGATAAATGGTTTACACAAAGAGTCACAAGGACTAATAAACAAGGAAAATTTGTTCACACAACGAGTCACAAGGACTAATGAACAAGGAGAAATGGTTTACACAACGAGTCACAAGGACTAATGAACAAGGACAAATGGTTTACACAACGAGTCACAAAGACAAGGAGAATGGTTTACACAACGAGTCACAAGGATTATTGAACAACGACAAATGGTTCACACAACGAGTCACTAGGACAAATGAACAAGCAGAATGGTTCACACAATGAGTCACATGGACTAATGAACAAGGACAAATGGTTCACACAACCAGTCACAAGGACTAATGAACAAGGAGAAATGATTCACACGACGAGTCACATGGACTAATGAACAAGGAGAAAGGGCTCACACAACGAGTAAAATGGACTAATAAACAAGGACAACTGGTTCACACAACGAGTCACAAGGACTAATGAACAAGGACAAATGGTTCACACAACGAGTCACAACGACTAAAGAACAAGGACAAATGCTTTACACAACGAGTCACAAAGACAAGGATAAATGGTTTACACAACGAGTCACAAGGACTAATGAACAAGAACAAATTTGTTCACACAACGAGTCACAAGGACTAATGAACAAGGACAAATGGTTCACACAACGAGTCACCCATGGACTAATGAACAAGGAGAAAGGGTTCACACAATGAGTCACATTGACTAATGAACAAGGACATTTGGTTCACACAACAAGTCACAAGGACTAATGAACAATGACAAGCGGTTCACACAACGAGTCACAAGGACTAAAGAAAAAGGTTAAATGGTTTACACAATGAGTCACAAAAACAAGGATAAATGGTTTACACAACGAGTCACAAAGACAAGGATAAATGGTTCACACAACGAGTCACAAGGACTAATGAACAAGGAGAAAGGATTCACACAACGAGTCACAAGGACTAATGAGCAAGGACAACTGGTTCACACAACGAGTCACAAGGACTAATGAACAAGGACAAATTGTTCAGACAACGAGTCACAAGAACTAAAGAACAAGGACAAATGGTTTACACAACGAGTCACAAAGACAAGGATAAATGGTTTACACAACGAGTCACAAGGACTAATAAACAAGAAAAATTTGTTCACACAACGAGTCACAAGGACTAATGAACAAGGAGAAATGGTTCATACAACGAGTCACATGGACTTATGAACAAGGAGAAAGGGTCACACAACGAGTCACATGGACTAATGAACAAGGACAACTGGTTCTCACAATTAGTCACAAGGACTACACACAACGAGTCACAAGGACTAAAGAACAAGGATAAATGGTTTACACAACGAGTCACAAAGACAAGGATAAATGATTTACACAACGAGTCACATGGACTAATAAACAAGGAGAAAGGGTTCACACAATGAGTCACATTGACTAATGAACAAGGACAACTGGTTCACACAACGAGTCACAAGGACTAATGAACAAGGATAAGCGGTTCACACAACGAGTCACAAGGACTAAAGAACAAGGTTAAATGGTTTACACAATGAGTCACAAAAACAAGGATAAATGGTTTACACAAAGAGTCACAAGGACTAATAAACAAGGAAAATTTGTTCACACAACGAGTCACAAGGACTAATGAACAAGGAGAAATGGTTTACACAACGAGTCACAAGGACTAATGAACAAGGACAAATGGTTTACACAACGAGTCACAAAGACAAGGAGAATGGTTTACACAACGAGTCACAAGGATTATTGAACAACGACAAATGGTTCACACAACGAGTCACTAGGACAAATGAACAAGCAGAATGGTTCACACAATGAGTCACATGGACTAATAAACAAGGACAAATGGTTCACACAACCAGTCACAAGGACTAATGAACAAGGAGAAATGATTCACACGACGAGTCACATGGACTAATGAACAAGGAGAAAGGGCTCACACAACGAGTAAAATGGACCAATAAACAAGGACAACTGGTTCACACAACGAGTCACAAGGACTAATGAACAAGGACAAATGGTTCACACAACGAATCACAAGGACTAAATAACAAGGACAAATGCTTTACACAACGAGTCACAAAGACAAGGATAAATGGTTTACACAACGAGTCACAAGGACTAATGAACAAGGACAAATTTGTTCACACAACGAGTCACAAGGACTAATGAACAAGGACAAATGGTTCACACAACGAGTCACATGGACTAATGAACAAGGAGAAAGGGTTCACACAATGAGTCACATTGACTAATGAACAAGGACATTTGGTTCACACAACAAGTCACAAGGACTAATGAACAATGACAAGCGGTTCACACAACGAGTCACAAGGACTAAAGAAAAAGGTTAAATGGTTTACACAATGAGTCACAAAAACAAGGATAAATGGTTTACACAACGAGTCACAAAGACAAGGATAAATGGTTCACACAACGAGTCACAAGGACTAATGAACAAGGAGAAAGGATTCACACAACGAGTCACAAGGACTAATGAGCAAGGACAACTGGTTCACACAACGAGTCACAAGGACTAATGAACAAGGACAAATTGTTCAGACAACGAGTCACAAGAACTAAAGAACAAGGACAAATGGTTTACACAACGAGTCACAAAGACAAGGATAAATGGTTTACACAACGAGTCACAAGGACTAATGAACAAGGACAAATGGTTCACACAATGAAAACAAGGAAAAATTGTTCACACAACTAATCACAAGGACTAATGAACAAGGACAAATCATTCAGACAATGAGTCACAAGGACTAATGAACAAGGAGAAATGGTTCACAGAGCGAGTCACATGGACTAATGAACAAGGACAAATGTTTCACACAACGAGTCACAAGGACTAATGAACAAGGACAAATGGTTTACACAACGAGTCACAAAGACAAGGAGAATGGTTTACACAACGAGTCACAAGGATTATTGAACAACGACAAATGGTTCACACAATGAGTCACAAGGACAAATGAACAAGCAGAATAGTTCACACAATGAGTCACATGGACTAATAAACAAGGACAAATGGTTCACACAACCAGTCACAAGGACTAATGAACAAGGAGAAATGATTCACACGACGAGTCACATGGACTAATTGATGCGAATTGAGTAGCGGAATTAAGGACGTTTTGGACAGTACTGAGGACTGTTCGTACTAGGTACGCGCAGACCTGGAATTGTTTGATTAAGGCAACAAGAACTATTAAAATGACGGACTGTTTTTGGCGAACCGAACGTACTAGGTACGACCCGTCCTTATTTTTGTGAATAAAAGGGATAGTGTTTGAACAAGCAAGACCTATTACTTGATCAAGGTGAAAGAGACCAAGACCTATTGATCTACAACTCGAAAGTTTAATCGAAATCGTGTTTCAACCAAACCAGTTTTGTTTCTATGCAAGAAACGATTTTAACACAAGTGTTTTGTTGGTAATTTCTGGATGATTTTATTCAAGCAAATGAAGGCCTTATATAGCCCTCCAAGCAGCCGTACAAGCCTAGCAAAGTGAAGAGTTTATCATTTACTCTTCACTTAATTACAATCATTAAAACAACTAGTACATTGAACTTAGACAAACAACAATTTAAGCTAACATTTTATTGTAAAGATAATCTGAAAATGTAAAATAAAAGTGAAGCTTGGACCGTCCTCCCCTCTTGGTAAACGTGCCACCATCAGCTCCCTTAACCCATACTTAGCAAAGTCACGAAGGGAGGATAATTGGAACCCATCGGCTGAAAGTTACGAGCCAACATCAAACCATCACCTTGAGTGTTCATAACCAACTCGTCCAGCCCATTAACCAACTTCGAGTCATTAGCTTTGTTCGCATCTTCCCCTCCCCCTTGAAAAGGAATTGACCTCAATTCAGCTAGGCCATCGTCATCCAAATAAGGAGAGAGATCACCAACTTTAAAAGTGGCGTGAACACCATAATCACCGGGAAGTTCAACCTTGTAAGCATTGTTGTTCACCCGACCCACAATCTTGTAAGGACCTTCCGCTCTAGGCATGAGTTTATTCTTTCGTTTGCTTGGAAAACGCTCCTTTCTCAAATGCACCCAAACCAAATCTCCAACCTCAAACTCCCTTGGCTTCTTATTCTTGCTTGACTTGCGTTTATAGGCTGCATTCACGGCTTCAATTCTTGCACGGACTTGCTCATGGAGCTTCAACATTGCTTTCAACTTGGACTCGGCATCTTTATGTACCAACTCATCTTTAGGCAACGGAATTAAATCCAAAGGAAGATAAGGATTAATACCGTATACAATTTCAAATGGCGAATGACCCGTAGCATGAGTAGGCGACCTGTTATAAGCAAATTCGGCATGAGAAAGCTTGAGATCCCAATCCTTTTGTGTCCTGCTCCCCAAAGTACGATTGGTGACCTCGGTTTGCCCATCCGTTTGAGGATGGTGAGAGGTACTAAACAGCAACTTTGTACCCACTTTCCTCCATAATGTATTCCAAAAGTAGCTCAAGAATTTAGAATCCCGATCCGACACAATAGTCGTTGGAATGCCATGTAACCTCACAATTTCCCGATAGTATAAATCAGCCACATTAGAAGCATCATCGGTTTTATGGCAAGCAACAAAATGAGCCATCTTGGAAAAACGATCAACCACCACCATGATAGCATCCTTACCACGTTGAGTGCGTGGCAAAGCAACAATGAAGTCCATAGAAACATCGTCCCAAGGTCTGACCGGAATTGGCAAAGGAGTATATTCACCCGATTTGAACTTGCTCTTCGAAACTTGACAAGTAACACACTTACCCACGATGTTGTGAACATCTTTTTGCAATCGTGGCCATAAGAAATGCTCTTTCAAGATCTCCACGGTCTTAGCCACCCCGAAGTGACCAGCTAGTCCTCCACCGTGAGCCTCCCTTACAAGTAGTTCTCGAATCGGATGCTTAGGAACACAAAGTTGATTTCCTTTAAAAAGAAAACCGTCTTGAATCAAATACTCCCCCTTAGCTCCTGATTTGCACTCAAGATATATTGCACCAAAATCTACATCTTCACCATAATAATCCTTCAAAGTCTCAAAGCCCAAAAGACGAACATCAAGCATGGACAGCAAGGTATACCGACGAGATAAAGCATCGGCTACGACATTACTCTTCCCATTTTTATATTTGGATGAAAAGTGAAATGATTGTAAGAACTCCACCCATTTTGCGTGCCTATGATTCAACTTCTGCGGCCCATTAATATACTTCAAGGATTCATGATCGGAATGCAATATAAAATGGTTAGGACGGAGATAGTGACTCCAATGATCAAGAGCCCGGACAATAGCATAAAATTTCTTATCATAAGTGCAATAATTCAATCGAGCCCCACCCAATTTCTCCGAGAAGTAGGCAATAGGACGTTTCCCTTGAATCAAAACAACCCCTATTCCCACGCCACTAGCATCACACTCGACCTCGAAAGGTTGAGAAAAGTCGGGTAAAGCCAAGATAGGAGCGGTACACAACCGATCCTTAATCGTTTCAAAAGCTTGCTTAGAAGCCCCGCCCCAATTAAAACTTCCCTTTTTCAAACACTCCGTTATAGGGCTGGTTATGGTACTGAAATCTCGAATAAATCGACGATAAAATGAAGCAAGCCCATGAAAAGATCGTACCTCACTAACGGTTTTAGGTTCAGGCCATGATCGAATTGCTTCAATTTTTGATTGATCAACCGAGACACCATCCTTGGACACCACGTATCCCAAGAAAACCACGCTCTCCACAAGAAAAGAGCACTTCTCACGCTTCCCATAAAGTTTCTGACTTCGCAATGTTTCGAACACTTGCCTCAAATGTTCAAAATGATCATCTATGCTCCTGCTATACACCAATATATCATCAAGATAAACCACAACAAATCTGCCCAAGAAAGATTTAAGTACCTCGTTCATCAATCTCATAAAGGTACTTGGAGCATTGGTAAGACCGAATGGCATGACGGTCCATTCATACAACCCATGCTTTGTTTTGAAAGCCGTCTTCCATTCATCGCCTTCGCGCATCCGAATCTGATGGTAACCACTCCTAAGATCGATCTTTGAGAAAATAACCGAACCATGAAGCTCGTCAAGCATATCATCGAGCCTTGGGATTGGGAAGCGGTATTTGATTGTTATGTTATTCACGGCACGACTATCAACACACATTCTCCACGACCCATCTGTCTTTGGCACAAGTAGTACCGGTACAGCACAAGGACTTATACTCTCACGAACATAGCCCCTAGCCATCAATTCATCGATTTGCTTTTGGAGTTCCTTCGTTTCTTCGGGATTACAACGATAAGCAGCCTTATTCGGGAGAGATGAGCCTGGAATAAAGTCAATTTGATGTTCAATGCCCCGAATAGGAGGCAAACCAGCCGGTAATTCATCGGGAAATACATCACTAAACTCCGTAAGGAGCTTTTCAACTCGGTCATTTTCCTGCAAAACAACATTAGAACTCGAATTTTCTTTAGCAACCAGTAAGAAAACCCGTTCACCACTATCAATAGAACGCTCCACATCCCATTCTCCAATCAACAACGACATACCAGCCTTGGGGACCGTGTTTATGGCAGCAACACGGCTGTTTTGAGGTGGTAAAGGCTTGAGCACAATTCGTTTTCCCTTATCCTTCAACTCATATTCATTACACCTTCCCCGATGCAACACATCCCGATAAAATTGCCAAGGTCGACCCAACAAGATATGACAAGCATCCATGGGTATAACGTCACACAAAACCTCATCAACATACGAACCCATTGCTAAATTTACACGGGCCTGTTTAGTAACTTTGACACTACTACCGTTATCTAGCCAATGCAACGCATAAGGATGAGGATGTTTTGTGGTCTTAAGACCCAATTTAGAAACCATTTCAGTAGAGGCAACGTTAGTACAACTCCCTCCATCGATAATTAGACTCACCCATCTATCATTCACCTTGCAATTAGTATGAAACAGTTGGTTTCACTGTCCCGACTCAATTGGTTTAGACTCAACTTTCAAAGTTCGCAAAACCAAATTAGTATTGACATTAGGTGCCTCATAACCCTCTACTTCTTCTTCCCCTTCCTCATTATCATTAGGAATCAGAAACTCATTCATTTGTTCCTCCTCGGCCAACAATTCATCCCGACACTCTAAGGCTTCTCTTAAGGTCACAACTCGTTGATTAGGACACGCACTTTGATAATGACCGAATCCTTGACACTTAAAGCATCGAACCTTAGCCAAACTAGTCTCTTTTCCCGGGGTTTTTGAGGACTGACCAGCGGTGGTTTTAGGGTTGCCAGTCGAGGTGTTAGACACGGACTGATCATTTGAAGTACCGACAGATTTAGACTCGGGTTTCGACCATGATTTAGGCTTACTCGATTCTGAATTCGACCCACTCCCATACTTAGGTTTCCCTTGGGATTCAACTTTCAAACAAAGACTACACAAGGTATCAAAATCAGAATATTGGTATAACTCAACCGTGCTAGCAATGTTATAATTTAAACCACGCAAAAATCGAGCAATTTTTTGTTCCTCTACTTCCTCCAATTCACCCATAATAGCAAGATTCTGAAATTCATCTAAGTACTCGCTAACACTCAATTTGCCTTGTCTAAAATCAGTGATTTTGCGATAAGTAGACAGCCTATGGGTCGATGGTACATACCTTTTCCGTAGTTTGCGTTTTAGGGACACCCAAGAATCAATTTTCTCCTTGCCTTCTCGGACCCTCTTAGCCTACATCGCCTCATACCACAGCGATGCTCCTTTGCTCAATTTCAGAATTGCAAACCTACACCTTTTGTCATCATCCAAGTCTTTAAAATCGAATAAACGATCGATTTTCCGTTCCCACTCCAAATAGGCCTCGGGATCAGCCCCTCCAATGAATTTAGGAAGATCACTCGCTTTGAATGCATCAACAATTCGTTCTCCTCTTCTAGGTTGCCAACGCTCATCAGTTTCACGAGCATGTTTCAAGGCTTCCCGTAATTGATGAATGAATTCTGGACTGTTAAAATCCACCGACATAGTTAAACAAGGATCAAGAGCCGAAGCTCTGATACCACAAATGATGCGAATTGAGCAGCGGAATTAAGGACGTTTTGGACAGTACTGAGGACTGTCTGTACTAGGTACGCGCAGACCTGGAATTGTTTGATTAAGGCAACAAGAACTATTAAAATGACGGACTGTTTTTGGCGAACCGAACGTACTAGGTACGACCCGTCCTGATTTTTGTGAATAAAAGGGATAGTGTTTGAACAAGCAAGACCTATTACTTGATCAAGGTGAGAGAGACCAAGACCTATTGATCTACAACTCGAAAGTTTAATCGAAATCGCGTTTCAACCAAACCAGTTTTGTTTCTAAGCAAGAAACGATTTTAACACAAGTGTTTTGTTGGTAATTTCTGGATGATTTTATTCAAGCAAATGAAGGCCTTATATAGCCCTCCAAGCAGCCGTGCAAGCCTAGCAAAGTGAAGAGTTTATCATTTACTCTTCACTTAATTACAATCATTAAAACAACTAGTACATTAAACTTAGACAAACAACAATTTAAGCTAACATTTTATTGTAAAGATAATCTGAAAATGTAAAATAAAAGTGAAGCTTGGACCGTCCTCCCCTCTTGGTAAACGTGCCACCATCAGCTCCCTTAACCCATACTTAGCAAAGTCACGAAGGGAGGATAATTGGAACCCATCGGCTGAAAGTTACGAGCCAACATCAAACCATCACCTTGAGTGTTCATAACCAACTCGTCCAGCCCATTAACCAACTCCGAGTCATTAGCTTGGTTCGCATCACTAATGAACAAGGAGAAAGGGTTCACACAACGAGTAACATGGACTAATGAACAAGAACAACTGGTTCACACAACGAGTCACAAGGACTAATGAACAAGGACAAATGGTTCACACATTGAGTCACAAGGACTAAAGAACAAGGACAAATGCTTTACACAACGAATCACAAAGACAAGGATAAATGGTTTACACAACGAGTCACAAGGACTAATGAACAAGGACAAATGGTTCACACAACGAAAAAAAGGAAAAATTGTTCACACAACGAGTCCCAAGGACTAATGAACAAGGACAAATCGTTCACACAACGAGTCACAAAGACTAATGAACAAGTAGAAAGGATTCACACAACGAGTCACATGGACTAATGAACAAGGACAACTGGTTCACACAACGAGTCACAATGACAAATGAACAAGGACAAGCGGTTCACACAACGAGTCACAAGGACTAATGAACAAGGACAAGCGGTTCACACAACGAGTCAGAAGGACTAAAGAACAAGGATAAATGGTTTACAAAACGAGTCACAAAGACAAGGATAAGTGGTTTACTGCAGCAGGAGCTACTGACCAGGATACTCCACAAATGCAAGCAGGCCAAAACAGCACCACAACCACTTCAGGAAGCAACCAGAGTGGGCTAGGTTTAGTGGCTAATAGGTACGAGTACAAGCCCAACCACCAGCTGCCACCATGGCCAGCTGGTTGGCCATTAAACTAAGCTCAGAAAAGTCCTAGGGGTCCAAGGAAGAATCACAATGCAAGTCATAGAAAACTAAGCTGGAACAGAACTGCAGCATTTGACAAACAACAAAAAGCAATCTTTCCATTTCTGGCTAAACCATGAGGAAAAAGCATGCAAGGAACTTTTGGCTTGTCTTCCCATAAACCAGATACAACCTAGAGCCAATTTTAATGCCAAGGACTCAATCATTTCGTCCTCAAGTGCCTACATGCAACAGAAAAGCCAGCAATGCAGCAAAGGACCACAACATGTCACTGTCACCTGCATTTCTCTTTTGTTTTCATTCCAGTTCACAATTAAGAACTTTTAAACCGTTGTAATATTGTACTTGGACTCTTACCAGCATGTGAGGAGAGATCCTGACCCTTGGATGTAGTTTTTCTTTCAAGATTGTAACCCAAAAAGGCCTATATAAGGACCTTAGCTCAGACTGTTGTAACACAAATTTGATTTATGAATGAAACCTGAGATTTCTCTCAAATTTAAACCTCTTAATCTTGTGCTTAGTCTGTAGATTAGAGTCAGGCTTGATAATAACCTGTGCTTAGACTGTGGTTATTGATTAAGTACCTGTTAGTAGAGCATAAACCTTCCTGTGCTTAGACTGTGGATAGTTTAGCTTTCTTTGTCTGCTTTTTGATTGAGTCTTTCTGTGTTAATCTGTGGAATTTCTTAACTCTAACACCCCAAATTATTAGCTTGATTCCCTGTGATTATTCTGTGGGTTTTCTCAGTTGATAATTATATCCAAGTTCCCTCCTTTCAAGCATTATCTCGTAACCGCCCCCAATTACGGTCCTTTTGTCATCAGTCGATTCGATTGAGTCTTAAAAATACTTTGAGTCCTCTAAAAATCTTGGTCTTCTGCTCAGAAGTAGTTCTTATATCAAAGTAATTTCTTGCCAAGTTTCATGATTTTAGGAGGTCAACTCATAATTTTATTAATTAGCACAAGTTTATTGCATTCCTGAGAATTTCTTTTATTTTCTTTGGTTTGATTGTTGTTTTGTCTAAACCCTTGGACATTACAATCGCAAATTGGTATATCAGAGCAAGGTTTTAACACGATTCCATCTTGTGTTAGTCTTGGGAAGGAAAGTGAGTTCATTTTTACCCTAACTACAACAAAACTACAAAAAATAACCCATGAGTGAAGAGAGATTTTCGGTATTGAAACCAGGGTGGATCGAGATAGCGGGAAGAATCAATGAACTGGTAAATATTGTCAACACTCTTGCAGAAGGAGTTCCTAACAGGCCACCCTACAGAGGCGGAGGCGGGGGTAGAGGCTTTCTTTGGAGCGGGGAAGAGGACAACCATACCACCAGGAACATGGAGAAGACTTGTCAGATACTGATGAATCTATGGCAGAGGGCATCTACATGGAAAGAGACAAAGACATAAAGGTAGAAATTCCTGATTTCCATGGTAGTTTAAACCCTGAAGATTTGTTAGACTGGATTAGAACTGTTGAGAGAGTCTTTGAATTTAAAGGATATCTTGTGACGGAAAGCTTTCAAAGTTTCTATCCTTAAATTCAAAGGTTATGCCTCACTTTGGTATGAAACCACGAAAGGCCAGAGAATGAGAGAGGGCAAGGAACCCATTAAATCTTGGCTAAAGCTTAAAAAGAAATTGAAGGATAAGTTTATAGCTAAGGATTACACCCAGGATATGTTCATTAAGTTAACCCAGCTGAGGCAAGACCAACAATCTGTTGAGTCTTATCTTAGGAGCTTTGAACAACTCACCCTGCAATGTGAGATCACTGAAAAGCCTGAACAGAAAATTGCTAGGTTTGTTGAGGGTTTAGATCCTAAGATTGCTATAAGAGTTAGAATGCAACAAGTTTGGTCCTTTGATGAGGCAGTCAACCTGGCATTGAGGATTGAAAAGATGGGAAAAGCCAAGGTCACTGCTTCCAAACCCCTTACCAGACCCACTTTCAAACCTTTTTCTGGGGTTAGGATTGGAGAAGTCCCAAAAACTGCAACCCAACCAACACCAGACAAGGGGAAGAGTCATGTGAACCCTAGAACTAACACAATCAGAATCGATGGGAGAGTTAAATGCTTCCAGTGCCAAGGGTATGGCCATTTTAGGAAGGACTGTCCTTCTAAGAGAACCTTGACAACAATGGAAGTAGAACAGTGGGAGAGGGAAGGTTTGGTTCAGTATGAAGAAGATGAGACCACGATAATGGAGGAAGTAGAGGCGAAGGAGAACCAGAACAAGATGCAGTTGTGGCCCCCCCCGATACAGTCACGACTTAGTCTTGTGGAGGGTCATGCATTCCCAACACTCACCTCGGAAGCGATCAAAGATCCCCGATATTCAGAACCGGATGCACAGTCCAGGGGAGGGTTTGTAACCTAATCATAGATGGGGGAAGTTGTACAAATGTGGCATCAAATGCCATGGTTAGTAAACTCAACTTGACAACTCAAGAGCACCCAAACCCTTACAAATTGAGATGGTTGAACAAGGGAGCAGAAGTAAGGGTGGACAAGCAATGCTTGGTTCCATTTTCTATTGGGAAGGTGTACAAAGATGAAGTCTTGTGTGATATTGTCCCAATGGATGCCTGCCACCTACTCTTAGGAAGACCATGGGAATATGACAGGAATACCACTCACCATGGGAAAGATAACATCTATAGTTTCAAGCATGAAGGCAAGAAGGTCACCACGACCCCATTGCCACCCAACCAGAAAAACTATGGAAGTCCCAACATGCCAGAAGAGAGCAATGGTGTGCTATTTCTTTTCGAGGCAGCCATGATCAAAGAGATAAAGCAGGAACAACCTATCTGGATGTTACTATCCAAAGAAGTGAGCAAAGAGGGGAGCCCTGAGATGCCTGCTGAAGTTAGACCATTAATTCAGAGGTATAAGGAGGTGTTTCCAAAAGAGCTGCCTAGTGGGTTGCCACCATTAAGAGGCATTGAGCATCACATAGACCTTGTTCCAGGCTCAGTGCTTCCTAACAGGCCAGCTTATAGAAGTGATCCAGCTGCTACCAAAGAATTGCAAAGCCAAATTGAGGAGCTTATGAGCAAAGGATTTGTCGGGGAATCTCTCGATCCTTGTGCGAGTCCCTGCTCTACTTGTTCCCAAGAAAGATGGAACATGGAGGATGTGTCTTGTGACAGTAGGGCCATTAACAACATCACTGTCAAGTACAGGTTCCCAATACCAAGGTTGGATGACATCTTTGGATGAGCTCAGTGGTGCCATGATATTTTCTAAAATTGATCTCAGGCAAGGGTACCATCAAGTCAGGATAAGGGAAGGAGATGAGTGGAAGACTGCCTTCAAAACTAAACATGGACTGTATGAGTGGCTTGTGATGCCATTTGGTCTTTCTAATGCACCAAGCACCTTTATGAGACCGATGACCGAGGTGTTAAGGCCATGTTTAGGCAAATTTGCAGTGGTCTACTTTGATGATATCTTGGTTTATAGCAGCAGTGAAAGGGAGCACTTGAAACATCTTGAAGCTGTGTTCAGGATCCTCAAGGAACAAAAACTATTTGGCAAGATAGAGAAATGCACTTTTATGGTTGAAGAAGTGGCATTCCTAGGGTACATTGTCTCTGGAAGAGGGATTACAGTTGATCAGGACAAAGTTACTGACCATTCAATCTGGCCAACTCCCAAAACAATCACTTTGAGGTGAGAGGGTTCCATGGATTGGCCTCATTTTATAGGAGATTTATCAAGAACTTCAGTTCAGTTGTTGCTCCAATTACTGAGTGCATGAAGAAAGGAGAGTTCCACTGGACGAGAATGCTCAATGATCCTTTGAGAAAATTAAGAAGTTGATGTGTGAAACTCCTATTCTGAAATTGCAGGACTTTGATCAACTCTTTGAAGTAGAGTGTGATGCCAGTGGGGTAGGCATTGGTGCAGTCCTAATCCAAGCTCGAAACCGTAGCTTATTTGGTGAAAAATTGAATGGAGCTAAGTTAAAGTATTCTACCTATGACAAAGAATTTTATGCAATTATCGGGCGAGTCATGCATTGGAGTCACTATTTGAAACCAAAGCCATTTGTGTTGCACTCTGATCATGAAGCATTGAAATATATCAATGGCCAGCACAAGTTGAGTCACAGGCATGCTAAATGGGTGGAGTACTTGCAATCATTCACCTTTTCCAGCAAGTATAAAGAAGGGAAACAAAATGTAGTGGCAGATGCACTATCAAGGAGGCACTCCTTACTGTCAACTATGGGAACCAGGGTCCTTGGTTTTGAGTTCATGAAAGAGATGTACAAGGAAGACCCTGACTTCTCTGAGGAGTGGATCACACAGTTTGAAGGGCATAGGGTTCCAGGGAACAAATACTTGCTGCAAGATGGGTTTCTATTCCAAGGGAACAAGCTCTGTGTTCCAAGGGGTTCCTCAGGACCTCCTAATCGGGAAGTCCATTCAGGAGGCTTAGGAGGGCATTTTGGTGTTCAAAAGACACTGGACATACTACAAGAACAGTTCTATTGGCCAAAGATGATGGGGGATGTCCAAAATATTCTCAGGAGATGTTCGGTGTGTCAAATGGCTAAGAGTTCCTTCCAAACTGGTCCATATATCCCATTACCAGTACCAAGTAAGCCATGGGAGGATGTGAGCATGGATTTTATTGTTGCATTACCAAGGACACAGAGAGGAAAGGATTCAGTCATGGTTGTTGTTGATAGGTTCAGTAAAATGGCCCATTTCATAGCTTGCAAGAAGACAGAGGATGCTGCTAGTGTTCTTTGAGCTATACTTGAAGGAAATTGTAAGGCTTCATGGGATTCCAAAGACAATTGTATCAGATAGGGATACAAAGTTCATGAGTTACTTTTGGAAAACTCTATGGAAGCTACTCAAGACCAAACTGTTGTTCAGTACATCTCACCACCCCCAAACAGATGGCCAAACTGAGGTCACCAACAAAACCTTGGGTAGGATTCTGAGATGTATTGTAAGCAAGAATCTAAAAGATTGGGACATCAAGTTAGCAGCAGCAGAATTTGCCTTCAACAGATCACCATCAACTGCTACTGGTCATAGTCCTTTTGAGGTTGTCTATGGGACTAACCCCCTAATGCCTATAGACTTATCATCTGTACCAAGAAATGAGATGAATCATGATGCTAAGGCCAGGGCAGAACAGCTGTTGAAACTCCATGAAACTGTGAGAAGAGAGATTGAGAAGGCCAATGAGAAGTACAGAAAGTCCAAGGTACCTCGGAAAAAGAAAGAATTTGTTCCAGGGGATTTAGTCTGGGTTCATTTAAGGAAAGAGAGGTTTCCATCAAGAAGAAAGAACAAGTTAATGCCAAGAGCTGATGGCCCCTTTGAAATTATTGAGAGGATTGGTCCAAATGCCTACAAGGTGGATCTACCAGGAGAGTATGAAGTGCATGGCACTTTCAATGTAGGTGACCTAAGTCCCTATTATGAGGATGCTGAGGGGGAGGAGCCACCAGGCTTGAGGACAAGCCCTGTTCAACCAGGGGAGGTTGCAGCAGGAGCTACTGACCAGGATACTCCACAAATGCAAGCAGGCCAAAACAGCACCACAACCACTTCAGGAAGCAACCAGAGTGGGCTAGGTTTAGTGGCTAATAGGTACGAGTACAAGCCCAACCACCAGCTGCCACCATGGCCAGCTGGTTGGCCATTAAACTAAGCTCAGAAAAGTCCTAGGGGTCCAAGGAAGAATCACAATGCAAGTCATAGAAAACTAAGCTGGAACAGAATGCAAACATTTGACAAACAACAAAAAGCAATCTTTCCATTTCGGCTAAACCATGAGGAAAAAGCATGCAAGGAACTTTTGGCTTGTCTTCCCATAAACCAGATACAACCTAGAGCCAATTTTAATGCCAAGGACTCAATCATTTCGTCCTCAAGTGCCTACATGCAACAGAAAAGCCAGCAATGCAAAGAAAGGACCACAACATGTCACTTTGTCACCGCATTTCTCTTTTGTTTTCATTCAGTTCACAATTAAGAACTTTTAAACCGTTGTAATATTGTACTTGGACTCTTACCAGCATGTGAGGAGAGATCCTGACCCTTGGATGTAGTTTTTCTTTCAAGATTGTAACCCAAAAAGGCCTATATAAGGACCTTAGCTCGTGATCGTTGTAACACGCTGATTTATGAATGAAACCCGAGATTTCTCTCAAATTTAAACCTCTTAATCTTGTGCTTAGTCTGTAGATTAGAGTCAGGCTTGATAATAACCTGTGCTTAGACTGTGGTTATTGATTAAGTACCTGTTAGTAGAGCATAAACCTTCCTGTGCTTAGACTGTGGATAGTTTAGCTTTGCTGTCTGTTTCAGTTGAGTCTTTCCTGTGTTAATCTGTGGAATTTCTTAACTCTAACACCCCAAATTATTAGCTTGATTCCCTGTGATTATTCTGTGGGTTTTCTCAGTTGATAATTATATCCAAGTTCCCTCCTTTCAAGCATTATCTCGGAATCGCTGCCCCAATTACGAGTCCTTTTGTCTGCATCGGTCGGTTGAGTTGAGTCTTAAAAATACTTTGAGTCCTCTAAAAATCTTGGTCTTCTGCTCAGAAGTAGTTCTTATATCAAAGTAATTTTCTTGCCAAGTTTCATGATTTTAGGAGGTCAACTCATAATTTTATTAATTAGCACAAGTTTATTGCATTCCTGAGAATTTCTTTTATTTCTGCTGGTTTGATTGTTGTTTTGTCTAAACCCTTGGACATTACACTGCATTTACACAACGAATCACAAGGACTAATAAACAAGGAAAATTTGTTCACACAACGAGTTACAACGACTAATGAACAAGGAGAAATGGTTCATTCAACGAGTCACATGGACTTCAGAAAAAGGAGAAAGGGTTCACACAATGAGTCACATTGACTAATGAACAAGGACAACTGGTTCACACAACGAGTCACAAGGACTAATGAACAAGGACAAGCGGTTTACACAACGAGTCACAAGGACTAAAGAACAAGGATAAATGGTTTACACAACGAGTCACAAAGACAAGGATAAATGATTTACACAACGAGTCACATGGACTAATAAACAAGGAAAATTTGTTAACACAACGAGTCACAAGGACTAATTAACAAGGAGAAATGGTTCACACAACGAGTCACATGGACTAATGAACAAGGAGAAAGGGTTCACACAATGAGTCTGAACTAAAACTATCAGATTTGAGCAAGTTTTGACACGAAAATACTCAAGTGACAAACAAAGAAAACTCGGCTTGTTTAGGACTCAAGGTATGACTTAATTCGAACACAAAGCAATGAATTAAGCCTAGGATTCGTCCAAGCACTTAGCAAAGGACTTATCCAACCTCCTAGCACTAAGCAAGGGAGTTTTATCAAGCACAAAGCAAAGATAAATAAGAAATAAAGCAGGTTGCTTCTTAGGGTTTTTTCATTCAAAATAATCTGATTTTGGCTAAGGGTTGTGCTTGCTTTTATAGGACAAGCAAGACAATCTCCTCCCTTCATCTAAGATAGCATCCTATGGCCACAAAAGGGGCTGCTAATAACACCAAACATGGCAGCCAAGACCGTACAAGAAATCAGAAAAGAAAAGGACATAAAGCATAAAAGATGGAAAGTAAACTAATAGTACAACAATCCCTTGTTTACTAGCTCAAGTCTTGTTTATGCACACTTGGACTCACTTGGAAGACTTTGGCAATGCTGCAAAAACTCTTCTAAGGGCCCTTGAGCTATGTTTGATCAAAAGAGGAATGTTGATAGCGACATAATGCACAAAAGCCTAAGCATGCTCCAGCCGTGGTCCTTGTTGCACTCGGTTTTGTTTAGCTTGGCAACTCTTGATAGGAAAAGCTTTGGGATACAAGTTCCTACACTAAAACGTCCTAAACTCACCCAGGAATAGTCCCAAGCTGGAAAAAGGCATGACTTCTTAGACAGAATTCATGTTAGACCTCAATCTTGTGCAAGGTCCAAAACCGGGTTCTAAATGAGCTTCCTCGGTTGAATTCTCTTCAATCTCCCCTTCTTGAAAAGGATTTGTCCTCAAATCCTAGCCATTATCATCTTCAATCTCTTCATAATAAGGACTTAAATCCCCAACATTGAATGTGCCATGGACCTCATAATCTCCGGGCAAGTTAATCTTGTAGGCATTGGACCCAATCTTTTCAAGGACTTCGAATGGACCATCCGCTCCTGGCATGAGCTTGTTCTTCCTTTTGGCTGGAAATCTTTCTTTTCTTAGGTTTATCCAAACAAGATCCCCTACTTCAAAGTTTGTGGCTTGCTTAGGACCCTTGGCCCTTGCTTTGTATGCTTCATTTGTTTTCTCAATTTGCTTCTTAACTTGAGCATGGATTTGTAGCATTTGCTCAACCCTTTTCTTAGCGTCGAAATCAATCTTTTTCCTTTGGATGGGTGCCAAATCAGTGGGCATGAGGGGGTTGGCACCATAAACAACTTCAAATGGAGACTTGCCCGTGCTTGTAGAAGGAGCCCTATTGAAGGCAAACTCGGCTTGAGCTAGTTTGAGGTCCCAATCCTTCAATGACTTAGAAACTGTGCACCTTAGGATCCTCCCTAGAGTCTTGTTAGTCACCTCCGTTTGTCCATCAGTTTTGGGGTGATGGGAGGTGCTAAATAAGAGCCTAGTCTTGAGTAGCTTCCACAAGGACCTCCAAAAATGGCTCATGAACTTTGAATCCCTATCCGAGATAATAGACTTGGGAACTCCATGGAGCTTAACCACCTCTTTGAAGTATAAATCAGCCACACTAGATGCATCCTCCGTTTTCTTACAAGCAATGAAGTGAGGCATCTTGCTAAACCTATCCACAATAACCATGATGGAGTCCTTGCCTCTTTGAGTTCTTGGCAAAGCAACTATGAAATCCATGCTAATGTCCTCCAATGGCTGATTTGGGACGGGTAAAGGAGTATAGGGGCCTGTTTTGAAGTAGGACTTGGATTCTTGACATGGAGCATGTGACACCCTCAATTATAGCGGAAAAGTAAACACGTAATTCTACAGAAAAACTGCCAGGATATGTTTGTAATAGGTTCAATTGGGTAAAAACCTGTAATTTTTAAAACCTGAACCTGTTATAAAGATATCCAAAAGGGAAGGTGTCAAACATGCAAGGTCCAAAATAAATCTCAAGAATGAAACATCGCTAAAGTCGCGAAAAGAAAGTTATACAAACCAAATATGAGAAAGGGAGACATATGTCCCTAAAATGTATGTGACATAAAAAAGGTTTAAGGGTCACAATAAAATAAAACCAGTCTAGGTTCCAAGGTTACTTTGCTCGCTAGCTCGTCCATGTACCCCATATATGCATCACCTACCTGTCATTCGCATTTTATACAAATACGAAAGCCACAGTCAGTGGGGAGTAACTCCGAGTTCTCCCAGCCACGAAATGTCATAATTAATATAACATGTAAACATAAGAATATGAATATGAATAACACATAGCCTTAGCATATAAATGCTAGACAATCGTGCTTATCATGTGAACAACAATATAACAACACATAGTCCTAGCATGTGAATACTAGACCGACTCATACTACACTATCATGTGAATCACATAACATCCAGGAATCCAAACTCTATCAACCATAGCCGGCTTGCATCTCACCTTCTATGATTCATAGAATCACCATACAAGAAAGGGCAATATATCAAAGACAGGCATAAGTTCTTAGTACGGTCAATAGTCACTTTGTAACTCGAGTCTATACCACGAGGTAGGGAAGGTAATCGAACCGGTATCTTGGCTCAGCGGTTACTATTAAGAAAACATGGCCAAGAGACAACACAACCCTAGCCTAAAATCTCTTGAGACCTAGACATGCGGATACACACCACCGCACCCAAGACCCACAACTTTTTTTTAAAACAAAGTGAAGTGAGTACCCTAAGGACACCACCGAAGGGTTGGCTAGTACTTAAGCTGACCCCATACTATCAAAATAAGTACCTGAGGTCATGCCCCAACTTGGATTTAAATCCACTAGTCAGGAACACAAAGGCTATCAAGCAGTGAACATATACTCGTCAGAGACTATAAAGACCTATCTATGTTGAAGGCCGAAATACTCACCTAGGACCTAGTCCCAGCTAGTCCCAGCTTGAATACTTTAGCCCACACCACACAAGACTCACCACACCAGTCAATTAAGACACCCACTTAACCATAAGAGGGCAAAAAGTCCCACTTACCAACATGAATTCTAACATTCTATCATGTGAAAGGCTATATAATTGTCTATTCAGCATACAAATCCAACAGTGTCCTCAATAAGAATTCAATACCAATTTCCAATTCTAACAATATTAACCATATTAAAGGTTTCGGGGAATCTAGGGCCGTTTCTACAATATAAGAAGCTACTTAAATCAATTAACTACACATGTGAAATAAAAATATAATAGATGGCCTAAAACAAGAAAAAGGCCGATTATCTAATTCATTCAAAATTTCATCCAACCGAATTTTTACCCGCAACCCCACCCTGCGGACAGTGCACGGGTTAAATTGCGGTGACCAATCACACAATTGATCGACATCGAATCGTCAAGGGACCAAGGCTCGATTTTCGGCATAATCATCCAACATTACAATTATCGCTATATTATTCTCATGCTATTTCTAATTTCTATCATGTGAAAAACGAAAGTAACACATTATCAATCCCTAAACACTTAACAAACAACAAGCACAACATTAACTACTAATGTGACATTTATTCGTCGAGTAACTCGGAATAGTTACCTTAAGCTAGCAAAGAGACAAGCAATAAACTTGAGAAAGCTTCTAAAACCCAAAATTACTCTTCATCTTCAACCACATATGAGTCACCTAAAATAATTATGTGAAAGGACGATATTAACGAATTATCATTATATAAAATATGAGTCGGAAATATAATTATTTCAAATGAACTAAACTAGGCGCCTAAAGAAATCCATAACCACGACTCAAGGACCGTTTGGGCAGTCCTATTTCCGCCTCAACAGCCACCTATAGCTAAGGCTGCACTCACCCAAGCCACTGCCTAGGCCAGGCAGCCACTGCCCAGTCCCAAACAGCCACCATTATAACCCAAAATCAGCTGTGACCAACCAGTCCATAGGACGGGTTTATAACTTCAAACACAACTCAGCCCATTGAAAAGAAAACATGTAAACAGCTGGGGAAAGATCAAACGTATACAAAGGGATAGTTGTTTAAGCCAAATTCAATAATACAAAGCGATATCTTTCCGAGCGATAGTAGTAATTCAGTAATTTCTAATATTAAATGCGACATGGAGTAATTTGTTCACTATTCTCAAACCTGGAAGAGTTGGGAGCGTGAGACGCCGACACTTAAATAATTGTTAATACTTATCAGACCCATCAAAACAGAGACCAGTTCAGTCCCTTTAACGGCTCCAAAGACGAGTTCAAAACAGTCGACTTTCCCACCCAGAAAATCGTGTTATACCAGTCACTCTTACGCCCCAAAAACAGTCCCGAAAGGCACCATTTTATCAGCAAAAACTGACTCAAAACAGTCCACTTTCCGTCTTAAAACAGTCCCGAAACTTACACCCAAATACTCTTAGCTGGGTTCCGATATGAAGCTTGGAAAACAACCCACCAAACGCAAAATAATCAACAGCTATTTTGAATATGTACTCCAACATTCATGTGACTATATATGACACTAAATAACCTCATCACCAAATATCACTTTCTGTCAACTTGGGCACTCCATTAAACGAAACTAAGTCCCCTGTCTCGCCATAAAATCGTTTAGGAGTAGAACATATAAAAGCTAGTATTATAAATAACAAATAAACATATAACCCCGAATAATAATAAAAATACTAGGATCGGTAAAATCGTGTTACCTTAAACGCCCCTTATTCTTCGAATAAATGGTCCACAAGGCACGAGCCTCACCCCGGGTCTTCGAATCCTTCATAAAAGGGCAAGAAAACGGAATAAAGAAGCTAAAAGACGACACTTTTATAAGACGGCGAAAGACGAAACCACTACAAAAAGGAGACTTTCTTACCTTAAAAGGAGGAGGAAGGAAAGGGGAAGAGAATGGTACAAAAATTACGGAATTTGGTTGAGAAATGGGGGATCCGAGGTTTGAAGTGACGAAAATGGTGGATGTTGATGTCGTTTTTGGTTGATGAAACAATTGCTATTGTTTTGTTGTTGCTGGTGATTCACGAAAAGGAAGGGAAAAGAAGGAGGGTAGGGTCGGGGTACAACAACAACAATAAAATAATAATAATAATAATAATAATAATAATAATAATAATAATAATAATAATAATAATAATAATAATAATAATAATAATAATAATAATAATGAGACACCAGCTAGCTTGCTAGCTATTAATTATACGTACGTTACTTCATCGTTAAGTAATTTCGCTCGTTTTTAAAACCGCCTCGAGTTAATAAAATCGGTTTTTAGTAAAAGTTTCAATAATAAAACGGAATTAATAATAAATAAATTTAATGAGTGAAAATAAAATAAACTCAGCTAGTTAACGTAAATAATACAATATCAGCTTGAATCGGAATTATTAGCGATTTTTACAAAACTAACGGATATTAATAAAAATTACTAATTTAGTGAAATAAGCTCAAAATAGCTAATTGGACGGTTTTGTTCCCAAAATCCATCTCGAGTTCACTTAAAACAACTTCATAAGGACTCGTAAAGAAACGGAAATTATTAAATAAATAAACCCGAACTAACTTCAATAAATTCGAACTAACTTTAAATAAACTTACTAATGATTATTAAAATTAACGTATCGAATTATGATTAAATTAATTAATTAGCTAAGCATATATATATAAATCGTTAAATGATGTAATTAAATTCAAAATAGCAATTAAAAGAATTTTATCCAACTTAATAAAATACGGGGTGTTACAATCACCCCATCTTTTAAAAAGTTTCGTCCTCGAAACTTGAAAGTAGAAATGGAAGGTTATGAAAATAAAACTGGAATTGAGATCGGTAACTAAAACATTTAAAAGGTCACTTATTGTAAGAATCAAAATTTTTTTTTCAAGAATTTCAACTAAAATTTTCCGACAGAACCAGACTCTCATCAGAGGAACGGATGTGTTCTCGTTACGTATTCAAGAACATCACATTCCAAATCAAAGATAAGGTCAAAAGGCAAATCATTTGTATAAATCAAAAATCAAAATACCTTCAAAAACATTAATGAAGAGTTTTTTTAAAAATATAAGTCTCATTCATGGAACGGAATTGCTCTTGTCGTGCACACAAGAACGCTAACTTTCCAAGTCAGAGACAAATTTAAAACAAAAACTATTCGCCGACAAGCGTAGAACAAGTTATCAAACGTTTCCAATAACTAGTTCTATCATCCGATCAACGTCAAAATCAAAGAAAAAGGCAATCCACTCAAATTTTCTTTTACGAAAGACAAAATAGAAATGAAGGTTTCACCTTTAAACTAAAAGGGGAGTTAAATTCCTGAAATATAATATTAAACTTTGACAAAGGCATTATGATTAAATCAAAGTGAATAGAGATTGGATAAAATTTACAAAAATCTCAGGTTTAGCAATTCAAAACCATGATAAAGAAGTCTATACTCAAAGAACAATTAGAGAATTAAATCGAATTTTCATTTTCCAAATCTTTACAATTAGGGAAAATTTTGTAATAGTAACATAAATTTTTTTAACAATGAACCAAAAATGATAGCTTGAAATATTTAGAAAATGTGCGAAATAAAAAGTAAGTTAAACATCATAGATACAAGTATGCTAAGAGGGTTCAAGCTTAACCAACAAAAGAGGTATGATGAACTTCTTAGGGATAAGGATTGAAGTCAAATTTACAAGGATGTCAAAGATAGAGTTTCACAAGATACGAGTGTCAAACTTAAAGGAGGAGCAAGATGAAGCGAGGAAAGGAGGTATGAACGGTAACGCTTATGATCGAGGAGAAAGGGAATTTAGACAACAAGGAAACTTAAGCAACATGTCAGGGTGTGAGACTAAAAGAGTCGAACCATAAAGATAACTAGTTAACAACCAGTAAGAGATATTAGAATTAGGGAGGTATTCAAGACAAGGAAATAACGAGTAAACTTTTATACTTAAGAATCAAATCCAACCAAGGTTAACACCCCACAAGAAAGAGTGCTATCAAATGGCGTTAAGGGATGATTAGCAAGGGTGAAAGGACAAGTTGGGAGGATACAAATGTAACTTCCTAGGAAGAAGAATAGAGAGTTTAAAAGAAGGATAGGCACCAAGAGATTAAGAATAAGGCGAGATACAAAAAGAACGAGAAACATCTTCAAGGAAGTAGAAGCATTCTTCAAAGGTTGAACAAATCTTCAATCCTCAGCAATAGGCACTAAATCTTGATCTTCTTAAAATATAAGTGTCCTTTCAATGGAACGGAGATACTCTTGGCGATCACTCAAGAACATCAATATTCCAATTCAAAGTCATAAAAATACATTTTTACACCAACAAATGATAAAACTAATTATCAGACGTCTCCAATAACAAGCTTTAACACTAATTGACGTTAAAACCAGTGAAAAACATTAAAATATTTTCAAAACCTTTAGTTCAATTTCAATTTTTTTTTTTATAATAAGGGTAATAACCCCATTAGCTATAGATAAGCTCACGGTCATTGATCCAAGAACGCAACAATTATTAAATGACAATCAACAAACAGGTTAGTACCTAACAAAGAGCAAACACAAAGAGACTACAACATAAGGTCCTAAGTCTACCCATCTTACCCATCTCTCAAGTTTATTATTTTAAGGTCAAGTTAATTATAGTGGGGTGCACAAACGTGCGTCGGGAGCAAATATGCTCTGATACCAACTGTGACACCCTCAATTATAGCGGAAAAGTAAACACGTAATTCTACAGAAAAACTGCCAGGATATGTTTGTAATAGGTTCAATTGGGTAAAAACCTGTAATTTTTAAAACCTGAACCTGTTATAAAGATATCCAAAAGGGAAGGTGTCAAACATGCAAGGTCCAAAATAAATCTCAAGAATGAAACATCGCTAAAGTCGCGAAAAGAAAGTTATACAAACCAAATATGAGAAAGGGAGACATATGTCCCTAAAATGTATGTGACATAAAAAGGTTTAAGGGTCACAATAAAATAAAACCAGTCTAGGTTCCAAGGTTACTTTGCTCGCTAGCTCGTCCATGTACCCCATATATGCATCACCTACCTGTCATTCGCATTTTATACAAATACGAAAGCCACAGTCAGTGGGGAGTAACTCCGAGTTCTCCCAGCCACGAAATGTCATAATTAATATAACATGTAAACATAAGAATATGAATATGAATAACACATAGCCTTAGCATATAAATGCTAGACAATCGTGCTTATCATGTGAACAACAATATAACAACACATAGTCCTAGCATGTGAATACTAGACCGACTCATACTACACTATCATGTGAATCACATAACATCCAGGAATCCAAACTCTATCAACCATAGCCGGCTTGCATCTCACCTTCTATGATTCATAGAATCACCATACAAGAAAGGGCAATATATCAAAGACAGGCATAAGTTCTTAGTACGGTCAATAGTCACTTTGTAACTCGAGTCTACACCACGAGGTAGGGAAGGTAATCGAACCGGTATCTTGGCTCAGCGGTTACTATTAAGAAAACATGGCCAAGAGACAACACAACCCTAGCCTAAAATCTGCGCAGACCTAGACATGCGGATACACACCACCGCACCCAAGACCCACAACTTTTTTTAAAACAAAGTGAAGTGAGTACCCTAAGGACACCACCGAAGGGTTGGCTAGTACTTAAGCCGACCCCATACTATCAAAATAAGTACCGAGGTCATGCCCCAACTTGGATATAAATCCACTAGTCAGAAACACAAAGGCTATCAAGCAGTGAACATATACTCGTCAAGACTATAAAGACCTATCTATGATGAAGGCCGAAATACTCACCTAGGACCTAGTCCCACTAGTCCAGACTTGAATACTTTAGCCCACACCACACAAGACTCACCACACCAGTCAATTTAGACACCCACTTAACCATAAGAGGGCAAAAAGTCCCACTTACCAACATGAATTCTAACATTCTATCATGTGAAAGGCTATATAATTGTCTATTCAAAGATACAAATCCAACAAAGTGTCCTCAATAAGAATTCAATACCAATTTCCAATTCTAACAATATTAACCATATTAAAGGTTTCGGGGAATCTAGGGCCGTTTCTACAATATAAGAAGCTACTTAAATCAATTAACTACACATGTGAAATAAAAATATAATAGATGGCCTAAAACAAGAAAAAGGCCGATTATCTAATTCATTCAAAATTTCATCCAACCGAATTTTTACCCGCAACCTGACCCTGCGACAGTACGGGTTAAATTGGTGACCAATCACACAATTGATCGACATCGAATCGATCAAAGGGACCAAGGCTCGATTTTCGGCATAATCATCCAACATTACAATTATCGCTATATTATTCTCATGCTATTTCTAATTTCTATCATGTGAAAAACGAAAGTAACACATTATCAATCCCTAAACACTTAACAAACAACAAGCACAACATTAACTACTAATGTGACATTTATTCGTCGAGTAACTCGGAATAGTTACCTTAAGCTAGCAAAGAGACAAGCAATAAACTTGAGAAAGCTTCTAAAACCCAAAATTACTCTTCATCTTCAACCACATATGAGTCACCTAAAATAATTATGTGAAAGGACGATATTAACGAATTATCATTATATAAAATATGAGTCGGAAATATAATTATTTCAAATGAACTAAACTAGGCGCCTAAAGAAATCCATAACCACGACTCAAGGACCGTTTGGGCAGTCCTATTTCCGCCTCAACAGCCACCTATGGCTAAGGCTGCACTCACCCAAGCCACTGCCTAGGCCAGCAGCCACTGCCCAGTCCCAAACAGCCACCATTATAACCCAAAAAATCGGTGTGACCAACCAGTCCATAGGACGGGTTTATAACTTCAAACACAACTCAGCCCATTGAAAAGAAAACATGTAAACAGATGGGGAAAGATCAAACGTATACAAAGGGATAGTTGTTTAAGCCAAATTCAATAATACAAAGCGATATCTTTCCGAGCGATAGTAGTAATTCAGTAATTTCTAATATTAAATGCGACATGGAGTAATTTGTTCACTATTCTCAAACCTGGAAGAGTTGGGAGCGTGAGACGCCGACACTTAAATAATTGTTAATACTTATCAGACCCATCAAAACAGAGACCAGTTCAGTCCCTTTAACGGCTCCAAAGCCGAGTTCAAAACAGTCGACTTTCCCACCCAGAAAATCGTGTTATACCAGTCACTCTTACGCCCCAAAAACAGTCCTGAAAGGCACCATTTTATCAGAAAAACCGACTCAAAAAAACAGTCCACTTTCCGTCTTAAAACAGTCCCGAAACTTACACCCAAATACTCTTAGCTGGCTTCCGATATGAAGCTTGGAAAACAACCCACTAAACGCAAAATAATCAACAGCTATTTTGAATATGTACTCCAACATTCATCTGACTATATATGACACTAAATAACCTCATCACCAAATATCACTTTCTGTCAACTTGGGCACTCCATTAAACGAAACTAAGTCCCCTGTCTCGCCATAAAATCGTTTAGGAGTAGAACATATAAAAGCTAGTATTATAAATAACAAATAAACATATAACCCCGAATAATAATAAAAATACTAGGATCGGTAAAATCGTGTTACCTTAAACGCCCCTTATTCTTCGAATAAATGGTCCACAAGGCACGAGCCTCACCCCGGGTCTTCGAATCCTTCATAAAAGGGCAAGAAAACGGAATAAAGAAGCTAAAAGACGACACTTTTATAAGACGGCGAAAGACGAAACCACTACAAAAAGGAGACTTTCTTACCTTAAAAGGAGGAAGGAAAGGGGAAGAGAATGGTACAAAAATTACGGAATTTGGTTGAGAAATGGGCCGGGATCTGAGGTTTGAAGTGACGAAAATGGTGGATGTTGATGTCGTTTTTGGTTGATGAAACAATTGCTATTGTTTTGTTGTTGCTGGTGATTCACGAAAAGGAAGGGAAAAGAAGGAGGGTAGGGTCGGGGTACAACAACAACAATAAAATAATAATAATAATAATGAGACACCAGCTAGCTTGCTAGCTATTAATTATACGTACGTTACTTCATCGTTAAGTAATTTCGCTCGTTTTTAAAACCGCCTCGAGTTAATAAAATCGGTTTTTAGTAAAAGTTTCAATAATAAAACGGAATTAATAATAAATAAATTTAATGAGTGAAAATAAAATAAACTCAGCTAGTTAACGTAAATAATACAATATCAGCTTGAATCGGAATTATTAGCGATTTTTACAAAACTAACGGATATTAATAAAAATTACTAATTTAGTGAAATAAGCTCAAAATAGCTAATTGGACGGTTTTGTTCCCAAAATCCATCTCGGGTTCACTTAAAACAACTTCATAAGGACTCGTAAAGAAACGGAAATTATTAAATAAATAAACCCGAACTAACTTCAATAAATTCGAACTAACTTTAAATAAACTTATTAATGATTATTAAAATTAACGTATCGAATTATGATTAAATTAATTAATTAGCTAAGCATATATATATAAATCGTTAAATGATGTAATTAAATTCAAAATAGCAATTAAAAGAATTTTATCCAACTTAATAAAATACGGGGTGTTACAAGCACACCTCTTGATAACATCTTGGACATCCCCAAGCATCTTAGGCCAATAGAAATGCTCTTGGAGTATGTCATAGGTCTTTTGAATGCCAAAGTGCCCGGCAAGACCATTGGAGTGTGCCTCTCTTACTAACAAGCTTCTATAGGGACTCTTTGGCACACACAAACGGTTTCCACGAAACAAGAACCCCTCTTGGACCAAGTAATGACCCCCTTTTGCTCGTCCATTTTGCAATGACCCCCACTCCTTGAAATCTGGATCCTCTTTGTAAAACTCTTTCATGTGCTCAAATCCAAGCACTCTTTGTTCCATGTAACTCAACATAATGAACCTTCTTGATTGAGCATCCGCAACCACGTTATCCTTCCCTTCTATGTACTTGCTTGCAAAGTTGAATGATTGTAAGAAGTCAACCCATTTGGCATGTCTATGATTGAGCTTATGCTGCCCATTGATGTACTTAAGAGCCTCATGATCCGAATGAAGAACAAAGGGCCTTGGCTTGAGGTAATGGCTCCAATGAGTTAAGGCTCTTACAATGGCATAGAACTCTTTGTCATAAGTTGAGTAATTTAGCTTGGCACCACTCAATTTCTCACTAAAGTAAGCAATTGGCTTGTGCTCTTGAACAAGGACAACCCCAATGCCAATGCCACTAGCATCACACTCAACTTCAAACAACTTATCAAAATTTGGTAAAGCAAGAATAGGAGACTCACATAGCTTTTCCTTGATGGTGTTGAAGGAAGTTTCAGCCTTATCTCCCCATTTGAACTCCCCCTTCTTCATACATTCAGTTATAGGAGCCATGAGAGTGCTAAAATCCTTGATAAACCTCCTATAAAATGATGCTAACCCATGAAAGCTCCTCACATCCGTGATATTCCTAGGAATAGGCCATGACTTGATTGCTTTAATCTTCTCTTGATCAACCAATATGCCACGGTCAGAAATGATGAAACCCAAGGATTGGACTTCACTTTGCATAAAAGAACACTTCTCAAGCTTCCCATACAACTTGTGTTCCCTAAGAGTGTCAAACAATATTTGCAAATGATTGAGGTGCTCTTCTTTGTTAGGACTATACACCAAGATGTCATCAAAGTATACAACAACAAAGCTGCCCAAGTGAGGCCTAAGCACTTCATTCATAAGCCTCATGAAAGTGCTTGGTGCATTAGAAAGACCAAATGGCATGACAAGTCATTCATACAACCCATGCTTTGTCTTGAATGCGGTTTTCCACTCATCTCCTTCTTTGATTCTTACTTGATGATAACCTTGCCTTAAATAAATCTTTGAAAACAGTTTGGCTCCACTAAGCTCATCTAGGATGTCATCAAGCCTTGGTATAGGAAACCTATACTTGATTGTTATGTTGTTGATGGCTCTACTATCGGTGCACATCCTCCATGACCCATCTTTCTTGGGCACAAGCAAGGCTGGAACGGCACAAGGGCTAAGGCTCTCCCTCACAAAACCCTTGTTCATAAGCTCTCCAATTTGTTGTTGCAATTCTTGAGTAGCTTTAGGATCACTTCTATAGGCTGCCTTATTGGGTAGAGTAGCTCCCGGAATGAAATCAATTTGGTGTTCAATTCCTCTAAGAGGAGGCAAGCCACTAGGGAGCTCATTTGGAAACACATCACCATAGGTTTTGAGTAGACGTTGGACCTCACTAGGCAGCCCCTTCTCTTGTTCTCCCACCACTTTCTTGGCTATAAGCACGTACACATCCCTATCCTCCTTTAACTCTTGCAACATTTCTGCCCCATTGATTAGTAACACCTCCTTTGATGGTTCAAGCATGGAAGGTGTTGGAATATGCTTGAGAACAGGTGGTAAAGGTGCTAGGATGACCTTTCTTGAGCCAAATTTGAAGGTGTAGGTGTTGTCTTTACCATGATGAACCGAGTCCCTATCAAACGCCCAAGGTCTCCCAAGTAGCAAGTGACAAGCATCCATTGGAAGAACATCACAAAGAGCTTCATCTACATAGTTCTTACCAATGGAAAATGGAACCAAGAATTGCTTATCAACCCTTACTTCAGCCCCTTTGTTGAGCCACCTTAGCTTATAAGGACTAGGATGGTCTTGTGTAGGCAATGATAGCTTGTCAATGAGAGTACTAGAGGCAACATTGGTACAACTCCCTCCATCAATGATAAGATTACAAACCCTTCCTTTAATGGTGCACCTAGACCTAAAAATTTGTTGTCCTTGGTCCATTTCCAAGGGTTGGGGTTGGGTATGCATCACCCTCCAAGTAACCAAGCTAAGACCCGCATCCGGCATAACCACATCATCCTCTTCATGGTCCGTTCCCTCCCTTTCCTCATCACACACAAGGATCTCATCATCACCCCAATGAACCACTTCAAAGCTACTAAGGGCTCTCTTGGTTGGGCATTCTTTGGCAAAGTGACCATAACCTTGGCATTGGTAACATTTTTTGAGAGGCATGGTCTTTTTTTGTGAGGTTTCGGCTGCTTTTCCCTTGTCAAGTATGGTGGTTTTGTTTTGAGAGGGTGGAAGACAAGAATAAATGGTTTACACAACGAGTCACAAGGACTAATGAACAAGGACAAGCGGTCCACACAACGAGTCACAAGGACTAAAGAACAAGGATAAATGGTTTACACAACGAGTCACAAAGACAAGGATATATGGTTTACACAACGAGTCACAAGGACTAATAAACAAGGAAAATTTGTTCACACAACGAGTCACAAGGACTAATGAACAAGGAGAAATGGTTCACACAACGAGTCACATGGACTAATGAACAAGGAGAAAGGGTTCACACAACGAGTCACATGGACTAATAAACAAGGACAACTGGTTTACACAACGAGTCACATGGATTAATGAACAAGGACAAGCGGTTCACACAACGAGTCACAAGGACTAAAGAACAAGGATAAATGGTTTACACAATGAGTCACAAAGACAAGGATAAATGGTTTACACAACGAGTCACATGGACTAACGAACAAGGAAAATTTGTTAACACAACGAGTCACAACGGCTAATGAACAAGGAGAAAGGGTTCACACAACGAGTCACATAGACTATTGAACAAGGACAAGCGGTTCACACAACGAGTCACAAGGACTAATGAACAGGGAGAAGCGGTCCACACAACGAGTCACAAGGACTAAAGAATAAGGATAAATGGTTTACACAACGAGTCACAAAGACAAGGATAAATGGTTTACACAACGAGTCACAAGGACTAATGAACAAGGACAAATGGTTCACACAACGAAAACAAGGAAAAATTGTTCACACAACGAGTCACAAGGACTAATGAACAAGGAGAAAGGGTTCACACAGCGAGTCACATGGACTAATGAACAAGGACAACTGGTTTACACAACGAGTCACAAGGATTAATGAACAAGGACAAGCGGTTCACACAACGAGTCACAAGGACTAAACAACAAGGATAAATGGTTTACACAACGAGTCACAAAGACAAGGATAAATGGTTTACACAACGAGTCACATGAACCAATGAACAAGGAAAATTTGTTAACACAACGAGTCACAAGGGCTAATGAACAAGGAAAAAGGGTTCACACAACGAGTCACATGGACTAATGAACAAGGACAAGCTGTTCACACAACGAGTCACAAGGACTAATGAACAAGGACAAGCGGTCCACACAACGAGTCACAAGGACTAAAGAACAAGGATAAATGGTTTACACAACGAGTCACAAAGACAAGGATAAATGGTTTACACAACGAGTCACACGGAATAATGAACAAGGACAAATGATTCACACAACGAAAACAAGGAAAAATTGTTCACACAACGAGTCACAAGGACTAATGAACAAGGAGAAAGGGTTCACACAACGAGTCACATGGACTAATGAACAAGGACAACTGGTTCACACAACTAGTCACAAGGACTAATGAACAAGGACAAGCGGTTCACACAACGAGTCACAAGGACTAATGAACAAGGACAAGCGGTCCACACAACAAGTCACAAGGACTAAAGAACAAGGATAAATGGTTTACACAACGAGTCACAAAGACAAGGATAAATGGTTTACACAACGAGTCACAAGGACTAATAAACAAGGAAACTTTGTTCACACAACGAGTCACAAGGATTAATGAACAAGGAGAAATGGTTCACACAACGAGTCACATGGACTAATGAACAAGGAGAAAGGGTTCACACAACGAGTCATATGGACTAATGAACAAGGAGAAAGGGTAGACACAACGAGTAACATGGACTAATGAACAAGGACAACTGGTTCACACAACGAGTCACAAGGACTAATGAACAAGGACAAATGGTTCACACAGCGAGTCACAAGGACTAAAGAACAAGGACAAATGCTTTACACAACGAGTCACAAAGACAAGGATAAATGGTTTACATAACGAGTCACAAGGACTAATGAACAAGGACAAATGGTTCACACAACAAAAACAAGGAAAAATTGTTCACACAACGAGTCACAAGGACTAAAGAACAAGGATAAATGGTTTACACAACGAGTCACAAAGACAAGAATAAATGGTTTACACAACGAGTCACATGGAATAATAAACAAGGACAATTTGTTCACACAACGAGTCACAAGGACTAATGAACAAGGAGAAATGGTTCACACAACGAGTCACATGGACTAATGAACAAGGAGAAAGGGTTCACACAACCAGTCACATGGACTAATGAACAAGGACAACTGGTTTACACAACGAGTCACAAGGATTAATGAATAAGGACAAGCGGTTTACACAACGAGTCACAAGGACTAAAGAACAAGGATAAATGGTTTACACAACGAGTCACAAAGACAAGGATAAATGGTTTACACAACGAGTCACATGAACTAATGAATAAGGAAAATTTGTTAACACAACGAGTCACAAGGGCTAATGAACAAGGAAAAAGGGTTCACACAACGAGTCACATGGACTAATGAACAAGGACAAGCGGTTCATACAACGAGTCACAAGGACTAATGAACAAGGACAAGCGGTCCACACAACGAGTCACAAGGACTAAAGAACAAGGATAAATGGTTTACACAACGAGTCACAAAGACAAGGATAAATGGTTTACACAACGAGTCACAAGGACTAATAAACAAGGAAACTTTGTTCACACAACGAGTCACAAGGATTAATGAACAAGGAGAAATGGTTCACACAACGAGTCACATGGACTAATGAACAAGGAGAAAGGGTTCACACAACGAGTCATATGGACTAATGAACAAGGAGAAAGGGTAGACACAACGAGTAACATGGAGTAATGAACAAGGACAACTGGTTCACACAACGAGTCACAAGGAATAATGAACAAGGACAAATGGTTCACACAGCGAGTCACAAGGACTAAAGAACAAGGACAAATGCTTTACACAACGAGTCACAAAGACAAGGATAAATGGTTTACATAACGAGTCACAGGGACTAATGAACAAGGACAAATGGTTCACACAACGAAAACAAGGAAAAATTGTTCACACAACGAGTCACAAGGACTAATGAACAAGGACAAATTGTTCACACAACGAGTCACAAGGACCAATGAACAAGGAGAAAGGGTTCACACAACGAGTCACATGGACTAATGAACAAGGACAACAGGTTCACACAACGAGTCACAAGGACTAATGAACAAGAAAAAGCGGTTCACACAACGAGTCACAAGGAATAATAAACAAGGACAATTTGTTCACACAACGAGTCACAAGGACTAATGAACAAGGAGAAATGGTTCACACAACGAGTCATATGGACTAATGAACAAGGAGAAAGGGTTCACACAACCAGTCACATGGACTAATGAACAAGGACAACTGGTTTACACAACGAGTCACAAGGATTAATGAACAAGGACAAGCGGTTTACACAACGAGTCACAAGGACTAAAGAACAAGGATAAATGGTTTACACAACGAGTCACAAAGACAAGGATAAATGGTTTACACTGTTGGGAAATGTGTCCTCAACAATAGTGCGATCACATGATTTAAGTATCATTATTAAATCTCATGCCAAGAATACGAAAGGGATGATACATTACATATATATAGTCAACTGGTCCACACATATCGGTAATGATTGGCTGGCTAGAGTTTGACATTACTGTCGTGCGACGGTGGTGATCAGTTGATCCCTTGAGGTCACACCTAAAGGACGATTCCCTTAATTGAAAAGGTTAATTAGTTGTATACCGATACAGATTAATTAATTCCTTAAAATTGAACAATTCGATTTGTGAGAAAGAATATTGATATCTTATTGTAATGGGATTAAATAAGATTTATTTTAGTAATAAAATGCTTTGTTGCTAAAATTATTTATTGTTTGAGAAACAATAAAGATAAGAATGAATGGTTAATTATAATTACAAGAAGTTGTGAATTATAACTATATGACCCATTTTATTTATGTGATCAAGTATCACTAGTCAATTTGTTGTATGAAATTTAATTAATTCATGAAATGATATTTATGTGATAAATATGCATCAAATTAATTAATAACATGTAACATACTACATGTGACATATTGTGTGACAAATGACAAATTGACAAAATAAAATGGTAGTCCATTTTAAGTATATGGACCGAAAATGGAGGGTGTGTTAGTGGGTTTTTGGTTGTTTTATTTTATTTGATAAAATAAACATAATGATGACTACTCTTGACTAGCCTTACAACCTACACCACTTTCTTACACACCTATATTTTTGATAAGAGAAAAAGAAAAGCAATGATGCTCCTTGGGCTTGAGTTGGGCGGCCACACTACTCTTAATTAAGTAGTGTTGGTTCTTTTCTATTCTTCTTACACTACCATTCAATTAACATGCAAAATGTTCATGAATATTCTCTCTTCTCTCTCCTTAATATTTATTAAAAAGATGAGTATTTGATTCAAATTGTTCATATAAATTACTAAGATTACTAGAAGTAGTATATGAGTATTAGTAATAGATTTTAAGGTAAACTACAATACAAACATCTAGTACATGTTTATTTGTGGGATTAAGGGATTGTCTTGGGTGCTACTAATTGGAGAATCTCTACTTTGGGATTTTTGTATGTTCATCCATTATTGGAAAGCTCAAGAACTAACAAGAAGGAGATCTTGTTGGTGCCCAATATGACCGAATTTCATATGGTGAGAAAATGTTTTCTTATCTTCTTTTGTTTTAGTTTGCATGCATAAAATCCAACTTTAATTTTATGACAAATTAAATTAAAACATATATGAATATGTTAGTATATAGATCTACATTTCCTTCAATTGGTATCAGAGCCACGGTTGTTTGCATGCAAATCGGTTAAAAGTTTTTCCGAGTTATAAGAATAACATATAAAACTTGTAAAATTTGTGTTATTATGAGATATCACGAAATTAATCCATGCATGTTAATATTTATGGTCCTAAAATGTTTTAGGATATTTTGGTTAATTTTTCGGATTTTTATTGTTCATATTTTACAATAATGGCATTTAAATGTGATTTTATGAGTAAAAATGTCATTTTTGGTCTAAAATTAGCTATACTTCGAATTTTCAATTGATTTTCGTATATGTTGTCACATATATTATTTTGAGATAATCTGTAAAGTTTCATAATTTTTGGACTTGTTATGCTCGAAAAATGGATTTTTCATTATTAAATTCGGGTTTAGGTGAAAAATAGGTTAATATGAGTTAAATTTCGAATCTGGTCATAGAAAATTAATATGTTGTCACATGCAATTTTACAAGATGTGTGTAAAATAATTGGCTATAAAGAAGTCTTTTTGCATGATTTATGGATTTTTGAAGAAAAATAGCATAAATAGTGACATTATTAGTGGAAAATTAATAAAACATAATCTATGACTTAGGAAAAACGTCCAATGTTGCATTTTATTATCTTTTTCAGATCTAAAATTGAAAAGTTAGTGAAAATAATTTTTCCATGTTTTTATGATTATTTTATTAAAAATCGATAAACCGCAACATTGTTTTTCCGGAAAAATTTCGAAATTTTTAACCTAAGATTTTGAACATTATGAGTGTCATGGTATTTTTCCAGAATGTTCATGAGTTTAAATTTCAAATTTTGAATTTATTTGACGTTTATGGCTTATTTTTGTAATTTTTGGTCCATTTATGAACAATTTTATAAAATATGGGTTAATTATGGTCAAATTATTAGTGAAGACTAAATTTTGAGTCCTAAGAGGTTAGGGTAATTAACTTATGCATAAATATGAATTTATGTAATCTTTGTGATTTTAAAATGTTGAAATCACGCAAATCCGTAAAAACCGAGTAATATACGATATTGGCTAATTAAAGGCGATTTAGCATAAAATTGAGCATGTTCATATATATTATAATGCTGCATTTTTCTTTATGATTGTCATAATTTTAATTTATGTAATTTTTGAATTATGTAATTTTACTTAGTATGGCCTTAGTTTTTAATTGGTATTTCCCGAAATGTATGGGAATATCGATTTGGTTGTAATTTTATTGTGATCTCGTATCACCGTTTTGTAATTTAATAGATTTATTTTATTTTAGTTACAAATGTATAATAGGAAATTATGTAATTTGTTATGTAATTTAATTTATCTCGGAGTTCCCAAAGATGGATTTCTTCAAGAATGGCGATACATAAAGACGGTGTTACCTCGAGATGCGTGTCACAACCGAAGTTCAAGGGACCAATGGAGTTGGTTTCCAAATATGTAATAGTTAAATAGTTTTTCTATTTTAGGAAGGCCATACTAGGATTATTTTATTTATGCTTTGCATTTTATTTATATGTTGCATGCATCGCTAAATCGCCATAACTAAAACATGCATTGTCATTTTAATCGAGTTTATCGACCGTGTCAATTACAATTATCGTAGTTCACCGCTTTAGTTCACTTAAAACGTGATACATAATAAATTGACATGACCTCTCGCTAAAATAAACAATTGAGACTTAGCCTTACCAAAAATTAGAAACCCATGAAGTACCAGTTTCGCAAGGGAGTTGAGCCGGCTTTACCGTAAGACAAACCTTGTTACGTTGGTGAAGTGGGGTGATAAATGTCTATCCACCGAATTTATGTTAATAAAGGGTATTTCGGCACACCGTGCCCTAAGTTGACATGGGTTTGGATCACGGACACATTTATTCGAAATTTGGGTTGAACTCAACGAAAGTATTCACGACGTATTTCCGGATGTGTTTCGGGCTAGAGATAAAATATTAATGTAATTTTATCGACCAAGAGTTCTAAAGGGAGAATCGATTAAAGAGTTAATCCACCGAGTTATATTGATGAGGGGTATTTCGGCACACCGTGCCCCAAGTTAATATGAATTTGGATCTTGGTATCATTTATCATAGTTGGGTAGAGGTCACTATGTAAATGCTTTACTTGTTATTTACAAGTATTAATAAAACGATAAATGTTAAGTTTTTCCACTATTCCGTTGTTATATTGTTCTATTTCTTTACCACAATTCATATACGACATCATTTCGATTTTTTCAAAATCTCCATTAAAACATCGTAACTAAAGACAAATATGAATTTGCTTCTAAAACCTCATATGAACCATTGCTAAGGATCTCTTGTAAAGAGTATAGATTAAAGTTATTCATTATCAAACAGGTTTTTGATTCTTGACTAACACATCTACTTACAATGGATTATTTTTCATGTACTTAAATGAATTAAGTACCTTGAAGCGATAAATTGTTTTGGTAATTAGTTTTGTCAAGAATTCGTAATTGACCAAAATAACGCAACCACTTCAATGAAAGTTTTAAGACAAAAACGAACAAATGAAGAGTGAATCTTCATGAATTCAATTTTGCTTCTCAAAGCAAAGACTCATTGAATTAAGTGGGAGCATTCTCTTAAACCGTTAAGATGAGGACGAGGTTCAAGAAGTAAGGATTATAATGGAATTGATACAAGGTAATGTTAAAGGTAAAGTTGTTGAGAATGACAATACTAAACCTATCAATCCCGACCGATAAAGTTTCCATTGTCCTAAATGTTGGACACAAGAAAGGAAACTACCCCGAATTATTGAAGAATCAACAAGTTAGTTGTGGGACATCTAATGGGACCTTCTTCGTTAAATGTTTATTTGATTAAACATAATTTTGCTAGTATTACTTCGTTAATATTAGAAATCGGTGGTGGTTTTCATCATTATGTTTGATACATAGGATGATTAGAATATGACGACTAGCAACAATGAAGTCAAGAGATAGAGTCATTGTGTACTAAATCTAGTTTTCGGGTTTGGAGTTGTACTTAATTGTGACTATTAAGTACATAAACTCTAAATAAGAATATAATTTGTTAAAGATACAAAAGAGGTTTTCACTTTTGTGATCCTATACACCACGATTTGATGTGTGGCTAGCCCATCATCAAGGTGATTATATTCTAAACCAAACTAGAATAATATATCATGAAGATGATGCAAGACTCAAAATTGGTAACCCAAGATTAAACCTTAAAATTTTGGAATGATGAACGCAAAGAGTTATCGAGTACTCTTGAAACCACTAGATTGTTAATGGTATATGCGTATCTTGTATTCAAAGCAAGATGTCTCGTGCCTTTTTGGTTGAAAAGGAGATCGAGGTTATAAATCATTGATCCATAATAGGTTGATCATTCTCTTTTACCAACAATTTAAGTTGACGCTAATGTGTTAACTTAATAAGGTAAATAGAAAATCTTTAAAGAAGTTTAAAGAGTTAAAGAAATCACGATTTAGTCGTGATGGGATTATCAAAGTGAAGACTTTGATATAAGCCAATGGAAATGTGATCTAATATCACAAGTTAATCTCTCTTAGCACGCATTATGAAATAATGTGTGATTGGATAAGAAATCAAACGCTATTCGATATGGTTTGGACTTCAATCAAGTTACTTTGAGTTACTTGATCCTTTTAGGGATTTTATCATTTTTGTCTAAATTATTTTTCCACTAAATCGAATCATATGAGATATGAAATGGTAAGGGTACCATGTTTGTAAGTTTCACAAGAAACAAATGCTCATTTTTCCCTTTTCAATTATCACGAGTACACCGGGTTTGTGGCTCGTGAAGCTGTCTTTCTAAAATGCAAGTTTATTTCTAGAAGACAGAGTGGGAGAAAATTATTCAAGAGCCACAAAGAATGTTATGTCGCAAGAAACTGGTATTTCTTGGCTACATGAGACGTTTTGTGTAAAATATTGTTTCTTTAAAACCTAGGAGGTTAAATTCGTCACTTGTTAAAGATGATGAATTCATGATACTTTTAAGAAAGTAAAAAGCTTATAACTTACAAAAGAAATTGTTTGATTCAAGTTGATTACTTCTGGAAAGTAATCAACAAATGACTTACATAAGAGTGTTTAAGTCACAACTCAATACAAGGCTTAGAGCCATAAAAATCCGAAATAAAAAGGCTTGCTTAGTGACAAAGGGTTTTGCACTAATTGAAATGCTTAAGTCTATTTGGATCTTCTTAGGGATTGTGTTTCATTATGAGGATATGCACACAGCAAGTGAATCTAAAACCCACTTCTTCAATTAGAAGGAATGTATTCAATACATGTCTTGAGTTTTATAGATTCTTGCAATCCTAAGATAATGTGAAACTTAAGAGAGAATCTTAAGTAGGACATCAATGAGTTGGAATCAACATTTTGATCATGTGATAAAACTTTTCTCGATAAGTCGAGAAGTTGTGTTTATACATGGAGTTTAGTGGGAGTTACGGAAATTTTATTTAGTCCGATATGTGGATGACATATTGATCATTGAGAATGATTTAAGACTTTTTGGAGTATTATAATACATCTTTAATATCCAGATTTATGAAGATAAATCTACATGATGTTAGCGTCAATAAGAAGTCTTATGTTGATAAGATTCATGACTAGTTCAATTAAATTGAATATATTTGATTGATTCCATTTGCTTCCGCTGCCGGATCAATTAAATAAGTAATGATGTATAACACTTCATATACTTTGAGTATGATGAATTATTTTCAAAATCGAATTTAAGTAAGTGCTTGCAGAAGCATTAAGGAAGTAAAGCAAAGTGTTTATGATGCAATATTGTGTAAGGGTGTTACACAAGTGACAATTGACAATTGAGATTGCGCATGGTTTCCGACAAAACCATAATCAAAACACACTAGGATGGTTAAGATACCATTGTGGCAATGTTAATTAAGAAGTAGATTTTCTAGAATCGTTCTAGGCAATAAAGAACAATGAGAGATATTTATAACGGAAATTGAGTACACTTGCGATCATGAGATGTGCAAGAAATATGAGTCCCGCACACTGTGAAAACAGTGGGAGCTATTCTTAGGCTAGAGGGCCTATGTCTTGATTGGATCTCGACACGTACTCAGAAAGTTTTGTAATGCAAATGTATACATTACAAAGAAAAACGAGTATGTAGTGAGGTTGAGTAAGGTACAAGAAATTGATAAAACCTACTAACCAAAGCCTTCTCAAAGGCTAAACATGATGAGTCATGTCATTTCAATTGAATTGAAATGAACAACTATGTACAAGATCAAATTAGATTATAGAACATGAAATAGTAATCAGGCATTGACTATTCATATGTGATAATCGCATTTGTCGTTCGAGTTTTACTTTAAAACTCTTTTATTATACTTTGTTACATCCAAACGGGTTGTAGAGACAATTGAACCCCGTTAAAGTGAACACGGATTAGCATTGTATTCACCCATAGTCACTTATATGAGGTGACGTCTCGAAGTGACTAGAGTGTGATGCGATTGATGGCAAGTTCAAGTGCCATAGAGTCATGTGAGATGACTAGTCGATCACATAGGCATACTGTTATGAACACTTTGTCGGGCAGTGACCGCTTATAGAGTTCTGGCAAATTTATAAAGCCTGGTCGTGGCGAGAGCTACTATAGTATTCTAATGAGTCAATTCTTTTGACTAAAGACTGTTCGCCTAAGATGGCACGATTTGATTAACTTTGATTTGTGTTACTACGACCTTCGTAAATGGGGTCAAATGGGCATATTTTGGGTTATGATGGTTGTGGTTAGTCGAAGGGAATAAGTGCGATAGGAATTGTCCACCCCCTTGTCAGGGTTAAAACAATATCTCAGGGCCACTCGAGGAGTAATTAACTGGAAATGCGTGGCCACGCTCGGAAGGTATCCATGGTGGATAAATTCCGGTCAATCGATTATTCTCGGATCGAGGAAACCACTCTCGATATGATCACTTGCAAGTACGACCGAAAGACACCTTGCATTGAGTGGGAGATAGTAATAGGACAAGAGAATTGGTGACGCACACTTGTCGAGGACAAGTGGGAGATTGTTGGGAAATGTGTCCTCAACAATAGTGCGATCACATGATTTAAGTATCATTATTAAATCTCATGCCAAGAATACGAAAGGGATGATACATTACATATATATAGTCAACTGGTCCACACATATCGGTAATGATTGGTTGGCTAGAGTTTGACATTTCTTGTCGTCGACGGTGGTGATCGATTGATCCCTTGAGGTCACACCTAAAGGACGATTCCCTTAATTGAAAAGGTTAATTAGTTGTATACCGTCTGATTAATTAATTCCTTAAAATTGAACAATTCGATTTGTGAGAAAGAATATTGATATCTTATTGTAATGGGATTAAATAAGATTTATTTTAGTAATAAAATGCTTTGTTGCTAAAATTATTTATTGTTTGAGAAACAATAAAGATAAGAATGAATGGTTAATTATAATTACAAGAAGTTGTGAATTATAACTATATGACCCATTTTATTTATGTGATCAAGTATCACTAGTCAATTTGTTATATGAAATTTAATTAATTCATGAAATGATATTTATGTGATAAATATGCATCAAATTAATTAATAACATGTAACATACTACATGTGACATATTGTGTGACAAATGACAAATTGACAAAATAAAATGGTAGTCCATTTTAAGTATATGGACCGAAAATGGAGGGTGTGTTAGTGGGTTTTTGGTTGTTTTATTTTATTTGATAAAATAAACATAATGATGACTACTCTTGACTAGCCTTACAACCTACACCACTTTCTTACACACCTATATTTTTGATAAGAGAAAAAGAAAAGCAATGATGCTCCTTGGGCTTGAGTTGGGCGGCCATACTACTCTTAATTGAGTAGTGTTGGTTCTTTTCTATTCTTCTTACACTACCATTCAATTAACATGCAAAATGTTCATGAATATTCTCTCTTCTCTCTCCTTAATATTCATTAAAAAGATGAGTATTTGATTCAAATTGTTCATATAAATTACTAAGATTACTAGAAGTAGTATATGAGTATTAGTAATAGATTTTAAGGTAAACTACAATACAAACATCTAGTACATGTTTATTTGTGGGATTAAGGGATTGTCTTGGGTGCTACTAATTGGAGAATCTCTACTTTGGGATTTTTGTATGTTCATCCATTATTGGAAAGCTCAAGAACTAACAAGAAGGAGATCTTGTTGGTGCCCAATATGACCGAATTTCATATGGTGAGAAAATGTTTTCTTATCTTCTTTTGTTTTAGTTTGCATGCATAAAATCCAACTTTAATTTTATGACAAATTAAATTAAAACATATATGAATATGTTAGTATATAGATCTACATTTCCTTCATACACAACGAGTCACATGAACTAATGCATGCATAGAATCCAACTTTAATTTTATGACAAATTAAATTAAAACATATATGAATATGTTAGTATATAGATCTACATTTCCTTCATACACAACGAGTCACATGAACTAATGAACAAGGAAAATTTGTTAACACAACGAGTCACAAGGGCTAATGAACAAGGAGAAAGGGTTCACACAACGAGTCACATGGACTAATGAACAAGGACAAGCGGTTCACACAACTAGTCACAAGGACTAATGAACAAGGACAGGCGGTCCACACAACGAGTCACAAGGACTAAAGAACAAGGATAAATGGTTTAGACAACGAGTCACAAAGACAAGGATAAATGGTTTACACAACGAGTCACAAGGACTAATGAAGAAGGACAAATGGTTCACACAACGAAAACAAGGAAAAATTGTTCACACAACGAGTCACAAGAACTAATGAACAAGGACAAATTGTTTACACAACGAGTCACAAGGACTAATGAACAAGGAGAAAGGGTTCACACAACGAGTCACATGGACTAATGAACAAGGAAACTGGTTCACACAATGAGTCACAAGGACTAATGAACAAGGACAAGCGGTTCACACAACGAGTCACAAGGACTAATGAACAAGGACAAGCGGTCCACACAACGAGTCACAAGGACTAAAGAATAAGGATAAATGGTTTACACAACGAGTCACAAAGACAAGGATAAATGGTTTACACAATGAGTCACAAGGACTAATAAACGGAGAAAATTTGTTCACACAACGAGTCACAAGGACTAATGAACAAGGAGAAATGGTTCACACAACGAGTCACATGGACTAATGAACAAGGAGAAAGGGTTCACACAACGAGTCACATGGACTAATGAACAAGGACAACTGGTTCACACAACGAATCACAAGGACTAATGAACAAGGACAAGAGGTTCACAAAACGAGTCACAAGGACTAAAGAACAAGGATAAATGGTTTATACAATGAGTCACAAAGACAAGGATAAATGGTTTACACAAAGAGTCAGAACGACTAATAAACAAGGAAAATTTGTTCACATAACGAGTCACAAGAACTAATGAACAAGGATAAATTGTTCACACAACGAGTCACATGGACTAATGAACAAGGAGAAAGGGTTCACAAAACGAGTAACATGGACTAATGAACAAGGACATCTGGTTCACACAACGAGTCACAAGGACTAATGAACAAGGACAAATGGTTCACACAACGAGTCACAAGAACTAAAGAACAAGGACAAATGCTTTACACAACGAGTCACAAAGACAAGGATAAATGGTTTACATAACGAGTCACAAGGACTAATGAACAAGGACAATTGGTTCACACAACGAAAACAAAGAAAAATTGTTCACACAACGAGTCACATGGACTAATGAACAAGGACAAATTGTTCACACAACGAGTCACAAGGACTAATGAACAAGGAGAAAGGGTTCACACAACGAGTCACATGGACTAATGAACAAGGACAACTGGTTTTCACAACGAGTCACAAGGACTAATGAAAAAGAACAAGCGGTTCATACAACGAGTCACAAGGACTAATGAACAAGGACAAGCGGTCCACACAACGAGTCACAAGGACTAAAGAACAAGGATAAATGGTTTACACAACGAGTCACAAAGACAAGGATAAATGGTTTACACAACTAGTCACAAGGACTAATAAACAAGGAAAATTTGTTCACACAACGAGTCACAAGGACTAATGAACAAGGAGAAATGGTTCACACAACGAGTCACATGGACTAATGAACAAGGAGAAAGGGTTCACACAACGAGTCACATGGTCTAATGAACAAGGACAACTGGTTTACACAACGAGTCACAAGGATTAATGAACAAGGACAAGCGGTTTACACAACGAGTCACAAGGACTAAAGAACAAGGATAAATGGTTTACACAACGAGTCACAAAGACAAGGATAAATGGTTTACACAACGAGTCACATGAACTAATGAACAAGGAAAATTTGTTAACACAACGAGTCACAAGGGCTAATGAACAAGGAAAAAGGGTTCACACAACGAGTCACATGGACTAATGAACAAGGACAAGCGGTTCATACAACGAGTCACAAGGACTAATGAACAAGGACAAGCGGTCCACACAACGAGTCACAAGGACTAAAGAACAAGGATAAATGGTTTACACAACGAGTCACAAAGACAAGGATAAATGGTTTACACAACGAGTCACAAGGACTAATAAACAAGGAAACTTTGTTCACACAACGAGTCACAAGGATTAATGAACAAGGAGAAATGGTTCACACAACGAGTCACATGGACTAATGAACAAGGAGAAAGGGTTCACACAACGAGTCATATGGACTAATGAACAAGGAGAAAGGGTAGACACAACGAGTAACATAAACTAATGAACAAGGACAACTGGTTCACACAACGAGTCACAAGGACTAATGAACAAGGACAAATGGTTCACACAGCGAGTCACAAGGACTAAAGAACAAGGACAAATGCTTTACACAACGAGTCACAAAGACAAGGATAAATGGTTTACATAACGAGTCACAGGGACTAATGAACAAGGACAAAAGGTTCACACAACGAAAACAAGGAAAAATTGTTCACACAACGAGTCACAAGGACTAATGAACAAGGACAAATTGTTCACACAACGAGTCACAAGGACCAATGAACAAGGAGAAAGGGTTCACACAACGAGTCACATGGACTAATGAACAAGGACAGCTGGTTCACACAACGAGTCACAAGGACTAATGAACAAGAAAAAGCGGTTCACACTGAAAGAAAAGTAGATCTTTATACATATTAACATACTCTTATATGTCTAAATAATTTGTCATAAAATTAATTACGGATTTTATGCATGCAAACAAAATAACAAAGAGAAGAAATCATGTTCTTACAATGGGTATTTCGGATTTAAGGGCACAAAAGAAATCTCCTTTTCTTTTGTTCTTGAGCTTTCCTTATGGATGAACAAGATCTAAGTATAAGATCTCTCCCTAAGCTTTATACCCAAGGCTTTCTCTTAATCTAATTAATATTATTTGAGCTAGTATAATATTAATCTAAGTAGAAAATTGAACCAAAAATTTATAAAACACTTATATTATTTCGGTTTTATGAGAGAAGATGAGGAGGATTTTTCTTCTCACTAGAACTTAATTTTGGATGATGATGTTAGAATGAAAATAATACACTACACTTAGTATATTATTAGGTAAAAATTATAGAAAAACAATGATGGTTTTTCTTCCCCAAAACCGTGTAAGAGGAGAGCTATTGGGGAGCCAATGCATGGAAAATTGTTCTTCACAAGGAACAATAGGCTTGCATGGCCAGACTTGCTTTTTTAATCATTATGTTTTATCAACTAAATAAAACAATTAACTAGCTTAATGCTCCCCAATTTTTCGGCACTTTACATAATATGGATCCCATATTATTATTGTCAATTGTCAATGTGTCACATGTCATATGTGACATAAATATGTTATGTATTTTTAACATATTAAAAATCAACGTATTAATAAAAATACGTCACATACAAAAATCGACTTAGTAATTTCATAATTACTTGTGCCAAAATATTTTACCATTTATAAATTTCAACTGATTGAATTTATTAATAATTCATTCATTTTAATTGTTACATTAAACAATTTATTTCATCCGAGTAATTATACAATTTAATTACTCGGATCAGTATCTCATTTAATCACATTTCAATTTGATACGTAAATTTTACTTCCAAAATCGTCCGTCAATTTTCAAGTAATTTAATTAACTCGCAACATTATACGATCAATTAAATAATCAATTAAGAGTGTTGCCCTTTAGGTATGACCTAGGGGTCAACTGATCACCACCGTCATCACACAAGTAATGTCAAACTCTAGTCACCCAATCATTACCGATATATGTTGACCGATTGTGATAACAAAATTACTTCCCAATTGTATTCTTTAAAATGAGATTTAATAATGATATTTAAATCATGTGATCGCATTATTGTTGAGGACACATTTCCCAACAATCTCCCACTTGTCCTCGACAAGTGTGCGTCACCAATTCTCTTGTCCTATTACTATCTCCCACTCAATGCAAGGTGTCTTTCAGGTCGTACTTGCAAGTGATCATATCGAGAGTGGTTTCCTCGATCTGGAGAATAACTGATTGACCGGATTTATCCACTCTGGATACCTTCCGAGCGTGGCCACGCATTTCGATTGATTACTCCTCGAGTGGCCCTGAGATATTGTTATAACCCTGACTAGGGGTGGACAATTCCTATCGCACTCATTCCCTTCGACTAGCCACAGCCATCATAACCCAAAATATGCCCATTTGACCCCATTTACGAAGGTCGTAGTAACACAAATCAAAGTTAATCTGAAACTGTGCCATCTTAGGCGAATAGTCTTTATTCAAAAGAATCGACTCATTTGAATACTATAGTAGCTCTCGCCATGACCAGGCTATATAAATTTGCCAGAACTCTATAAGCGGACATTAGGCCCGACAAAATGTTCTTAATGATCGCCTATGTGATCGACTAGTCATCTCACATGACTCTATGGCACTTGAACTTGCCATCAATCGCCTCACACTCTAGTCACTTCGAGACGTCACCCCATACAAGTGACTATGGGCAAATACTATGTTAATCCGTGTTCACTTTAACGGAGTTCAATTGTCTCCACAACCCGTTTGGATGTAACAAAGTATAAATTAAAGATAAAAGACAAATGCGATTATGAACATGAACAAAAACAACACTTTTATTTCATTTCAAAATCTTAACAAAAATTTGGTACACGTTTAAGTCCCATGGACGTAACATGTCCATCATGCTTAGCCTGCGATAAAGGCTTGGTGAGCGGATCGGCTATGTTGTCATCCGTCCCAACCTTACAAATCGCAATTTCCTTTCTTTCAATGAAATCTCTTATTACATGATATTTTCTAAGTACATGTCTAGATCTATTACTAGACTTTGGCTCCTTAGCTTGGAAGATCGTCCCACTATTATCACAATAGAGAGTGATGGGATCATTGGCGGTAGGTACTACTTTTAGACCTTCCGTGAATTGCTTGATCCACATAGCTTCCTTGGCGACTTCGATCTTGCTATGTACTCACCTCCGTTGTTGAATCATGATTCTGACTTCCTTGAAGCTTCTCCACTTACGGCACCACCATTGAGCATAAACACGAAACCGACTTGTGATTTCATGTCATCTCTATCTGTTTGAAAACTTGAGTCCGTGTATCCAGTAACACGCAACTCAGTGTCTCCTCCAAACACAAGTATAGAGTCCTTAGTTCTTCTCAAGTACTTAAGGATGTTCTTGACAGCAATCCAGTGACTCTCACCTGGATTTCCTTGATATCTACTCGTCATGCTCAAGGCATACGAGACATCAGGACGTGTGCATATCATGGCATACATGATTGATCCAACAATGGAAGCGTAAGGGATCAACTTCATGCGTTCAACATCATGGGGTTCGGAGGGACATTGAGTCTTGCTCAATATCGTTCCGGTTACCATAGGTACCAAACCCCTTTTGGATTTGTCCATGCTGAATCGTCGAAGAATCTTATCAACATAAGACTCTTGACTTAGTGCCAATATCCTCTTGGATCTATCTCTATAGATCAGGATACCTAATATGCGTTGTGCCTCTCCTAAATCCTTCATTTGGAAGTGGTTACCTAACCACTTCTTAACGAAAGACAACATTGGAATATCATTTCCAATGAGTAGTATGTCATCGACATACAAAATTAGGAACACAACATTGCTCCCACTAAATTTCATGTATAAACATGGTTCCTCAACATTTCGAGTGAAACCATTTTCCTTTATCACATCATTGAATGGATGATTCCAACTTCTTGATGCTTGCTTAAGACCATAAATGGATCTCTTAAGTTTGCACACTTTGTTAGGATTTTTAGAATCAACAAAACCTTCGGGTTGTATCATGTACACCTCCTCTTCTAAATGCCCATTTAGAAAAGCGGTTTTGACATCCATTTGCCAAATTTCATAATCATGAAATGCGGCGATCGCTAACAAAATCCGTATGGATCTTAGCATGGCTACGGGGCGAAGGTCTCATCATAATGGAGACCTTGGACTTGGGTAAATCCTTTTGCCACTAGCCTAGCTTTGTAGACATCGTCATGTCCTTCTATGCCATTTTGACCTTGAATATCCATTTGCATTGAAGGGTCTTGCCTCTTTAGGCAAATCTACCAAGTCCCAAACTTGGTTTTCAAGCATAGAATCCATTTCGGACTTCATGGCTTCAAGCCATAAGGTGGAATTAGGACTAGAGATTGCGGCCTTGTAGGTGGCGGGCTCGTCACTTTCCATAAGCAACACATCGAGCGTTCCATCTTCTTCGATAAGTCCCACATATCGATCGGGATGGCGAATGACTCGGCCAGTCCTTCTTAGTGGAGGAGGTACAACCGCGTTAGACGACGAAGGAACATCTTCTTGCGTCTCTACCTCGGTTTGTGGCTCTTGAACTTCGTCAAGTTCAAAATTTCTCCCACTCTGTCTCTTAGAAATAAATTGACTTTCTAAGAAGACAGCCTCACAAGACACAAACACTTTGTTTTCTTGAGGTTTGTAGAAGTAGTAACCTCGAGAGGTCAAAGGATAACCTACAAAGATGCATTTTTCGGATCTTGTGGCAAGCTTATTGTCGGGTTTAGCCTTGACGTAAGCATCACATCCCCAAATTTTCATATAGGATAGATTAGGAACTCTTCCTTTCCATGTCTCAAATGGAGTCTTTTCGGTGGCTTTAGTGGGACTATTATTTAAAGATAGAATTGCGGTTTGGATTGCAAATCCCCAAAACGAGTTCGGTAACTCGGTTTGACTCATCATGGATCGAACCATATCAAGTAGGGTTCGATTCCTCCTTTCGGCAACACCATTCAGTTGTGGTGTTCTGGGTGGAGAAAGTTGTGATATAATGCCACAACCTTTCAAGTGTGAATCAAATTCAAGACTAAGGTATTCACCACCACGATCGGATCGTAGTGCCTTAATCCTTTTGTTCAATTGGTTCTCTACTTCGTTTTGGAATTCCTTGAATTTCTCAAATGCTTCACTCTTGTCTTTCATTAAATAGATATACCCATATCTACTCAAGTCATCGGTGAAGGTTATAAAGTAGTCATAATTACCACGAGCGGTGATACTCATTGGTCCGCATACATCGGTGTGTATGAGTCCCAATAGCTCACTAGCTCGTGTCCCTTTACCGCTAAAAGGATTACGAGTCATTTTGCCAAGTAGGCAATATTCGCATGTACCAAATGATTGATAATCAAATGGTGTAATCACATTAGTAGAAATTAATCTTTTGATGCGATTCTCGTTTATGTGACCTAATCGACAATGCCAAATGAACGCTTCACTTGGGTCACTTGTTTTGAGTTTCTTTGATTGAATGTTATAAATATCATTAGTCGGTTTTGAGGTCTCTAAAATGTAAATGCCATTTATGGAAGAAGCTTGGCCAATAACCAAATCATTCCTAGAAATAGAGCAACGATTGTTCTTAATGACAAAACAAAAACCGTCCATGTCTAGCATGGCGATTGAAATAATGTTTTTAGAGAGCGTAGGAACATAAAAACAATTATGCAAATACAACTCAAAACCGTTTGGCAAAGCTAGAACATAAGTTCCTTTGGATTCGGCCGCTACCCGAGCTCCATTTCCAAGTCGAAGATCCACATCTCCCTTGCTAAGCTTCTCCACATCTCTTAAACCCTGTAAATGATTACAAAGGTGAGAACCACAACCGGTATCTAGTACCCATGTCGTAGTGGAAGTATAATTTATATCAATAACATAAATTTCTTTAGGAATTGTACCTTTTGGAGTAATGAGTCCTTCCCTTATATTTCGCAAATACATAGGGCAATTCCTAAGCCAATGTCCCATGCCATAGCAATAATGGCACTCATCATTAACTTGCTTGAAGTTTTTGATTTTCTTTCCTTTCTTCTTGAACCTCTTGCCCTTTGAAGCAAGAACTTGATTGCTAGAGCTCCCACTAGCATCCTTATCTTCCAGAGATAAAGACCCTATAGATCGTATGAGGTAGTCTTCCTGAGACGGACTCACACGAGGTCTAGTAGTAGTGGGTGGTTTAGAAGTGGTGATGAAATTAAGGTTTCCATCCGAACCTATCCCGAAATGAAGTTCTCTAGTTGTATCGAAATTATTGTTGGAGCATATGTCGTCAAGAACATGGTGATATGACTCAAAGGTTATCGGTGCGGTAGCATTTGATGGATTCATTGTAATGCACTACAAATATGGAGGAAAGGAAATATTAACATTTGTCTTTTTAAATCATACTTGCAAATTTAACAAGATATGAACATTTATATAGTGACCTCTACCCAACTATAATAAATGATTCCAAGACCCAAATTCATATCAACTTAGGCACGGGGTAGCCGATGAAACCCTCATCAATATAACTCGGTGGATTAACTTTTTAATCGATTCTACTTTTAGAACTCTTGGTCGATAAAATTACTCTAATATTTATCTATAGCCCAAAACACATCAACAAGGGCACGGGGTAGCCGATGAAACCCTTATCAATTACTTTTGTTGAGTTCAATCCAAATTTCGAATAAATGTGTCCATTATCCAAACCCATATTAATTTAGGCACGGGGTAGCCGATGAAACCCTCATCAACATGAATTCGGTGGATTAGACATTTATCACCCACTTCCCCTACGTAACAAGGTTTGTACCCGGGGTAGCCGAGTGCACTCCCTCGCGAAATAGGTTTTCATGGTTTCTACTATTTGGTAAGGCTATGTCTCAATTAGTTGTTTTAGCGAGAGGTCATGTCAATTTATTATCTATCACGTTTTAAGTGAACTAAAGCGGTGAACTACGATAATTCGAATTGACACGGTCGATAAACTCGATAAAATAACAATGCATGTTTAGTTATGGCGATTTAGCGATGCATGTGACATAAAATAAAATGCAAGCATAAAGATAAATAAATCCTAGTATGGCCTTTCCTAAAATAGAAAAACTATTAATCTATTACATATTCGGAAACCAACTCCATTGGTCCCATGAACTTCGGTTGTGGCACACATCTCGAGGTAACACCGTCTTTATGTATCGCCATTCTTGAAGAAATCCGTCTTTTGAAACTCCGGAATGAATAAAATTACATAATAAATTACATAATTTCCTATTTATACATTTGTAACTAAAATAAAATAAATCTATTAAATTCCAAAACGGTGATACGAGATCACAATAAAAATTACAACCGAATCGATATTCCCATACATTTCGGGAAATATCAATTAAAATCTAAGGCCATACTAAGTAAAATTACATAATTCAAAATTACATAAATTAAAATTATGACAATCATAAAGAAAAATGCAGCATTATAATATGTATGAACATGCTCAATTTTTATGCTAAATCGCCTTTTAATTAGCCAATATCGTATATTACTCGGTTTTTACGGATTTGCGTGATTTCAACATTTTATAATCACAAAAAATACATAAACTCATATTTATGCATAAGTTAATTACCCTAACCTCTTAGGACTCAAAATATAGTCTTCACTAACAATTTGACCATAATTAACCTTTATTTACAAAATTGTTCATAAATGGACCAAAAATTACAAAAATAAGCTATTAGACTTCAAATAAATCACAAAATTTCAAATACATTCAAAATTTGAAATTTAAACTCATGAACATTCTGGAAAAATCCATGACACTCATAATGTTCAAAATCTTAGGTTAAAAATTTCGAAATTTTTCCGGAAAAACAATGTTGCGGTTTATCGATTTTTAATTAAAATAATCATAAAAATATGGAAAAATTATTTTCATTAACTTTTCAATTTTAGATCTGAAAAATATAATAAAATGCAACATTAGACGTTTTTCCTAAGTCATAGATTATGTTTTATTAATTTTTCACTAATAATGTCACTATTTATGCTATTTTTCTTCAAAAATTCATAAATCATGCTAAAAGACTTCTTTATAGCCAATTATTTTACACACATCTTGTAAAATTGCATGTGACAACATATTAATTTTCTATGACCAGATTCGAAATTTAACTCATATTAACCTATTTTTCTCTTAAATCCGTATTTAATAATGAAAAATTCATTTTTCGAGCATAACAAGTCCAAAAATTATGAAAATTTGCAGGTTATCTCAAAATAATATATGTAACAACATATCCAAAAACCAACTTAAAATTCGAAGTATAGCTAATTTTCGACCAAAAATGACATTTTTACTCATAAAATCACATTTAAATGTCATTATAGAGAAATATGAACAATAAAAATCCGTAAAATTAACCAAAATATCCTAAAACATTTTAGGACCAGAAATATTAACATGCATGTAATAATTTCGTGATATATCATAATAACACAAATTTTACAAGTTTTATTTGTTATTCATATAACTCGGAAAAACTTTTAACCAATTTGCATGCAAACAACCGTGGCTCATGATACCGATTGAAAGAAAAGTAGATCTTTATACATATTAACATACTCTTATATGTCTAAATAATTTGTCATAAAATTAATTACGGATTTTATGCAGGCAAACAAAATAACAAAGAGAAGAAATCATGTTCTTACAATGGGTATTTCGGATTTAAGGGCACAAAAGAAATCTCCTTTTCTTTTGTTCTTGAGCTTTCCTTATGGATGAACAAGATCTAAGTATAAGATCTCTCCCTAAGCTTTATACCCAAGGCTTTCTCTTAATCTAATTAATATTATTTGAGCTAGTATAATATTAATCTAAGTAGAAAATTGAACCAAAAATTTATAAAACACTTATATTATTTCGGTTTTATGAGAGAAGATGAGGAGGATTTTTCTTCTCACTAGAACTTAATTTTGGATGATGATGTTAGAATGAAAATAATACACTACACTTAGTATATTATTAGGTAAAAATTATAGAAAAACAATGATGGTTTTTCTTCCCCAAAACCGTGTAAGAGGAGAGCTATTGGGGAGCCAATGCATGGAAAAATTGTTCTTCACAAGGAACAATAGGCTTGCATGGCTAGACTTGCTTTTTTAATCATTATGTTTTATCAACTAAATAAAACAATTAACTAGCTTAATGCTCCCCAATTTTTCGGCACTTTACATAATATGGATCCCATATTATTATTGTCAATTGTCAATGTGTCACATGTCATATGTGACATAAATATGTTATGTATTTTTAACATATTAAAAATCAACGTATTAATAAAAATACGTCACATACAAAAATCGACTTAGTAATTTCATAATTACTTGTGCCAAAATATTTTACCATTTATAAATTTCAACTGATTGAATTTATAATAATTCATTCATTTTAATTGTTACATTAAACAATTTATTTCATCCGAGTAATTATACAATTTAATTACTCAGACCGTATCTCATTTAATCACATTTCAATTTGATACGTAAATTTTACTTCCAAAATCGTCCGTCAATTTTCAAGTAATTTAATTAACTCGCAACATTATACGATCAATTAAATAATCAATTAAGAGTGTTGCCCTTTAGGTATGACCTAGGGGGTCAACTGATCACCACCGTCACACGACAGTAATGTCAAACTCTAGTCAGCCAATCATTACCGATATATGTTGACCAGTTGACAGTAACAAAATTACTTCCCAATTGTATTCTTTAAAATGAGATTTAATAATGATATTTAAATCATGTGATCGCATTATTGTTGAGGACACATTTCCCAACACACACAACGAGTCACAAGGACTAATGAACAAGGACAAGTGGTCCACACAACGAGTCACAAGGACTAAAGAACAAGGATAAATGGTTTACACAACGAGTCACAAAGACAAGAATAAATGGTTTACACAACGAGTCACAAGGAATAATAAACAAGGACAATTTGTTCACACAACGAGTCACAAGCACTAATGAACAAGGAGAAATGGTTCACACAACGAGTCACATGGACTAATGAACAAGGAGAAAGGGTTCACACAACCAGTCACATGGACTAATGAACAAGGACAACTGGTTTACACAACGAGTCACAAGGATTAATGAACAAGGACAAGCGGTTTACACAACGAGTCACAAGGACTAAAGAACAAGGATAAATGGTTTACACAACGAGTCACAAAGACAAGGATAAATGGTTTACACAACGAGTCACATGAACTAATGAACAAGGAAAATTTGTTAACACAACGAGTCACAAGGGCTAATGAACAAGGAGAAAGGGTTCACACCACGAGTCACATGGACTAATGAACAAGGACAAGCGGTTCACACAACTAGTCACAAGGACTAATGAACAAGGACAGGCGGTCCACACAACGAGTCACAAGGACTAAAGACCAAGGATAAATGGTTTACACAACGAGTCACAAAGACAAGGATAAATGGTTTACACAACGAGTCACAAGGACTAATGAAGAAGGACAAATGGTTCACACAACGAAAACAAGGAAAAATTGTTCACACAACGAGTCACAAGAACTAATGAACAAGGACAAATTGTTCACACAACGAGTCACAAGGAGTAATGAACAAGGAGAAAGGGTTCACACAATGAGTCACATGGACTAAAGAACAAGGAAACTGGTTCACACAACGAGTCACAAGGACTAATGAAAAAGAACAAGCGGTTCATACAACGAGTCACAAGAACTAATGAACAAGGACTAATGAACAAGGACAAGCGGTCCACACAACGAGTCACAAGGACTAAAGAATAAGGATTAATGGTTTACACAACGAGTCACAAAGACAAGGATAAATGGTTTACACAACGAGTCACAAGGACTAATAAACGGAGAAAATTTGTTAACACAACGAGTCACAAGGACTAAAGAACAAGGATAAATGGTTTATACAATGAGTCACAAAGACAAGGATAAATGGTTTACACAAAGAGTTAGAAGGACTAATAAACAAGGAAAATTTGTTCACATAACGAGTCACAAGAACTAATGAACAAGGATAAATGGTTCACACAACGAGTCACATGGACTAATGAACAAGGAGAAAGGGTTCACAAAACGAGTAACATGGATTAATGAACAAGGACATCTGGTTCACACAACGAGTCACAAGGACTAATGAACAAGGACAAATGGTTCACACAATGAGTCACAAGAACTAAAGAACAAGGACAAATGCTTTACACAACGAGTCACAAAGACAAGGATAAATGGTTTACATAACGAGTCACAAGGACTAATGAACAAGGACAATTGGTTCACACAACGAAAACAGGGAAAAATTGTTCACACAACGAGTCACAAGGACTAATGAACAAGGACAAATTGTTCACACAACGAGTCACAAGGACTAATGAACAAGGAGAAAGGGTTCACACAACGAGTCACATGGACTAATGAACAAGGACAACTGGTTCACACAACGAGTCACAAGGACTAATGAAAAAGAACAAGCGGTTCATACAACGAGTCACAAGGACTAATGAACAAGGACAAGCGGTCCACAAAACGAGTCACAAGGACTAAAGAACAAGGATAAATGGTTTACACAACGAGTCACAAAGACAAGGATAAATGGTATACACAACGAGTCACAAGGACTAATAAACAAGGAAAATTTCTTCACACAACGAGTCACAAGGACTAATGATGTAATACTCCGTATTTTATAATACTACTTAAGTCGGGTTAATTGTTTAGTCGATAATTACGTCAAGTTATTTTACTTGACTCGCGTGGTATCGTAAGATCGAGTTGTTTCGTAAGTTAATTGAGACGGGTTTATATGGAATTCGAGATGTGAGCTAACCCATTTACCCTCGACCCATTTGAGTTTACCCAAATGTTTAATCCAATTAACCCAACACCCAACATCATGTCTTTAACCTAATTTTTACCCTAACACTACACAACCCTCATCTCACCTGCCTCCTTCACTTCGACGGCACGCATTTTCAGATTCACACAAAGAGCCTTTCATTTGATTGAAGATTTCTCATCGATTCCAACCTAATTCGATTTCCCTGTTTGTAAGTCGATTTCATTCCAATATTTATACTGTTTTAAAGTATTCGTCTTCAGAAATTTTGAAAAGAGAGTCCTGTTTATTTGATGTCTAGTTTATGCATATAAAAGCTCGTAGTCAAATTCTTTATGGTTTGTCCTAGGTGATTTATTTATGAACATGTCGCTGAAAAGTCCGCGAATCTGATTTGGTTGTGGAAAATGATTTGAAACCCTAATTTTTATGTTGATTCAGTTATGAGGCTTCTTCATACATTATCTTTGTATAGTCTAGATGATAATAGGATTTGGAATTTCTGAAAAATAATGTTTTAAACTGGTTTTATGAATCAATACTTTTTATGCGACGGTTTCTGTCAGTTTTTGGAAATCAGTCTGAAAACCCTTGATAAGTTTGGAATTTGAGAAAAACACGTTAGATATAATTTGTAGCTAAGACTCATGGGGTTTCAATCCAATTGGCCTTGTATCAATTTGATATTTCTGGAATTAGTTATGTATTTTATTCCGAGTCTGTCATGTGCTGGAAAATCAGGAAAAGTCGTGTTTGTTCTTTAAGTTGATATTCCTATTAAGTTATGATGAGTCTAGGTGGTGTGCATGATTATTTGATTGAGTAGGTGGTAATTATACATAATTATGATATGTAGGTGATGGATATGTGAAGGATCGTAATTGGTTGCTTGTGTGTGCTTGGATTGCGAAAAGGTAGGAAAAATACACTTGACTTCTTATCATGTTGTTGAATTGTGTTGACTTGTTTGTGTTTCATATGACCAAATTGTGAACGTGACTTGATTCGTGGTTGTGGATTACGGTATGATATGGTTGACTGAACTGTTCGTGTTGAGTGTGTTATCACAACATTTGGTAGCTGGCATGATTTCATTCATTGATATACATATTGTATTGCATTGTTTACTGTTGGGCATTCATATGCATTGGAGATGGAGGATGTTGAGGTGATGTGGTGTGGTGATGATGATGTTGTGATAAGGCCCAGGCGGGTTCTGCAGGACTTGCCCTGGTGTCCTCAGCTGCGAGCTGGCAGATCGGCTACGGTCGATATATATAGTCTACCGGGGATCGGTATGGCTGGGTTGTCCGGGTTATGAGATATGAGTTATGAGATACGAGATGAGATGGAGATGGAGGTGACGGAGGAGCATGCATATCATATTTTGTTGTTGCATTGTATTACCCTACTCAACCTCGTGGTTGACCCTGTGTATTCGTGAACACCTGTGATGAACCTTTTAATGGGGAGCAGGTTGACAGGTACCTCAGAGACTGATAGGAGCTGGATGGGAAGAGAGCTTGGATTGCCTGACTTAGAGCTAGCCCACTTTTATTTCTGTTTAGTTATCAGACTTTATTTTCAGTTTGAGACTTGTTTCATTTCAGATGTATAATTATATAAATTGCCTTGGAGTTTAATTTGTTATTCACTACCTCGGGAAACCGAGATGGTAACAGTCCGGTTTATTAGGGAATGTCTTACTAAAGGCTCCTTCATAAACCGGGGTGTTACAAAGTGGTATCAGAGCATACGATCCTCAAGCCTAAACCAATGAACCCAATGAACGTAGGATGTGTCTAAATAAAATGAACCCCTGGGAATAAACTTCTAGGAGCTCACAGTGCGGTTAAGAAGGCGCCCTTAATGCGTGCTCTTTTGCCCTCTCAGTTTTGAACCAGGTAACCCGAGAGAAATTGAGGTAATGGGGTAGTTAGAAGGAAACCTTGGATATAATCGAGTTGATGTATACCTTGAGACCCATATATTCTAACCATTCTGCAGGACAACGTTACGGTAAGTATTTTGTATGAATGATGACGCGATCATATGATGTTGTGGAGATGAGAAATGAAATTTTCGTGTTCAGGTTGATAATCAATGAAGTGTTGGATTGTGGTAATCACGAGCGTGAAAATGATTGCGAATTGATGATATTTATCTGGATGGATGTTGAATGATGTGTTGATAGTACTATTATGTCTAGTGATATGCGGTTATGTGATCCCGAAGCCATGCTAGTATAGTATCGTGATAGTAATGAGAAACACTATTGAATTGCATGTTTCTAGTCATAGCAATCGTGATTTAGATGTAAGGAGTAGATCGTGATGCGAAGGGATTCTATGGGATAGATGTTTACGTAAGTACAAAGTATGAGATTTAAGTTGGGATGGGTTAGTATACATAGTATGTTCATAAGAGCTTGTAACATAGTAAAGAATGACCTAGTGCTGAAACTCGTTTTGTCTGATTTTACTCTTTAAATGACCTTACTGCCATTTCTTTTCTGTTTACTGCCTATGGATGAATATTTTATGAGAGATAGCCTCGTGAGTTAGTGTTCATTTGGCGTTGGTTTCATGCTTATAGGATATACGGATTAGGAGTAATAAATATTTTAGTGGGCTGTGGTTAGGAAGTTCCTGTGCAGTGATGTTTTGACCAACGATTTTGTAAAAATCCTCATTTAAATTGTATTAATAATATTTGCATAATTCCAACTCCTTCGATCAGAAGATTCGCATATGCTTTCAAATTGATAAGCCACGAAAATTCGTGATGTCTCTATATTAAATGGTAAGTTTTGCAAACTGACCCAAGTTTCGGACCAATTGTTGCCACATACTTGCTTGGACCAACTGAGTTGCAAGATCCTTTAAAAATTGAATTCTTGAGCTTTGGACCTCATTCTTTTTCTCACGAGTTATTAACTCTCTGTATGTTATAAAAAGTAATATAACTCAAGTTTTCGTTGAACGGTTATTTATTCGTGACTTTTGAAAGTTACAATGTGAATCATGACTTGTAAAATGTGCGTTCTATGTTAAGTTTTCTTATAATTGTTTGGTTATTTCGTGAGCCTTATTAATGTGACCTTATAATGTTTTATATCATGATAGTAGCACGCATGTATAGTAGTTATGTATCTTAACAAGTGATAAAATGAAAATTTAGTTGATAACATTGTTGGCATGATAGTATGAGTGAAATTGAATAGCTTAATTTGATTCTTAATCGAGGGTGAAATATTTTATACGAGTCCAGTTGTTTGCATATTTTATATATGTTTGGCATGTTGTAATATCTCTGATGTGTTCATCATATTTGCGTAGTAGTCGGATATATGTAAATATAAAACTATATTGTCATATCTTGGTAAAGTTGATGGCGTTTTAATTTGATTGTTCTAATATACTCGCACGAATAATTATAATAATTATGTTTAAATGTTTACACATGGATGGTAGTAATGAGTATGTCTAAATGTTCACACATGTAGGATGTCATCTGAGTTCTCATGTCTTTTATGTGAGTCTGTGTGCCTATAGTTATACTTATTACTTTCATTGCATTAATTTATTTGATTGAACCTAAACTTATGATATGATAATAAAATAGTGTTGTTGTTCCTTATTGGATATGTTCATAGTTGTATTGTCATGAAATGCTAAGGTGATTGTTGCAATTGTCACGATGTTTGAAATATAGTTGATATAGTTACGATATAGTTACGATATTTGAAATATATTCTCGAACCGTCGAATTATAATGGGATAACCCTTTGATGATTCACATGATATGCATTGGTTTAAATGATAGTCGTTATAGTTACGTTTAATTGAGCCTACAATTGCCTAATTGTTCAAATCGTGCAAATCGGAAAAGTTGTTGAAGTTGCTAGGAATTTATCATAGATAAGGTTCTACAAAGTATATGATGGCAAATGTGTATGTTTATGTTGTTTATGCGAGATCTTTTGTTTTTCTTGAAAATGAGTTATACTAAGTTCTTTGGACACAATTGAACGATATGGTTGCTAATGAAGTAATGTTGTGGTTGTCATGGATCATATGTTGCTACTTTTATTGGGAAATATGTTTTCAGAATTGATATCGTGCAAACATTTTTGATAATTTAAAATATGAATTTTGAGTATGTTGTTGATTGTTTAAATTCATCGGCCTAATTCGTGACCTAAACCAGTGAGTGAGTAAATGGTTGTATGGACATGTCAATAAGATCTTGTGATTGTGATAGATAGTAGTGGTAGATCTATTTTTCGTGATATGTTTACAAATGTGAGAAGTTTCTTAAATTGTTTTTTATTTTTACTCTCGCTCGTTCATGGTCTATAATTGATCATCAAATTTGCTTAATTACATACATGCCCTTTGCCCTCGTGCCTACTCTATCCCAACACCAACTTTGATTATGAAGACCATTAGTTAGTGAGCTATTTTCGTCATATGCGAGGACGTGGTTGAGTTTTATTTTCTTTGTCGAGGTAACACGGTATTACCGTCCCTAATACTTTATTATTGTTCGGGGTTGTATGTGTATGTGTCATTATTTGTCATCGTTTTATGATATCAATTTGTACAAGGTAATTGTGAATTTCTGGTGATTGTCATTATTTCGGTTACTTAATTATGAATTTTGAAAGTTGTTGCATGATGTTTGATTGTTGAGATTGTACGTTATGTGAGTTTCATATAAAAGTTAATCAAACATGAATTATGTGATGTAACCATGTAATACTCTGATATGAATTCTGTAACATGAACGGTAGGCTTATGATATGAGTATGAACCTTGTTATATGATAATATAGTCTTAATCGTTTCGGTGGGTTTTGTGTAAAGTAGTCTCAATTATAGAAACGCTATTACATTGCTTGAATTTTGCCTAGTGTCTTTCTCTAAACCTGATTTGCAGAAATATGGATTTTACTTCTATGATGTGATTACTGATATGAAATATTTTAATCCGTCAAGTATGAACTATGAGTTAGTGATTGTCTACATTGATGTAAATGTGTTAATTTGGTATCAAAGCATCCAAGTAATTGTTACCTTGATTTTGTGTAATGCGTAGCATGAAATTGACAAGTGTGTTTTGTTGCTCGAAAAGTCGGATGTTAGTTGTCAGTATAGAGTAATTAGCTTATCAGATGATTTGTGTCTATTGTTTCAGTAATCTTCTTGAACTTTGGATGTGGAATTTCATAATGGGGTTACGGGGACGTAACCATGTTTTAAGGAGGATAGGATTGTAAAATCGTGGTGGTTTACGATCTGGCTAAGTGGTATGTTATGATTGGTGGATCGAGAATTGACCATGCATGGAGTCATTTGTTTTAATTTGTTATTACTCGGTCAATGTTGTGGTTCTTTAAGTGCCACATACTTCTGTCGTATGTCCAACTTTGGGGACAAAGTTTCTTAAGGGGGGTAGAATATAACACTTCGCGTTTTAGAGCTTATGTTTATGTACTACTTGTGTTGTCTTATGCTTGGGGATGTTTGGTTATCGTTATGGGGTGGCGAACTTCGGGACGAAGTTCATTTTAAGGGGGGAAGACTGTAATACTCCGTATTTTATAATACTACTTAAGTCGGGTTAATTGTTTAGTCGATAATTACGTCAAGTTATTTTACTTGACTCGCGTGGTATCGTAAGATCGAGTTGTTTCGTAAGTTAATTGAGACGGGTTTATATGGAATTCGAGATGTGAGCTAACCCATTTACCCTCGACCCATTTGAGTTTACCCAAATGTTTAATCCAATTAACCCAACACCCAACATCATGTCTTTAACCTAATTTTTACCCTAACACTACACAACCCTCATCTCACCTGCCTCCTTCACTTCGACGGCACGCATTTTCAGATTCACACAAAGAGCCTTTCATTTGATTGAAGATTTCTCATCGATTCCAACCTAATTCGATTTCCCTGTTTGTAAGTCGATTTCATTCCAATATTTATACTGTTTTAAAGTATTCGTCTTCAGAAATTTTGAAAAGAGAGTCCTGTTTATTTGATGTCTAGTTTATGCATATAAAAGCTCGTAGTCAAATTCTTTATGGTTTGTCCTAGGTGATTTATTTATGAACATGTCGCTGAAAAGTCCGCGAATCTGATTTGGTTGTGGAAAATGATTTGAAACCCTAATTTTTATGTTGATTCAGTTATGAGGCTTCTTCATACATTATCTTTGTATAGTCTAGATGATAATAGGATTTGGAATTTCTGAAAAATAATGTTTTAAACTGGTTTTATGAATCAATACTTTTTATGCGACGGTTTCTGTCAGTTTTGGAAATCAGTCTGAAAACCCTTGATAAGTTTGGAATTTGAGAAAAACACGTTAGATATAATTTGTAGCTAAGACTCATGGGGTTTCAATCCAATTGGCCTTGTATCAATTTGATATTTCTGGAATTAGTTATGTATTTTATTCCGAGTCTGTCATGTGCTGGAAAATCAGGAAAAGTCGTGTTTGTTCTTTAAGTTGATATTCCTATTAAGTTATGATGAGTCTAGGTGGTGTGCATGATTATTTGATTGAGTAGGTGGTAATTATACATAATTATGATATGTAGGTGATGGATATGTGAAGGATCGTAATTGGTTGCTTGTGTGTGCTTGGATTGCGAAAAGGTAGGAAAAATACACTTGACTTCTTATCATGTTGTTGAATTGTGTTGACTTGTTTGTGTTTCATATGACCAAATTGTGAACGTGACTTGATTCGTGGTTGTGGATTACGGTATGATATGGTTGACTGAACTGTTCGTGTTGAGTGTGTTATCACAACATTTGGTAGCTGGCATGATTTCATTCATTGATATACATATTGTATTGCATTGTTTACTGTTGGGCATTCATATGCATTGGAGATGGAGGATGTTGAGGTGATGTGGTGTGGTGATGATGATGTTGTGATAAGGCCCAGGCGGGTTCTGCAGGACTTGCCCTGGTGTCCTCAGCTGCGAGCTGGCAGATCGGCTACGGTCGATATATATAGTCTACCGGGGATCGGTATGGCTGGGTTGTCCGGGTTATGAGATATGAGTTATGAGATACGAGATGAGATGGAGATGGAGGTGACGGAGGAGCATGCATATCATATTTTGTTGTTGCATTGTATTACCCTACTCAACCTCGTGGTTGACCCTGTGTATTCGTGAACACCTGTGATGAACCTTTTAATGGGGAGCGAGGTTGTGGTACCTCGAGACCGATAGGATCGGATGGGAAGAGAGCTTGGATTGCACGACTTAGAGCTAGCCCACTTTTATTTGTTTAGTTATCGAGACTTTATTTTGATTTGAGACTTGTTTCATTTCAGATGTATAATTATATAAATTGCCTTGGAGTTTAATTTGTTATTCACTACCTCGGGAAACCGAGATGGTAACAGTCCGGTTTATTAGGGAATGTCTTGCTAAAGGCTCCTTCATAAACCGGGGTGTTACAAATGAACAAGGAGAAATGGTTCACACAACGAGTCACATGGACTAATGAACAAGGAGAAAGGGTTCACACAACGAGTCACATGGACTAATGAACAAGGACAACTGGTTTACACAACTAGTCACAAGGATTAATGAACAAGGACAAGCGGTTCACACAACGAGTCACAAGGACTAAAGAACATGGATAAATGGTTTACATAACGAGTCACAAAGACAAGGATAAATGGTTTACACAACGAGTCACATGAACTAATGAACAAGGAAAATTTGTTAACACAACGAGTCACAAGGGGTAATGAACAAGGAAAAAGGGTTCACACAACGAGTCACATGGACTAAGGAACAAGGACAAGCGGTTCATACGACGAGTCACAAGGACTAATGAACAAGGACAAGCGGTCCACACAACGAGTCACAAGGACTAAAGAACAAGGATAAATGGTTTACACAACGAGTCACAAAGACAAGGATAAATGGTTTACACAACGAGTCACAAGGACTAATAAACGGAGAAAATTTGTTCACACAACGGGTCACAAGGACTAATGAATAAGGAGAAATGGTTCACACAACGAGTCACATGGACTAATGAACAAGGAGAAAGGGTTCACACAACGAGTCACATGGACTAATGAACAAGGACAACTGGTTCACACAACGAGTCACAAGGACTAATGAACAAGGACAAGAGGTTCACAAAACGAGTCACAAGGAATAAAGAACAAGGATAAATGGTTTATACAATGAGTCACAAAGACAAGGATAAATGGTTTACACAAAGAGTCAGAAGGACTAATAAACAAGGAAAATTGGTTCACATAACGAGTCACAAGAACTAATGAACAAGGATAAATGGTTCACACAACGAGTCACAAGAACTAAAGAACAAGGACAAATGCTTTACACAACGAGTCACAAAGACAAGGATAAATGGTTTACATAACGAGTCACAAGGACTAATGAACAAGGACAATTGGTTCACACAACGAAAACAAGGAAAAATTGTTCACACAACGAGTCACAAGGACTAATGAACAAGGACAAATTGTTCACACAACGAGTCACAAGGACTAATGAACAAGGAGAAAGGGTTCACACAACGAGTCACATGGACTAATGAACAAGGACAACTGGTTCACACAACGAGTCACAAGGACTAATGAAAAAGAACAAGCGGTTCACACAACGAGTCACAAGGACTAATGAACAAGGATAAGCGGTCCACACAACGAGTCACAAGGACTAAAGAACAAGGATAAATGGTTTACACAACGAGTCACAAAGACAAGGATAAATGGTTTACACATCGAGTCACAAGGACTAATAAACAACGAAAATTTGTTCACACAACGAGTCACAAAGACTAATGAACAAGGAGAAATGGTTCACACAACGAGTCACATGGACTAATGAACAAAGAGAAAGGGTTCACACAACGAGTCACGTGGACTAATGAACAAGGACAACTGGTTTACACAACTAGTCACAAGGATTAATGAACAAGGACAAGCGGTTCACACAACGAGTCACAAGGACTAAAGAACATGGATAAATGGTTTACACAACGAGTCACAAAGACAAGGATAAATGGTTTACACAACGAGTCACATGAACTAATGAACAAGGAAAATTTATTAACACAACGAGTCACAAGGGCTAATGAACAAGGAAAAAGGGTTCACACCACGAGTCACATGGACTAATGAACAAGGACAAGCGGTTCACACAACTAGTCACAAGGACTAATGAACAAGGACAGGCGGTCCACACAACGAGTCACAAGGACTAAAGAACAAGGATAAATGGTTTACACAACGAGTCACAAAGACAAGGATAAATGGTTTACACAAAGAGTCAGAAGGACTAATAAACAAGGAAAATTGGTTCACATAACGAGTCACAAGAACTAATGAACAAGGATAAATGGTTCACACAACGAGTCACAAGAACTAAAGAACAAGGACAAATGCTTTACACAACGAGTCACAAAGACAAGGATAAATGGTTTACATAACGAGTCACAAGGACTAATGAACAAGGACAATTGGTTCACACAACGAAAACAAGGAAAAATTGTTCACACAACGAGTCACAAGGACTAATGAACAAGGACAAATTGTTCACACAACGAGTCACAAGGACTAATGAACAAGGAGAAAGGGTTCACACAACGAGTCACATGGACTAATGAACAAGGACAACTGGTTCACACAACGAGTCACAAGGACTAATGAAAAAGAACAAGCGGTTCACACAACGAGTCACAAGGACTAATGAACAAGGATAAGCGGTCCACACAACGAGTCACAAGGACTAAAGAACAAGGATAAATGGTTTACACAACGAGTCACAAAGACAAGGATAAATGGTTTACACATCGAGTCACAAGGACTAATAAACAACGAAAATTTGTTCACACAACGAGTCACAAAGACTAATGAACAAGGAGAAATGGTTCACACAACGAGTCACATGGACTAATGAACAAAGAGAAAGGGTTCACACAACGAGTCACGTGGACTAATGAACAAGGACAACTGGTTTACACAACTAGTCACAAGGATTAATGAACAAGGACAAGCGGTTCACACAACGAGTCACAAGGACTAAAGAACATGGATAAATGGTTTACACAACGAGTCACAAAGACAAGGATAAATGGTTTACACAACGAGTCACATGAACTAATGAACAAGGAAAATTTATTAACACAACGAGTCACAAGGGCTAATGAACAAGGAAAAAGGGTTCACACCACGAGTCACATGGACTAATGAACAAGGACAAGCGGTTCACACAACTAGTCACAAGGACTAATGAACAAGGACAAGCGGTCCACACAACGAGTCACAAGGACTAAAGAACAAGGATAAATGGTTTACACAACGAGTCACAAAGACAAGGATAAATGGTTTACACAAAGAGTCAGAAGGACTAATAAACAAGGAAAATTGGTTCACATAACGAGTCACAAGAACTAATGAACAAGGATAAATGGTTCACACAACGAGTCACAAGAACTAAAGAACAAGGACAAATGCTTTACACAACGAGTCACAAAGACAAGGATAAATGGTTTACATAACGAGTCACAAGGACTAATGAACAAGGACAATTGGTTCACACAACGAAAACAAGGAAAAATTGTTCACACAACGAGTCACAAGGACTAATGAACAAGGACAAATTGTTCACACAACGAGTCACAAGGACTAATGAACAAGGAGAAAGGGTTCACACAACGAGTCACATGGACTAATGAACAAGGACAACTGGTTCACACAACGAGTCACAAGGACTAATGAAAAAGAACAAGCGGTTCACACAACGAGTCACAAGGACTAATGAACAAGGATAAGCGGTCCACACAACGAGTCACAAGGACTAAAGAACAAGGATAAATGGTTTACACAACGAGTCACAAAGACAAGGATAAATGGTTTACACATCGAGTCACAAGGACTAATAAACAACGAAAATTTGTTCACACAACGAGTCACAAAGACTAATGAACAAGGAGAAATGGTTCACACAACGAGTCACATGGACTAATGAACAAAGAGAAAGGGTTCACACAACGAGTCACGTGGACTAATGAACAAGGACAACTGGTTTACACAACTAGTCACAAGGATTAATGAACAAGGACAAGCGGTTCACACAACGAGTCACAAGGACTAAAGAACATGGATAAATGGTTTACACAACGAGTCACAAAGACAAGGATAAATGGTTTACACAACGAGTCACATGAACTAATGAACAAGGAAAATTTATTAACACAACGAGTCACAAGGGCTAATGAACAAGGAAAAAGGGTTCACACAACGAGTCACATGGACTAATGAACAAGGACAAGCGGTTCATACAACGAGTCACAAGGACTAATGAACAAGGACAAGCGGTCCACTCAACGAGTCACAAGGACTAAAGAACAAGGATAAATGGTTTACACAACGAGTCACAAAGACAAGGATAAATGGTTTACACAACGAGTCACAAGGACTAATGAACAAGGACAAATGATTCACACAACGAAAACAAGGAAAAATTGTTCACACAACGAGTCACAAGGACTAATGAACAAGGAGAAAGGGTTCACACAACGAGTCACATGGACTAATGAACAAGGACAACTGGTTCACACAACGAGTCACAAGGACTAATGAACAAGGACAAGCGGTTCACACAACGAGTCACAAGGACTAATGAACTAGGACAAGCGGTCCACACAACGAGTCACAAGGACTAAAGAACAAGGATAAATGGTTTACATAACGAGTCACAAAGACAAGGATAAATGGTTTACACAACGAGTCACAAGGACTAATAAACAAGGAAAATTTGTTCACACAACGAGTCACAAGGACTAATGAACAAGGAGAAATGGTTCACACAACGAGTCACATGGACTAATGAACAAGGAGAAAGGGTTCACACAACGAGTCACATGGACTAATGAACAAGGACAATGGTTTACACAACTAGTCACAAGGATTAATGAACAAGGACAAGCGGTTCACACAACGAGTCACAAGGACTAAAGAACATGGATAAATGGTTTACACAACGAGTCACAAAGACAAGGATAAATGGTTTACACAACGAGTCACATGAACTAATGAACAAGGAAAATTTGTTAACACAACGAGTCACAAGGGCTAATGAACAAGGAAAAAGGGTTCACACAACGAGTCACATGGACTAATGAACAAGGACAAGCGGTTCATACAACGAGTCACAAGGACTAATTAACAAGGACAAGCGGTCCACAGAACGAGTCACAAGGACTAAAGAACAAGGATAAATGGTTTACACAACGAGTCACAAAGACAAGGATAAATGGTTTACACAACGAGTCACAAGGACTAATGAACAAGGACAAATGATTCACACAACGAAAACAAGGAAAAATTGTTCACACAACGAGTCACAAGGATTAATGAACAAGGACAAGCGGTCCACACAACGAGTCACAAGGACTAAAGAAAAAGGATAAATGATTTACACAATGAGTCACAAAGACAAGGATAAATGGTTTACACAACGAGTCACAAGGACTAATAAATGGAGAAAATTTGTTCACACAACGAGTCACAAGGACTAATGAACAAAGAGAAATGGTTCACACAACGAGTCACATGGACTAATGAACAAGGAGAAAGGGTTCACACAACGAGTCACATGGACTAATGAACAAGGACAACTGGTTCACACAATGAGTCATAAGGACTAATGAACAAGGACAAGAGGTTCACAAAACGAGTCACAAGGACTAAAGAACAAGGATAAATGGTTTATACAATGAGTCACAAAGACAAGGATAAATGGTTTACACAAAGAGTCAGAAGGACTAATAAACAAGGAAAATTTGTTCACATAACGAGTCACAAGAACTAATGAACAAGGATAAATGGTTCACACAACGAGTCACGTGGACTAATGAACAAGGAGAAAGGGTTCACAAAACGAGTAACATGGACTAATGAACAAGGACATCTGGTTCACACAACGAGTCACAAGGACTAATGAACAAGGACAAATGGTTCACACAACGAGTCACAAGAACTAAAGAACAAGGTTAAATGCTTTACACAATGAGTCACAAAGACAAGGATAAATGGTTTACATAACGAGTCACAAGGACTAATGAACAAGGACAATTGGTTCACACAACGAAAACAAGGAAAAATTGTTCACACAACGAGTCACAAGGACTAATGAACAAGGACAAATTGTTCACACAATGAGTCACAAGGACTAATGAACAAGGAGAAACGGTTCACACAACGAGTCACATGGACTAATGAACAAGGACAACTGGTTCACACAACGAGTCACAAGGACTAATGAAAAAGAACAAGCGGTTGACACAACGAGTCACAAGGACTAATGAACAAGGACAAGCGGTCCACACAACGAGTCACAAGGACTAAAGAACAAGGATAAATGGTTTACACAACGAGTCACAAAGACAAGGATAAATGGTTTACACAACGAGTCACAAGGACTAATAAACAAGGAAAATTTGTTCACACAACGAGTCACAAGGACTAATGAACAAGGAGAAATGGTTCACACAACGAGTCACATTGACTAATGAACAAGGAGAAAGGGTTCACACAACGAGTCACAAGGACTAATGAACAAGGACAAATGGTTTACACAACTAGTCACAAGGATTAATGTACAAGGACAAGCGGTTCACACAACGAGTCACAAGGACTAAAGAACATGGATAAATGGTTTACACAACGAGTCACAAAGACAAGGATAAATGGTTTACACAACGAGTCACATGAACTAATGAACAAGGAAAATTTGTTAACACAACGAGTCACAAGGGCTAATGAACAAGGAAAAAGGGTTCACACAACGAGTCACATGGACTAATGAACAAGGACAAGCGGTTCATACAACGAGTCACAAGGACTAATGAACAAGGACAAGCGGTCCACACAACGAGTCACAAGGAGTAAAGAACAAGGATAAATGGTTTACACAACGAGTCACAAAGACAAGGATAAATGGTTTACACAACGAGTCACAAGGACTAATGAACAAGGACAAATGATTCACACAACGAAAACAAGGAAAAATTGTTCACACAACGAGTCACAAGGATTAATGAACAAGGACAAGCGGTCCACACAACGAGTCACAAGGACTAAAGAACAAGGATAAATGGTTTACACAACGAGTCACAAAGACAAGGATAAATGGTTTACACAACGAGTCACAAGGACTAATAAACGGAGAAAATTTGTTCACACAACGAGTCACAAGGACTAATGAACAAAGAGAAATGGTTCACACAACGAGTCACATGGACTAATGAACAAGGAGAAAGGGTTCACACAACGAGTCACATGGACTAATGAACAAGGACAACTGGTTCACACAACGAGTCACAAGGACTAATGAACAAGGACAAGAGGTTCACAAAACGAGTCACAAGGACTAAAGAACAAGGATAAATGGTTTATGCAATGAGTCACAAAGACAAGGATAAATGGTTTACACAAAGAGTCAGAAGGACTAATAAACAAGGAAAATTTGTTCACATAACGAGTCACTAGAACTAATGAACAAGGATAAATGGTTCACACAACGAGTCACGTGGACTAATGAACAAGGAGAAAGGGTTCACAAAACGAGTAACATGGACTAATGAACAAGGACATCTGGTTCACACAACGAGTCACAAGGACTAATGAACAAGGACAAATGGTTCACACAACGAGTCACAAGAACTAAAGAACAAGGTTAAATGCTTTACACAATGAGTCACAAAGACAAGGATAAATGGTTTACATAACGAGTCACAAGGACTAATGAACAAGGACAATTGGTTCACACAACGAAAACAAGGAAAAATTGTTCACACAACGAGTCACAAGGACTAATGAACAAGGACAAATTGTTCACACAATGAGTCACAAGGACTAATGAACAAGGAGAAACGGTTCACACAACGAGTCACATGGACTAATGAACAAGGACAACTGGTTCACACAACGAGTCACAAGGACTAATGAAAAAGAACAAGCGGTTGACACAACGAGTCACAAGGACTAATGAACAAGGACAAGCGGTCCACACAACGAGTCACAAGGACTAAAGAACAAGGATAAATGGTTTACACAACGAGTCACAAAGACAAGGATAAATGGTTTACACAACGAGTCACAAGGACTAATAAACAAGGAAAATTTGTTCACACAACGAGTCACAAGGACTAATGAACAAGGAGAAATGGTTCACACAACGAGTCACATTGACTAATGAACAAGGAGAAAGGGTTCACACAACGAGTCACATGGACTAATGAACAAGGACAACTGGTTTACACAACTAGTCACAAGGATTAATGTACAAGGACAAGCGGTTCACACAACGAGTCACAAGGACTAAAGAACATGGATAAATGGTTTACACAACGAGTCACAAAGACAAGGATAAATGGTTTACACAACGAGTCACATGAACTAATGAACAAGGAAAATTTGTTAACACAACGAGTCACAAGGGCTAATGAACAAGGAAAAAGGGTTCACACAACGAGTCACATGGACTAATGAACAAGGACAAGCGGTTCATACAACGAGTCACAAGGACTAATGAACAAGGACAAGCGGTCCACACAACGAGTCACAAGGAGTAAAGAACAAGGATAAATGGTTTACACAACGAGTCACAAAGACAAGGATAAATGGTTTACACAACGAGTCACAAGGACTAATGAACAAGGACAAATGATTCACACAACGAAAACAAGGAAAAATTGTTCACACAACGAGTCACAAGGATTAATGAACAAGGACAAGCGGTCCACACAACGAGTCACAAGGACTAAAGAACAAGGATAAATGGTTTACACAACGAGTCACAAAGACAAGGATAAATGGTTTACACAACGAGTCACAAGGACTAATAAACGGAGAAAATTTGTTCACACAACGAGTCACAAGGACTAATGAACAAAGAGAAATGGTTCACACAACGAGTCACATGGACTAATGAACAAGGAGAAAGGGTTCACACAACGAGTCACATGGACTAATGAACAAGGACAACTGGTTCACACAACGAGTCACAAGGACTAATGAACAAGGACAAGAGGTTCACAAAACGAGTCACAAGGACTAAAGAACAAGGATAAATGGTTTATGCAATGAGTCACAAAGACAAGGATAAATGGTTTACACAAAGAGTCAGAAGGACTAATAAACAAGGAAAATTTGTTCACATAACGAGTCACTAGAACTAATGAACAAGGATAAATGGTTCACACAACGAGTCACGTGGACTAATGAACAAGGAGAAAGGGTTCACAAAACGAGTAACATGGACTAATGAACAAGGACATCTGGTTCACACAACGAGTCACAAGGACTAATGAACAAGGACAAATGGTTCACACAACGAGTCACAAGAACTAAAGAACAAGGTTAAATGCTTTACACAATGAGTCACAAAGACAAGGATAAATGGTTTACATAACGAGTCACAAGGACTAATGAACAAGGACAATTGGTTCACACAACGAAAACAAGGAAAAATTGTTCACACAACGAGTCACAAGGACTAATGAACAAGGACAAATTGTTCACACAATGAGTCACAAGGACTAATGAACAAGGAGAAAGGGTTCACACAACGAGTCACATGGACTAATGAACAAGGACAACTGGTTCACACAACGAGTCACAAGGACTAATGAAAAAGAACAAGCGGTTCACACAATGAGTCACAAGGACTAATGAACAAGGACAAGCGGTCCACACAACGAGTCACAAGGACTAAAGAACAAGGATAAATGGTTTACACAACGAGTCACAAAGACAAAGATAAATGGTTTACACAACGAGTCACAAGGACTAATAAACAAGGAAAATTTGTTCACACAACGAGTCACAAGGACTAATGAACAAGGAGAAATGGTTCACACATCGAGTCACATGGACTAATGAACAAGGAGAAAGGGTTCACACAACGAGTCACATGGACTAATGAACAAGGACAACTGGTTTACACAACTAGTCACAAGGATTAATGAACAAGGACAAGCGGTTCACACAACGAGTCACAAGGACTAAAGAACATGGATAAATGGTTTACATAACGAGTCACAAAGACAAGGATAAATGGTTTACACAACGAGTCACATGAACTAATGAACAAGGAAAATTTGTTAACACAACGAGTCACAAGGGCTAATGAAAAAGGAAAAAGGGTTCACACAACGAGTCACATGGACTAATGAACAAGGACAAGCGGTTCATACAACGAGTCACAAGGACTAATGAACTAGGACAAGCGGTCCACACAACGAGTCACAAGGACTAAAGAACAAGGATAAATGGTTTACACATGAGTCACAAAGACAAGGATAAATGGTTTACACAACGAGTCACAAGGACTAATGAACAAGGACAAATGATTCACACAACGAAAACAAGGAAAAATTGTTCACACAACGAGTCACAAGGACTAATGAACAAGGAGAAAGGGTTCACACAACGAGTCACATGGACTAATGAACAAGGACAATCGGTTCACACAACGAGTCACAAGGACAAATGAACAAGGACAAGCGGTTCACACAACGAGTCACAAGGACTAATGAACTAGGACAAGCGGTCCACACAACGAGTCACAAGGACTAAAGAACAAGGATAAATGGTTTACATAACGAGTCACAAAGACAAGGATAAATGGTTTACACAACGAGTCACAAGGACTAATAAACAAGGAAAATTTGTTCACACAACGAGTCACAAGGACTAATGAACAAGGAGAAATGGTTCACACAACGAGTCACATGGACTAATGAACAAGGAGAAAGGGTTCACACAACGAGTCACATGGACTAATGAACAAGGACAACTGGTTTACACAACTAGTCACAAGGATTAATGAACAAGGACAAGCGGTTCACACAACGAGTCACAAGGACTAAAGAACATGGATAAATGATTTACACAACGAGTCACAAAGACAAGGATAAATGGTTTACACAACGAGTCACATGAACTAATGAACAAGGAAAATTTGTTAACACAACGAGTCACAAGGACTAATGAACAAGGAGAAATGGTTCACACAACGAGTCACATGGACTAATGAACAAGGAGAAAGGGTTCACACAACGAGTCACATGGACTAATGAACAAGGACAACTGGTTTACACAACTAGTCACAAGGACTAATGAACAAGGACAAGAGGTTCACAAAACGAGTCACAAGGACTAAAGAACAAGGATAAATGGTTTATGCAATGAGTCACAAAGACAAGGATAAATGGTTTACACAAAGAGTCAGAAGGACTAATAAACAAGGAAAATTTGTTCACATAACGAGTCACTAGAACTAATGAACAAGGATAAATGGTTCACACAACGAGTCACGTGGACTAATGAACAAGGAGAAAGGGTTCACAAAACGAGTAACATGGACTAATGAACAAGGACATCTGGTTCACACAACGAGTCACAAGGACTAATGAACAAGGACAAATGGTTCACACAACGAGTCACAAGAACTAAAGAACAAGGTTAAATGCTTTACACAATGAGTCACAAAGACAAGGATAAATGGTTTACATAACGAGTCACAAGGACTAATGAACAAGGACAATTGGTTCACACAACGAAAACAAGGAAAAATTGTTCACACAACGAGTCACAAGGACTAATGAACAAGGACAAATTGTTCACACAATGAGTCACAAGGACTAATGAACAAGGAGAAAGGGTTCACACAATGAGTCACATGGACTAATGAACAAGGACAACTGGTTCACACAACGAGTCACAAGGACTAATGAAAAAGAACAAGCGGTTCACACAATGAGTCACAAGGACTAATGAACAAGGACAAGCGGTCCACACAACGAGTCACAAGGACTAAAGAACAAGGATAAATGGTTTACACAACGAGTCACAAAGACAAAGATAAATGGTTTACACAACGAGTCACAAGGACTAATAAACAAGGAAAATTTGTTCACACAACGAGTCACAAGGACTAATGAACAAGGAGAAATGGTTCACACATCGAGTCACATGGACTAATGAACAAGGAGAAAGGGTTCACACAACGAGTCACATGGACTAATGAACAAGGACAACTGGTTTACACAACTAGTCACAAGGATTAATGAACAAGGACAAGCGGTTCACACAACGAGTCACAAGGACTAAAGAACATGGATAAATGGTTTACATAACGAGTCACAAAGACAAGGATAAATGGTTTACACAACGAGTCACATGAACTAATGAACAAGGAAAATTTGTTAACACAACGAGTCACAAGGGCTAATGAAAAAGGAAAAAGGGTTCACACAACGAGTCACATGGACTAATGAACAAGGACAAGCGGTTCATACAACGAGTCACAAGGACTAATGAACTAGGACAAGCGGTCCACACAACGAGTCACAAGGACTAAAGAACAAGGATAAATGGTTTACACATGAGTCACAAAGACAAGGATAAATGGTTTACACAACGAGTCACAAGGACTAATGAACAAGGACAAATGATTCACACAACGAAAACAAGGAAAAATTGTTCACACAACGAGTCACAAGGACTAATGAACAAGGAGAAAGGGTTCACACAACGAGTCACATGGACTAATGAACAAGGACAACTGGTTCACACAATGAGTCACAAGGACAAATGAACAAGGACAAGCGGTTCACACAACGAGTCACAAGGACTAATGAACTAGGACAAGCGGTCCACACAACGAGTCACAAGGACTAAAGAACAAGGATAAATGGTTTACATAACGAGTCACAAAGACAAGGATAAATGGTTTACACAACGAGTCACAAGGACTAATAAACAAGGAAAATTTGTTCACACAACGAGTCACAAGGACTAATGAACAAGGAGAAATGGTTCACACAACGAGTCACATGGACTAATGAACAAGGAGAAAGGGTTCACACAACGAGTCACATGGACTAATGAACAAGGACAACTGGTTTACACAACTAGTCACAAGGATTAATGAACAAGGACAAGCGGTTCACACAACGAGTCACAAGGACTAAAGAACATGGATAAATGATTTACACAACGAGTCACAAAGACAAGGATAAATGGTTTACACAACGAGTCACATGAACTAATGAACAAGGAAAATTTGTTAACACAACGAGTCACAAGGGCTAATGAACAAGGAAAAAGGGTTCACACAACGAGTCACATGGACTAATGAACAAGGACAAGCGGTTCATACAACGAGTCACAAGGACTAATGAACAAGGACAAGCGGTCCACACAACGAGTCACAAGGACTAAAGAACAAGGATAAATGGTTTACACAACGAGTCACAAAGACAAGGATAATTGGTTTACACAACGAGTCACAAGGACTAATGAACAAGGACAAATGATTCACACAACGAAAACAAGGAAAAATTGTTCACACAACGAGTCACAAGGACTAATGAACAAGGAGAAAGGGTTCACACAACGAGTCACATGGACTAATGAACAAGGACAACTGGTTCACACAATGAGTCACAAAAACTAATGAACAAGGACAAGCGGTTCACACAACGAGTCACAAGGACTAATGAACTAGGACAAGCGGTCCACACAACGAGTCACAAGGACTAAAGAACAAGGATAAATGGTTTACATAACGAGTCACAAAGACAAGGATAAATGGTTTACACAACGAGTCACAAGGACTAATAAACAAGGAAAATTTGTTCACACAACGAGTCACATGGATTAATGAACAAGGAGAAATGGTTCACACAACGAGTCACATGGACTAATGAACAAGGAGAAAGGGTTCACACAATGAGTCACATGGACTAATGAACAAGGACAACTGGTTCACACAATGAGTCACAAGGACTAAAGAACAAGGACAAGCGGTTCACACAACGAGTCACAAGGACTAAAGAACAAGGATAAATGGTTTACACAATGAGTCACAAAGACAAGGAAGATGGTTTACACAAAGAGTCACAAGGACTAATAAACAAGGAAAATTTGTTCACATAACGAGTCACAAGAAATAATGAACAAGGATAAATGGTTCACACAACTAGTCACATGGACTAATGAACAAGGAGAAAGGGTTCACACAACGAGTAACATTGACTAATGAACAAGGACAACTGGTTCACACAACGAGTCACAAGGACTACTGAACAAGGACAAGCGGTCCACACAACGAGTCACAAGGACTAAAGAACAAGGATAAATGATTTACACAACGAGTCACAAAGACAAGGATAAATGGTTTACACAAAGAGTCAGAAGGACTAATAAACAAGGAAAATTTGTTCACATAACGAGTCACAAGAACTAATGAACAAGGATAAATGGTTCACACAACGAGTCACATGGACTAATGAACAAGGAGAAAGGGTTCACAAAACGAGTAACATGGACTAATGAACAAGGACATCTGGTTCACACAACGAGTCACAAGGACTAATGAACAAGGACAAATGGTTCACACAACGAAAACAAGGAAAAATTGTTCACACAACGAGTCACAAGGACTAATGTGTTGGGAAATGTGTCCTCAACAATAGTGCGATCACATGATTTAAATATCATTATTAAATCTCATTTTAAGAATACATGTGGGATGTAATATTTTACAAGTCAACTGGTCCACACATATCGGTAATGATTGGTTGACTAGAGTTTGACATTCTTTGTCGTGCGACGGTGGTGATCGATTGATCCCCTTAGGTCATACCTATAGGGAAATACTCTTAATTGATTATTTAATTAATCGTATACCGATATGAGTTAATTAAATTGCTTAAAATTGACTGATGATTTTGTGAGTATAATTTACGTATCTTATTGTAAATATGATTAAATAAGACACGGTCTAAGTAATTGAATTATTTTATTACTTGGATGAAATTATTGTTTAAAGAAACAATTGAAACGGAATGAATAAATTATTATAAATACAGAATGTTGTAGTTTATAATTTGGAAACCATTTTGGTACAAGTAATTACGAATTACTAGTCGATTTTGTATATGACATATTTTATGAGTATGTTGATTTTTAATATGTTAAAAATACATTACAATTTCATATGTCAAGTAACATGTCACATATGTTACAATTGACAAATGACAAAATAAAATGGACCATCCATTTTATTTTGTATGTACCGAAATTATAAGGAGTTAGTGGAATAAAATTGTGTTAATTGTTTAGTGGTAGACACAATGATAAAAGCTAACTAGTAGGCTTGCATGCCTAGTCTCTTGTGAAGAGCAAAGATGAAAGCTATTGGGCTACCTACCCAAGGCCAAAAATTTCGGCCAAAATGAAAAGGAAAGAAAGAGTTTTCTTTTTCCTAATCAAATTCATTCATACAACATATAATTTTCTAGTGTGAGAAAATTAATATATTCTCTAAATATTATGAAATCTAGAGAAATAAACTCACAAATATTACCACCTCTTGACCGAAATTTCAAGAGTGAAAATACAATTTATATTGTATCAATTTTATTGTAAAACCATTATTATTACTAGATCTAAATAGTATTGGTTTATTAAGATGTATTCCTTGGGTATATGCTTTTGGGAGGGATTCTACACTTGAATCCTTGTTCTTCCATTTGGAAAGCTCAAGAACAAAAGAAAAGGAGATTTCTTTTGTGCCCATTTGAACCGAAATTTCAATGTAAGGATATGATTTCTTCTCTTTTATTATATTGTTTGCATGCATAAAATCCACATTTAATTTTATGACAAATTAATTTTGACATATAAGAGTATGTTAGTATGTATATGAATCTACATTTCCTTCAATCGGTATCAAGAGCCACGGTTGTTTGCATGCAAATCGGTTAAAAGTTTTTCCGAGTTATAAGAATAACAAATAAAATTTGTAAAGTTTGTGTTATTATGAGATATCACGAAATCAATCCATGCATGTTAATATTTCTGGTCCTAAAATGTTTTAGGATATTTTGGTTAATTTTTCGGATTTTTATTGTTCATATTTTACAATAATGGCATTTAAATGTGATTTTATGAGTAAAAATGTCATTTTTGGTCTAAAATTAGCTATACTTCGAATTTTTCATTGATTTTTGGATATGTTGTCACATATATTATTTTGAGATAACCTGTAAATTTTCATAATTTTTGGACTTGTTATGCTCGAAAAATGAATTTCTCATTATTAAATTCGGATTTAAGTGAAAATAAGGTTAATATGAGTTAAATTTCGAATCTGGTCATATAAAATTAATATGTTGTCACATGCAATTTTACAAGATGTGTGTAAAATAATTGGCTATAAAGAAGTCTTTTTGCATGATTTATGAATTTTTGAAGAAAAATAGCATAAATAGTGACATTATTAGTGAAAATTAATAAAACATAATCTATGACTTAGGAAAAACGTCTAATGTTGCATTTTATTATTTTTTTCAGATCTAAAATTGAAAAGTTAGTGAAAATATTTTTTCCATGTTTTTATGATTATTTTATTAAAAATCGATAAACCGCAACATTGTTTTTCCGGTAAATTTTCGAAATTTTTAACCTAAGATTTTGAACATTATGAGTGTCATGGAATTTTTCCAGAATGTTCATGAGTTTAAATTTCAAATTTTGAATTTATTTGAAATTTTGTGATTTATTTGAAGTTTAATAGCTTATTTTGTAATTTTTAGTCCATTTATGAACAATTTTATAAAATATTGGTTAATTATGGTCAAATTATTAGTGAAGACTATATTTTGAGTCCTAAGAGGTTAGGGTAATTAACTTATGCATAAATATGAGTTTATGTATTTTTGTGATTATAAAATGTTGAAATCACGCAAATCCGTAAAAAACCGAGTAATATACGATATTGGCTATTTAAAGAAGATTTAGCATTAAAATTGAGCATGTTCTTACATATTATAATGCTGCATTTTCTTTATGATTGTCATAATTTTAATTTATGTAATTTTGAATTATGTAATTTTACTTAGTATGGCCTTAGATTTTAATTGGTATTTCCCGAAATGTATGGGAATATCGATTCGGTTGTAATTTTTATTGTGATCTCGTATCACCGTTTTGTAATTTAATAGATTTATTTTATTTTAGTTACAAATGTATAATAGGAAATTATGTAATTTATTATGTAATTTTATTCATTCCGGAGTACCCAAAGACGGATTTCTTCAAGAATGGCGATACATAAGACGGTGTTACCTCGAGATGCGTGCCACAACCGAAGTTCAAGGGACCAATGGAGTTGGTTTCCGAATATGTAATAGTTAAATAAGTTTTTCTATTTTAGGAAGGCCATACTAGGATTTATTTATTTACTTTTATGCTTGCATTTTATTTTATGTCACATGCATTGCTAAATCGCCATAACTAAACATGCATTGTCATTTTATCGAGTTCATCGACCGTGTCAATTAGAATTATCGTAGTTCACCGCTTTAGTTCACTTAAAACGTGATAGATAATAAATTGACATGACCTCTCGCTAAAACAATCAATTGAGACATAGCCTTACCAAATAGTAGAAACCATGAAAACCTACGCGAGGGAGTGCACTCGGCTACCCCGGGGTACAAACCTTGTTACGTAGGGGAAGTGGGTGATAAATGTCTAAACCACCGAATTCATGTTGATGAGGGTTTCAACGGCTACCCCGTGCCTAAGTTAATGTGGGTTTGGATAATGGACACATTTATTCGAAATTTGGATTGAACTCAACAAAAGTAATTGATAAGGGTTTCATCGGCTACCCCGTGCCCTTGTTGATGTGTTTTGGGCTATAGATAAATATTAGAGTAATTTTATCGACCGAGAGTTCTAAAAGTAGAATCGATTAAAGAGTTAATCCACCGAGTTATATTGATAAGGGTTTCATCGGCTACCCCGTGCCCAAGTTAATATGAATTTGGATCTTGGAATCATTTATCATAGTTGGGTAGAGGTCACTATGTAAATGCTATACTTGTTTACAAGTATTAATATAACGATGAATGTTTTGTTTTCCCCTATTCCGTTATCATATTGTTCTATTTCTTTACCACTATTCATATACGATATCATTTCGTTTTTGATTCAAATCTCCATTAAAACATCGTAACCAAAGACAAAATTTGAATTTTCTTCTTAAGACCTCAAATTAACCATTGCTAAGGATCTCTTGTAAAGAGTATAGATTAAAGTTATTCATTATCAAACAGGTTTTTGATTCTTGACTAACACATCTACTTACAATGGATTGTTTTTCATATACTTAATTGAATTAAGTACCTTGAAGCGATAAATTGTTTTGGTGATTAGATTTTCAGAATTCGTAATTAACCAAAATAACGCAACCACTTCAATGAAAGTTTTAAGACTAAAACGAACAAATGAAGAGTAATCTTCATGAATTCAATTTTTGCTTCTCAAAGCAAAGACTCATTGAAATGAGTGGGAGCATTCTCTTAAACCGTTAAGATGAGAACGAGGTTCAAGAAGTAAGGATTATAATGGAATTGATACAAGGTAATGTTAAAAGTAAAGTTGTTGAGAATAGCGATACTAAACCTATCAATCCCGACCGATAAAGTTTCCATTGTCTTAAATGTTGGACACAAGAAAGGAAACTACCCCAAATTATTGAAGAATCAACAAATTAGTTGTGGGACATCTAATAGGATCTTCTTCTTTAAATGTTTATATGATTGACATAAATTTTGCTAGTACCACTTCGTCAATATTTGAAACCGGTGGTGGTTTACATCGTTGTACTTGATACATAGAATGATTAGAATATGACGACTAGCATCAATGATGTCGAGAGAGAGTCATTGTGTACTCAATCTAGTTTTTGGATTTAAAGTTGTACTTAATTGTGACTATTAAGTGCATAAACTCTAAATAAGAATATAAACTTGTTAAGATACAAAAGAGGTTTTCACTTTTGTGACCCTATACACCACGATTTGATGTATGGCTAGCCCATCATCAAGGTGAGTATATTCTAAACCAAACTAGAACGATATATCATGAAGATGATGCAAGACTCAAATTGGTAACCCAAGATTAAACCTTAAATTTTGGAATGATGAACGCAAAGAGTTATCGAGTACTCTTGAAACCATTAGATTGTTAATGGTATATGCGTATCTTGTATTCAAAGCAAGATGTCTCGTGCCTTTTGGTTGAAAAGGAGATCGAGTTTGTAAATCATCGATCCAAAATAGGTTGATCATTTTCTTTTACCAACGATTTAAGTTGACGCTAATATGTTCACTTAATAAGGTAAATAGAGAAATCTTTGAAGAATTTCAAAGAGTTCAAGGAATCACGATTTAAGTCGTGATGGGATTATCAAAGTGAAGACTTTGATGTAAGCCAAAGGAAATGTGATATAGTATCACAAGTTAATCTCTCTTAACACGCATTATGGAATAATGTGTGGTTGGATGTGAATTCAAACGCTATTCGATATGGTTTGGACTTCAATCAAGTTACTTTGAGTTACTTGATCCTTTTGGGGAATTTATCATTTTTTGTCTAATTTATTTTCCACTAAATCATATGAGATATGAAATGGTAATGTGCCATATTTGTAAGTTTTCACAAGAAACAAATGCTCATTTTTCCCTTTCAATTATCACGAGTACGACGGGTTTGCGGCTCATGAAGCTGTCTTTCTAAAATACAAGTTTATTTCTAGAAGACAGAGTGGGAGAAATTATTCAAAGAGCCACAAAGATGTTATGTCGCAAGAAACTGGTCTTTCTTGGCTACATGAGATGTTTTGTGTAAGACATTGTTTCTTTAAAACCTAGGAGGTTAAAGTTCGTCACTTGTTGAAAATGATGAATTCATGCTACTTTTAAGAAAGCCAAGAGCTTATAACTTACAAGAGAAATCGTTTGATTCAAATTGATTACTTCTAGAAAGTAATGAATATAAAGGCTTAGAGCCATGAAAATCCGAAATAAAAGGCTTGATTAGTGACAAAGGGTTTTGCACTAATAAAGAGATATTTCAAAGCAAGATTGGCTGATTAGTGACAAAGGGTCTTGCACTAATTGAAATGCTTAAGTCTATTTGGATCTTCTTAGGGATTGTGTTTCATTATGAGGTTATGAAATACATAGCGAGTGAATCTAAAACCCACTTCTTCAATAGAAGGAATGTATTCAATACATGTCTTGAGTTTAGTAGATTCTTGCAATCCTAAGATAATGTGAAACTTAAGAGAGGGTCTTAAGTAGGACATCAATGAGTTAGAATCAACATTTTGATCATGTGATAAAACATTTCTCGATAAGTCAAGAAGTTGTGTTTATACATGAAGTTTAGTGGGAGTTACGGAAATTTTAATTAGTCCGATATGTGGATGACATATTGATCATTGAGAATGATTTAAGACTTTTGGAGTATTATAATACATCTGGAATATCCGGATTTATGAAGATAAATCCACATGATATTAGCGTCAGTAAGAAGTCTTATGTTGATAAGATTCATGACTAGTTCAATTAATTGAACATATTTGATTGATTCCATTTGCTTCCGCTGCCGGATCAATTAAATGAGTAATGATGTATAACACTTCATATACTTTGAGTATGATGAATTGTTTTCAAAATCGAATTTAAGTAATCTTTACCAAGTAAGCTGTAAAGATTACCCTTAAGTGCTTGCAGAAGCATTAAGGAAGTAAAGCAAAGTGTTTATGATGCAATATTGTGTAAGGGTGTTACACAAGTGACAATTGACAATTGAGATTGCGCATGGTTTCGACAAAACCATAATCAAAACACATTAGGATGGTTAAGATACCATTGTGGCAATGTTAATTAAGAAGTAGATTTTCTAGAATCGTTCTAGGCAATAAAGAACAATGAGAGATATTTATAACGGAAATTGAGTACACTTGCAATCATGAGATGTGCAAGAGGATGAGTCCCGCACACCGTGAAAAAAAAGTGGGAGCTATTCTTAGGCTAGAGGACCTATGTCTTGATTGGATCTCGACACATACTCGTAAAGTTTTGTGATGGAAATGTATACATTACAAAGGAAAACGAGTATGTAGTAAGGTTGAGTAAGGTACAAGAAATTGATAAAACCTACTAACCAAAGCCTTCTCAAAGGCTAAACATGATGAGTCATGTCATTTCAATTGAATTGAAATTAACAACTACATGCAAGATCAAATTAGATTATAGAACATGAAATAGTAATCAGGCATTGACTATTCATATGTGATAATCGCATTTGTCGTTCGAGTTTTACTTTAAAACTCTTTTATTATACTTTGTTACATCCAAACGGGTTGTAGAGACAATTGAACCCCGTTAAAGTGAACACGGATTAGCATTGTATTCGCCCATAGTCACTTGTATGAGGTGACGTCTCGAAGTGACTAGAGTGTGATGCGATTGATGGCAAGTTCAAGTGCCATTGAGTCATGTGAGATGACTAGTCGATCACATAGGCAGATTGTTAGGAACATTTTGTCGGGCCTAATGACCGCTTATAGAGTTCTGGCAAATTTATATAGCCTGGTCGTGGCGAGAGCTACTATAGTATTCAAATGAGTCGATTCTTTTGACTAAAGACTATTCACCTAAGATGGCTCAGTTTCAGATTAACTTTGATTTGTGTTACTACGACCTTCGTAAATGGGGTCAAATGGGCATATTTTGGGTTATGATGGTGTGGCTAGTCGAAGGGAATGAGTGCGATAGGAATTGTCCATCCCCTTGTCAGGGTTAAAACAATATCTCGGGGCCACTCGAGGAGTAATGAATTGGAAATGCGTGGCCACGCTCGGATGGCATCCAGAGTGGATAAATCCGGTCAAACAGCTTATTCTCCCGGATCGAGGAAACCACTCTCGATATGATCACTTGCAAGTACGACCTGAAAGACACCTTGCATTGAGTGGGAGATAGTAATAGGACAAGAGAATTGGTGACGCACACTTGTCGAGGACAAGTGGGAGATTGTTGGGAAATGTGTCCTCAACAATAGTGCGATCACATGATTTAAATATCATTATTAAATCTCATTTTAAGAATACATGTGGGATGTAATATTTTACAAGTCAACTGGTCCACACATATCGGTAATGATTGGCTGACTAGAGTTTGACATTACTGTCGTGCGACGGTGGTGATCAGTTGATCCCCTTAGGTCATACCTATAGGGAAATACTCTTAATTGATTATTTAATTAATCGTATACCGATATGAGTTAATTAAATTGCTTAAAATTGACGGATGATTTTGTGAGTATAATTTACGTATCTTATTGTAAATATGATTAAATAAGACACTGTCTAAGTAATTGAATTATTTTATTACTTGGATGAAATTATTGTTTAAAGAAACAATTGAAACGGAATGAATAAATTATTATAAATACAGAATGTTGTAGTTTATAATTTGGAAACCATTTTGGTACAAGTAATTACGAATTACTAGTCGATTTTGTATATGACATATTTTATGAGTATGTTGATTTTTAATATGTTAAAAATACATTACAATTTCATATGTCAAGTAACATGTCACATATGTTACAATTGACAAATGACAAAATAAAATGGACCATCCATTTTATTTTGTATGTACCGAAATTATAAGGAGTTAGTGGAATAAAATTGTGTTAATTGTTTAGTGGTAGACACAATGATAAAAGCTAACTAGTAGGCTTGCATGCCTAGTCTCTTGTGAAGAGCAAAGATGAAAGCTATTGGACTACCTATCCAAGGCCAAAAATTTCGGCCAAAATGAAAAGGAAAGAAAGAGTTTTCTTTTTCCTAATCAAATTCATTCATACAACATATAATTTTCTAGTGTGAGAAAATTAATATACTCTCTAAATATTATGAAATCTAGAGAAATAAACTCACAAATATTACCACCTCTTGACCGAAATTTCAAGAGTGAAAATACAATTTATATTGTATCAATTTTATTGTAAAACCATTATTATTAATAGATCTAAATAGTATTGGTTTATTAAGATGTATTCCTTGGGTATATGCTTTTGGGAGGGATTCTAAACTTGAATCCTTGTTCTTCCATTTGCAAAGCTCAAGAACAAAAGAAAAGGAGATTTCTTTTGTGCCCATTTGAACCGAAATTTCAATGTAAGGATATGAATTCTTCTCTTTTATTATATTGTTTGCATGCATAAAATCCACATTTAATTTTATGACAAATTAATTTTGACATATAAGAGTATGTTAGTATGTATATGAATCTACATTTCCTTCATAATGAACAAGGACAAATTGTTCACACAACGAGTCACAAGGACTAATGAACAAGGAGAAAGGGTTCACACAACGACTCACATGGACTAATGAACAAGGACAACTGGTTCACACAACGAGTCACAAGGACTAATGAAAAAGAACAAGCGGTTCACACAACGAGTCACAAGGACTAAGGAACAAGGACAAGCTGTCCACACAACGAGTCACAAGGACTAAAGAACAAGGATAAATGGTTTACACAACGAGTCACAAAGACAAGGATAAATGGTTTACACAACGAGTCACAAGGACTAATAAACAAGGAAAATTTGTTCACACAACGAGTCACAAGGACTAATGAACAAGGAGAAATGGTTCACACAACGAGTCACATGGACTAATGAACAAGGAGAAAGGGTTCACACAACGAGTCACATGGACTAATGAACAAGGACAACTGGTTTACACAACTAGTCACAAGGATTAATGAACAAGGACAAACGGTTCACACAACGAGTCACAAGGACTAAAGAACATGGATAAATGGTGTACACAACGAGTCACAAAGACAAGGATAAATGGTTTACACAACGAGTCACATGAACTAATGAACAAGAAAAATTTGTTAACACAACGAGTCACAAGGGCTAATGAACAAGGAAAAAGGGTTCACACAATGAGTTACATGGACTAATGAACAAGGACAAGCGGTTCATACAACGAGTCACAAGGACTAATGAACAAGGACAAGCGGTCCACACAACGAGTCACAAGGACTAAAGAACAAGGATAAATGGTTTACACAACAAGTCACAAAGACAAGGATAAATGGTTTACACAACGAGTCACAAGGACTAATGAACAAGGACAAATGATTCACACAACGAAAACAAGGAAAAATTGTTCACACAACGAGTCACAAGGACTAATGAACAAGGAGAAAGGGTTCACACAACGAGTCACATGGACTAATGAACAAGGACAACTGGTTCACACAACGAGTCACAAGGACTAATGAACAAGGACAAGCGGTTCACACAACGAGTCACAAGGACTAATGAACTAGGACAAGCGGTCCACACAACGAGTCACAAGGACTAAAGAACAAGGATAATGAAAGATCATAGATCCATATTAGACTCTCTAATAAAATAAATTTATCTCATAAATTGTTGTTTATGTGATCTATGTAACATGCATGCTAATATGAAAGCATAAAAAACAATGTATAAGGAAAAACATTTTCCTTACATTGAATATGAGGTAAAATGGGCACAAATTAGTTCTCCTTACTAATTTGTTCTTGAGCTAAAATGATGTGGATGATCCTCCTTGAAAAACCTTCAAATAGAAAGTCTCCTCCAAGTAGCACCCAAGAACTACCCAACAATATTAATAAGTATGAACTAGTAACTTATTAATATGTGCCCTTGATAATAATACTAGTAATATTACTAACTATTCTTAGTAATAATGGTATACTAGAAAAATGTTGTAGAGAGATGGAAGAGGTTTTTGTTCACATGCAAAATGAATGATTTTGGTGTAAGTAAGGTGGAGTGAACAAATGACCAAATATATGGAGTGTAGAATTGGGAAAGGAAGTGGCGGGTGGGTTGGTGCTCTAGTGGACAATTTTTGTTTTATATTTTTATCTTACATCACATGCAAAATGTAGTATAAGACATATATTATGGTAGTATACAAAATAAGGTAAAAATGATTATGTGAGTAATCATCCATTACACTTATTTTACACGGTCCACATGACCATATACGGGTCCATGTTAGTTTTTATATTTGTCGCACAAATCCGTGTAATTTTCATTTTAAACATCGTATCATGTTTAAATGCTTCCATAATAAATTCGTCCAATTCACTCCGTAAATATACGTGTACCACTACACATATTATTTACGTACTAATATTAATCACATTAATCAATTAGTACAATTTTAGTAAATTAACAGTTAATTAACAAAAACCCGTTTCCCAAAACTTATTATTTAATTATCGCATAATTAAATAATAACTGCCGCTCCTCGAGTTCGCAACTCGAAATCTCTCTAATAATAATCGACTAACCTCTTAGTCTATAAATCAAGGGACTAAATGAATTGTATCTCATACAATTAATTAGTTATCAATTGGGGTTCGTTCCTTTAGGTGTGACCGAAAGGGGTCAGTTGATCACCGCCGTCTCACGACAATAACGTCAAACTCTAGTCAGCCAACCGTTATCGATTTACGTTAATCAACTGACGAGGATCAAATAATTAAATATCTGATGATATTCTATTAATGAGATTTATTATGTTAACGCACTATTGTGGAGGACACTAACTCCAACAATCTTCCACTTGTCCGACACAAGGTGTGCGCTACCAATTCTCTTGTCCGTTTTAATCTCCCACTCAATGCAAGGTGTCTTTCAGGTCGCACTTGCACATGAACACATCGCGAGTGGTTTTCTCGATCGGGAGTGTGACTACCTGACCGGAAAAATCTCTCACATATTACTTCCGAGCGTGGCCACGCATTTGTAGTCATTAACTCCTCGAGTGGCCTTGAGATATAGTTACCCAACGTGGGTGGACAATTTCGTATGCCCTATCTATCCTATTGCACAATACTGACTCACCATGACCTAGTAAATGCCCTTTTGGCCTCCTTTCACGGCACGACCTAGGACAAAAACCAAAGTCACTCGGAAACCGCACTGCTCGGATAATAGTCTCCAGTCAAAAGAATCGACTCATTAGAACATCTTAGAGATCCCCGCCACGACCAGGCGTCTATAATAGAAATTAGGGACTCTCTAAATGGTCACCGTCCAAGCAAAGTGTCACACACTCGCCTATGTAATCGACAGTCATCACATATGACCTTATGGTGTTGAACAACCATCAATCGACTCACAATCTAGTCACTCCGAGACGTCACCTCATTAAGTGACTAGGGACAAGATACAATGTTCATCTTATTCACTTGAATAGTGTTCAACATTGTCTCCACAACTTATTCAGATAAACAAGGTATTAAAATTTAGTCACACTAAATAAAAATTCATAAAAGAATTAATATGAAAACAATGAATGTGATTATCATATATATAATAAAAGATACACTATCCAATTATTACATATCGATAATCTAAAGAAAATCCGTACTGCGTCTCAATCCCATAGAGACGACATGACCATCATGGTTGGCCTTTGATAAAGGCTTAGTTAAAGGATCAGCAATGTTGTCATCTGTCCCAACCTTACAAATGTCAATTTCCTTCCTTTCCACATAATCTCTAATTACATGGTATTTCCTTTCAATGTGTCTAGATTTGTTACTAGACTTAGGCTCTTTGGCTTGAAAAATAGCTCCACTGTTATCACAATATAGAGTGATAGGATCTTTGGCGGAATGGACTACTCCTAGCCCCTCCATGAATTGCCTAATCCAAACAGACTTCCTTGGCGGCCTCGCACGCCGCAAGGTACTCACCTCTGTTGTAGAATCCGCAGTAACACTTTGCTTGAAGCTCTTCCAGCAAGCAGCTCCTCCATTTAGCATAAACACGTAGCCGGATTGGGATTTCATGTCATCCCGATCGGTTTGGAAACTTGCGTCCGTATAACCTCTTACACACAACTCAGTTTCTCCTCCAAACACTAAGAACGAATCCTTAGTTCTTCTCAAGTACTTAAGGATGTTCTTTACGGCTATCCAGTGACTCTCACCAGGCTTGGCTTGATACCGACTTGTTATGCTCAAGGCATACGCAACGTCGGGACGAGTGCAAATCATAGCATACATGATACAACAGCGGAAGCATAAGGGACGGTCTTCATGTGTTCAATTTCCTTAGGGGTAGAGGGAGACTGTGACTTGCTCAAAGTAATCCCTTGGCCCATAGGTAGAAATCCTCTCTTGGAGTCTTTCATATTGAACCGGTCAAGAACTTTGTCAATATAAGCTTCTTGACTCAATACTAGTATCCTCTTGGACCTATCCCTATAGATCCGGATACCTAAGATTTGTTGTGCCTCTCCCAAGTCCTTCATTTGGAAGTGTTTCCCTAGCCACTCCTTAACGGAAGTGAGCGCTGGAATATCATTCCCAATGAGCAATATGTCATCCACATATAGGACAAGGAATGCAACCTTACTCCCAATAAACTTCATGTATAAACACGGTTCTTCCACACTTCTAGTGAAACCGTATTGTTTAATGACATGATCAAAGCGATGATTCCAACTCCTAGATGCTTGCTTAAGACCATAAATGGACTTCTTGAGCTTACACACCTTCTTAGGGTTAGATGTATCCACAAAACCTTCGGGTTGTATCATGTACACCTCTTCTTCTAGAATCCCATTCAAGAAGGCGGTTTTGACATCCATTTGCCATATCTCATAATCATGAAATGCGACAACCGCTAAGATTATCATCAAAACAAAGTGAAAACACACATGCAAAATTACATTTGACATTTAAATAATATACTTAAATGTACATAAATTTATCATGGGCAGAATCCAAAAATTCGAAATTATGATTAATTAATTGGACTTTTATCGACTTTTTACTCAAAAAATCAATAAACATGCAAAAATTCGAACCAACCTTCAACCTATTGCATACAATCAGTAGAAAACATGCATGAACTACCATAAAAAACCCATGCACCGAATCAACATTTAACTAATTTTAGTCAATTTTTCACTAAAATGCGACATTTTGACTCGGTTTTCTACCAAAACTCATTAAAATTAGCAAAATTACTTGACAAATCACCAAAAAATTCCACAAACCTTTTGAGATCAGTAGGTATGCATGTCCCAAAAATTTCGTGCCAAAACCTCTTCTAACACAATTTTTGAGTTTTTACTAATTATCTCATAATTCATAAAAATGCTTAAAATCAACATGCAAATTACAAGCCTAAGCTCTGATACCACTTGAAAGATCATAGATCCATATTAGACTCTCTAATAAAATAAATTTATCTCATAAATTGTTGTTTATGTGATCTATGTAACATGCATGCTAATATGAAAGCATAAAAAACAAAGTATAAGGAAAAACAATTTCCTTACATTGAATATGAGGTAAAATGGGCACAAATTAGTTCTCCTTACTAATTTGTTCTTGAGCTAAAATGATGTGGATGATCCTCCTTGAAAAACCTTCAAATAGAAAGTCTCCTCCAAGTAGCACCCAAGAACTACCCAACAATATTAATAAGTATGAACTAGTAACTTATTAATATGTGCCCTTGATAATAATACTAGTAATATTACTAACTATTCTTAGTAATAATTGTATACTAGAGAAATGTTGTAGAGAGATGGAAGAGGTTTTTGTTCACATGCAAAATGAATGATTTTTGTGTAAGTAAGGTGGAGTGAATAAATGACCAAATATATGGAGTGTAGAATTGGGAAAGGAAGTGGCGGGTGGGTTGGTGCTCTAGTGGACAATTTTTGTTTTATATTTTTATCTTACATCACATGCAAAATGTAGTATAAGACATATATTATGGTAGTATACAAAATAAGGTAAAAATGATTATGTGAGTAATCATCCATTACATTTATTTTACACGGTCCACATGACCATATACGGGTCCATGTTGGTTTTTATATTTGTCGCACAAATCCGTGTAATTTTCATTTTAAACATCGTATCATGTTTAAATGCTTCCATAATAAATTGTCAATTCAGTCCAGTAAATATACGTGTACCACTACACATATTATTTACGTACTAATATTAATCACATTAATCAATTAGTACAATTTTAGTAAATTAACAGTTAATTAACAAAAACCCGTTTCCCAAAACTTATTATTTAATTATCGCATAATTAAATAATAATTGCCGCTCCTCGAGTTCGCAACTCGAAATCTCTCTAATAATAATCGACTAACCTCTTAGTCTATAAATCAAGGGACTAAATGAATTGTATTTCATACAATTAATTAGTTATCAATTGGGGTTCGTTCCTTTAGGTGTGACCGAAAGGGGTCAGTTGATCACCGCCGTCTCACGACAATAACGTCAAACTCTAGTCAGCCAACCGTTATCGATTTACGTTAATCAACTGACGAGGATCAAATAATTAAATATCTGATGATATTCTATTAATGAGATTTATTATGTTAACGCACTATTGTGGAGGACACTAACTCCAACAGATAAATGGTTTACACAACGAGTCACAAAGACAAGGATAAATGGTTTACACAACGAGTCACAAGGACTAATAAACAAGGAAAATTTGTTCACACAACGAGTCACATGGATTAATGAACAAGGAGAAATGGTTCACACAACGAGTCACATGGACTAATGAACAAGGAGAAAGGGTTCACACAACGAGTCACATGGACTAATGAACAAGGACAACTGGTTCACACAACGAGTCACAAGGACTAAAGAACAAGGACAAGCGGTTCACACAACGAGTCACAAGGACTAAAGAACAAGGATAAATGGTTTACACAATGAGTCACAAAGACAAGGAAGATGGTTTACACAAAGAGTCACAAGGACTAATAAACAAGGAAAATTTGTTCACATAACGAGTCACAAGAAATAATGAACAAGGATAAATGGTTCACACAACTAGTCACATGGACTAATGAATAAGGAGAAAGGGTTCACACAACGAGTAACATTGACTAATGAACAAGGACAACTGGTTCACACAACGAGTCACAAGGACTAATGAACAAGGACAAGCGGTCCACACAACGAGTCACAAGGACTAAAGAACAAGGATAAATGATTTACACAACGAGTCACAAAGACAAGGATAAATGTTTTACACAAAGAGTCAGAAGGACTAATAAACAAGGAAAATTTGTTCACATAACGAGTCACAAGAACTAATGAACAAGGATAAATGGTTCACACAACGAGTCACATGGACTAATGAACAAGGAGAAAGGGTTCACAAAACGAGTAACATGGAATAATGAACAAGGACATCTGGTTCACACAACGAGTCACAAGGACTAATGAACAAGGACAAATGGTTCACACAACGAAAACAAGGAAAAATTGTTCACACAACGAGTCACAAGGACTAATGAACAAGGACAAATTGTTCACACAATGAGTCACAAGGACTAATGAACAAGGAGAAAGGGTTCACACAACGACTCACATGGACTAATGAACAAGGACAACTGGTTCACACAACGAGTCACAAGGACTAATGAAAAAGAACAAGCGGTTCACACAACGAGTCACAAGGACTAATGAACAAGGACAAGCGGTCCACACAATGAGTCACAAGGACTAAAGAACAAGGATAAATGTTTTACACAATGAGTCACAAAGACAAGGATAAATGGTTTACACAACGAGTCACAAAGAATAATAAACAAGGAAAATTTGTTCACACAACGAGTCACAAGGACTAATGAACAAGGAGAAATGGTTCACACAACGAGTCACATGGACTAATGAACAAGGAGAAAGGGTTCACACAACGAGTCACATGGACTAATGAACAAGGACAGCTGGTTTACACAACTAGTCACAAGGATTAATGAACAAGGACAAGCGGTTCACACAACGAGTCACAAGGACTAAAGAACATGGATAAATGGTTTACACAACGAGTCACAAAGACAAGGATAAATGGTTTACACAACGAGACACATGAACTAATGAACAAGGAAAATTTGTTAACACAACGAGTCACAAGGGCTAATGAACAAGGAAAAAGGGTTCACACAACGAGTCACATGGACTAATGAACAAAGACAAGCGGTTCATACAACGAGTCACAAGGACTAATGAACAAGGACAAGCGGTCCACACAACGAGTCACAAGGACTAAAGAACAAGGATAAATGGTTTACACAACGAGTCACAAAGACAAGGATAAATGGTTTACACAACGAGTCACAAGGACTAATGAACAAGGACAAATGATTCACACAACGAAAACAAGGAAAAATTGTTCACACAACGAGTCACAAGAACTAATGAACAAGGACAAATTGTTCACACAACGAGTCACAAGGAGTAATGAACAAGGAGAAAGGGTTCACACAACGAGTCACATGGACTAAAGAACAAGGAAACTGGTTCACACAACGAGTCACAAGGACTAATGAAAAAGAACAAGCGGTTCATACAACGAGTCACAAGAACTAATGAACAAGGACTAATGAACAAGGACAAGCGGTCCACACAACGAGTCACAAGGACTAAAGAATAACGATTAATGGTTTACACAACGAGTCACAAAGACAAGGATAAATGGTTTACACAACGAGTCACAAGGACTAATAAACGGAGAAAATTTGTTCACACAACGAGTCACAAGGACTAAAGAACAAGGATAAATGGTTTATACAATGAGTCACAAAGACAAGGATAAATGGTTTACACAAAGAGTTAGAAGGACTAATAAACAAGGAAAATTTGTTCACATAACGAGTCACAAGAACTAATGAACAAGGATAAATGGTTCACACAACGAGTCACATGGACTAATGAACAAGGAGAAAGGGTTCACAAAACGAGTAACATGGATTAATGAACAAGGACATCTGGTTCACACAACGAGTCACAAGGACTAATGAACAAGGACAAATGGTTCACACAATGAGTCACAAGAACTAAAGAACAAGGACAAATGCTTTACACAACGAGTCACAAAGACAAGGATAAATGGTTTACATAACGAGTCACAAGGACTAATGAACAAGGACAATTGGTTCACACAACGAAAACAGGGAAAAATTGTTCACACAACGAGTCACAAGGACTAATGAACAAGGACAAATTGTTCACACAACGAGTCACAAGGACTAATGAACAAGGAGAAAGGGTTCACACAACGAGTCACATGGACTAATGAACAAGGACAACTTGTTCACACAACGAGTCACAAGGACTAATGAAAAAGAACAAGCGGTTCATACAACGAGTCACAAGGACTAATGAACAAGGACAAGCGGTCCACAAAACGAGTCACAAGGACTAAAGAACAAGGATAAATGGTTTACACAACGAGTCACAAAGACAAGGATAAATGGTATACACAACGAGTCACAAGGACTAATAAACAAGGAAAATTTCTTCACACAACGAGTCACAAGGACTAATGAACAAGGAGAAATGGTTCACACAACGAGTCACATGGACTAATGAACAAGGAGAAAGGGTTCACACAACGAGTCACATGGACTAATGAACAAGGACAACTGGTTTACACAACTAGTCACAAGGATTAATGAACAAGGACAAGCGGTTCACACAAAGAGTCACAAGGACTAAAGAACATGGATAAATGGTTTACATAACGAGTCACAAAGACAAGGATAAATGGTTTACACAACGAGTCACATGAACTAATGAACAAGGAAAATTTGTTAACACAACGAGTCACAAGGGGTAATGAACAAGGAAAAAGGGTTCACACAACGAGTCACATGGACTAATGAACAAGGACAAGCGGTTCATACGACGAGTCACAAGGACTAATGAACAAGGACAAGCGGTCCACACAACGAGTCACAAGGACTAAAGAACAAGGATAAATGGTTTACACAACGAGTCACAAAGACAAGGATAAATGGTTTACACAACGAGTCACAAGGACTAATAAACGGAGAAAATTTGTTCACACAACGGGTCACAAGGACTAATGAATAAGGAGAAATGGTTCACACAACGAGTCACATGGACTAATGAGCAAGGAGAAAGGGTTCACACAACGAGTCACATGGACTAATGAACAAGGACAACTGGTTCACACAACGAGTCACAAGGACTAATGAACAAGGACAAGAGGTTCACAAAACGAGTCACAAGGAATAAAGAACAAGGATAAATGGTTTATACAATGAGTCACAAAGACAAGGATAAATGGTTTACACAAAGAGTCAGAAGGACTAATAAACAAGGAAAATTGGTTCACATAACGAGTCACAAGAACTAATGAACAAGGATAAATGGTTCACACAACGAGTCACAAGAACTAAAGAACAAGGACAAATGCTTTACACAACGAGTCACAAAGACAAAGATAAATGGTTTACATAACGAGTCACAAGGACTAATGAACAAGGACAATTGGTTCACACAACGAAAACAAGGAAAAATTGTTCACACAACGAGTCACAAGGACTAATGAACAAGGACAAATTGTTCACACAACGAGTCACAAGGACTAATGAACAAGGAGAAAGGGTTCACACAACGAGTCACATGGACTAATGAACAAGGACAACTGTTTCACACAACGAGTCACAAGGACTAATGAAAAAGAACAAGAGGTTCACACAACGAGTCACAAGGACTAATGAACAAGGATAAGCGGTCCACACAACGAGTCACAAGGACTAAAGAACAAGGATAAATGGTTTACACAACGAGTCACAAAGAAAAGGATAAATGGTTTACACATCGAGTCACAAGGACTAATAAACAACGAAAATTTGTTCACACAACGAGTCACAAGGACTAATGAACAAGGAGAAATGGTTCACACAACGAGTCACATGGACTAATGAACAAAGAGAAAGGGTTCACACAACGAGTCACGTGGACTAATGAACAAGGACAACTGGTTTACACAACTAGTCACAAGGATTAATGAACAAGGACAAGCGGTTCACACAACGAGTCACAAGGACTAAAGAACATGGATAAATGGTTTACACAACGAGTCACAAAGACAAGGATAAATGGTTTTCACAACGAGTCACATGAACTAATGAACAAGGAAAATTTATTAACACAACGAGTCACAAGGGCTAATGAACAAGGAAAAAGGGTTCACACAACGAGTCACATGGACTAATGAACAAGGACAAGCGGTTCATACAACGAGTCACAAGGACTAATGAACAAGGACAAGCGGTCCACTCAACGAGTCACAAGGACTAAAGAACAAGGATAAATGGTTTACACAACGAGTCACAAGGACTAATGAACAAGGACAAATGATTCACACAACGAAAACAAGGAAAAATTGTTCACACAACGAGTCACAAGGACTAATGAACAAGGAGAAAGGGTTCACACAACGAGTCACATGGACTAATGAACAAGGACAACTGGTTCACACAACGAGTCACAAGGACTAATGAATAAGGACAAGCGGTTCACACAACGAGTCACAAGGACTAATGAACTAGGACAAGCGGTCCACACAACGAGTCACAAGGACTAAAGAACAAGGATAAATGGTTTACATAACGAGTCACAAAGACAAGGATAAATGGTTTACACAACGAGTCACAAGGACTAATAAACAAGGAAAATTTGTTCACACAACGAGTCACAAGGACTAATGAACAAGGAGAAATGGTTCACACAACGAGTCACATGGACTAATGAACAAGGAGAAAGGGTTCACACAACGAGTCACATGGACTAATGAACAAGGACAACTGGTTTACACAACTAGTCACAAGGATTAATGAACAAGGACAAGCGGTTCACACAACGAGTCACAAGGACTAAAGAACATGGATAAATGGTTTACACAACGAGTCACAAAGACAAGGATAAATGGTTTACACAACGAGTCACATGAACTAATGAACAAGGAAAATTTGTTAACACAACGAGTCACAAGAGCTAATGAACAAGGAAAAAGGGTTCACACAACGAGTCACATGGACTAATGAACAAGGACAAGCGGTTCATACAACGAGTCACAAGGACTAATTAACAAGGACAAGCGGTCCACAGAACGAGTCACAAGGACTAAAGAACAAGGATAAATGGTTTACACAACGAGTCACAAAGACAAGGATAAATGGTTTACACAACGAGTCACAAGGACTAATGAACAAGGACAAATGATTCACACAACGAAAACAAGGAAAAATTGTTCACACAACGAGTCACAAGGATTAATGAACAAGGACAAGCGGTCCACACAACGAGTCACAAGGACTAAAGAAAAAGGATAAATGATTTACACAATGAGTCACAAAGACAAGGATAAATGGTTTACACAACGAGTCACAAGGACTAATAAACGGAGAAAATTTGTTCACACAACGAGTCACAAGGACTAATGAACAAAGAGAAATGGTTCACACAACGAGTCACATGGACTAATGAACAAGGAGAAAGGGTTCACACAACGAGTCACATGGACTAATGAACAAGGACAACTGGTTCACACAATGAGTCATAAGGACTAATGAACAAGGACAAGAGATTCACAAAACGAGTCACAAGGACTAAAGAACAAGGATAAATGGTTTATACAATGAGTCACAAAGACAAGGATAAATGGTTTACACAAAGAGTCAGAAGGACTAATAAACAAGGAAAATTTGTTCACATAACGAGTCACAAGAACTAATGAACAAGGATAAATGGTTCACACAACGAGTCACGTGGACTAATGAACAAGGAGAAAGGGTTCACAAAACGAGTAACATGGACTAATGAACAAGGACATCTGGTTCACACAACGAGTCACAAGGACTAATGAACAAGGACAAATGGTTCACACAACGAGTCACAAGAACTAAAGAACAAGGTTAAATGCTTTACACAATGAGTCACAAAGACAAGGATAAATGGTTTACATAACGAGTCACAAGGACTAATGAACAAGGACAATTGGTTCACACAACGAAAACAAGGAAAAATTGTTCACACAACGAGTCACAAGGACTAATGAACAAGGACAAATTGTTCACACAATGAGTCACAAGGACTAATGAACAAGGAGAAACGGTTCACACAACGAGTCACATGGACTAATGAACAAGGACAACTGGTTCACACAACGAGTCACAAGGACTAATGAAAAAGAACAAGCGGTTGACACAACGAGTCACAAGGACTAATGAACAAGGACAAGCGGTCCACACAACGAGTCACAAGGACTAAAGAACAAGGATAAATGGTTTACACAACGAGTCACAAAGACAAGGATAAATGGTTTACACAACGAGTCACATGAACTAATGAACAAGGAAAATTTGTTAACACAACGAGTCACAAGAGCTAATGAACAAGGAAAAAGGGTTCACACAACGAGTCACATGGACTAATGAACAAGGACAAGCGGTTCATACAACGAGTCACAAGGACTAATTAACAAGGACAAGCGGTCCACAGAACGAGTCACAAGGACTAAAGAACAAGGATAAATGGTTTACACAACGAGTCACAAAGACAAGGATAAATGGTTTACACAACGAGTCACAAGGACTAATGAACAAGGACAAATGATTCACACAACGAAAACAAGGAAAAATTGTTCACACAACGAGTCACAAGGATTAATGAACAAGGACAAGCGGTCCACACAACGAGTCACAAGGACTAAAGAAAAAGGATAAATGATTTACACAATGAGTCACAAAGACAAGGATAAATGGTTTACACAACGAGTCACAAGGACTAATAAACGGAGAAAATTTGTTCACACAACGAGTCACAAGGACTAATGAACAAAGAGAAATGGTTCACACAACGAGTCACATGGACTAATGAACAAGGAGAAAGGGTTCACACAACGAGTCACATGGACTAATGAACAAGGACAATGGTTCACACACTGAGTCACAAGGACTAATGAACAAGGACAAGAGATTCACAAAACGAGTCACAAGGACTAAAGAACAAGGATAAATGGTTTATACAATGAGTCACAAAGACAAGGATAAATGGTTTACACAAAGAGTCAGAAGGACTAATAAACAAGGAAAATTTGTTCACATAACGAGTCACAAGAACTAATGAACAAGGATAAATGGTTCACACAACGAGTCACGTGGACTAATGAACAAGGAGAAAGGGTTCACAAAACGAGTAACATGGACTAATGAACAAGGACATCTGGTTCACACAACGAGTCACAAGGACTAATGAACAAGGACAAATGGTTCACACAACGAGTCACAAGAACTAAAGAACAAGGTTAAATGCTTTACACAATGAGTCACAAAGACAAGGATAAATGGTTTACATAACGAGTCACAAGGACTAATGAACAAGGACAATTGGTTCACACAACGAAAACAAGGAAAAATTGTTCACACAACGAGTCACAAGGACTAATGAACAAGGACAAATTGTTCACACAATGAGTCACAAGGACTAATGAACAAGGAGAAACGGTTCACACAACGAGTCACATGGACTAATGAACAAGGACAACTGGTTCACACAACGAGTCACAAGGACTAATGAAAAAGAACAAGCGGTTGACACAACGAGTCACAAGGACTAATGAACAAGGACAAGCGGTCCACACAACGAGTCACAAGGACTAAAGAACAAAGATAAATGGTTTACACAACGAGTCACAAAGACAAGGATAAATGGTTTACACAACGAGTCACAAGGACTAATAAACAAGGAAAATTTGTTCACACAACGAGTCACAAGGACTAATGAACAAGGAGAAATGGTTCACACAACGAGTCACATTGACTAATGAACAAGGAGAAAGGGTTCACACAACGAGTCACATGGACTAATGAACAAGGACAATGGTTTACACAACTAGTCACAAGGATTAATGTACAAGGACAAGCGGTTCACACAACGAGTCACAAGGACTAAAGAACATGGATAAATGGTTTACACAACGAGTCACAAAGACAAGGATAAATGGTTTACACAACGAGTCACATGAACTAATGAACAAGGAAAATTTGTTAACACAACGAGTCACAAGGGCTAATGAACAAGGAAAAAGGGTTCACACAACGAGTCACATGGACTAATGAACAAGGACAAGCGGTTCATACAACGAGTCACAAGGACTAATGAACAAGGACAAGCGGTTCACACAACGAGTCACAAGGAGTAAAGAACAAGGATAAATGGTTTACACAACGAGTCACAAAGACAAGGATAAATGGTTTACACAACGAGTCACAAGGACTAATGAACAAGGACAAATGATTCGCACAACGAAAACAAGGAAAAATTGTTCACACAACGAGTCACAAGGATTAATGAACAAGGACAAGCGGTCCACACAACGAGTCACAAGGACTAAAGAACAAGGATAAATGGTTTACACAACGAGTCACAAGGACTAATAAACGGAGAAAATTTGTTCACACAACGAGTCACAAGGACTAATGAACAAAGAGAAATGGTTCACACAACGAGTCACATGGACTAATGAACAAGGAGAAAGGGTTCACACAACGAGTCACATGGACTAATGAACAAGGACAACTGGTTCACACAACGAGTCACAAGGACTAATGAACAAGGACAAGAGGTTCACAAAACGAGTCACAAGGACTAAAGAACAAGGATAAATGGTTTATGCAATGAGTCACAAAGACAAGGATAAATGGTTTACACAAAGAGTCAGAAGGACTAATAAACAAGGAAAATTTGTTCACATAACGAGTCACTAGAACTAATGAACAAGGATAAATGGTTCACACAACGAGTCACGTGGACTAATGAACAAGGAGAAAGGGTTCACAAAACGAGTAACATGGACTAATGAACAAGGACATCTGGTTCACACAACGAGTCACAAGGACTAATGAACAAGGACAAATGGTTCACACAACGAGTCACAAGAACTAAAGAACAAGGTTAAATGCTTTACACAATGAGTCACAAAGACAAGGATAAATGGTTTACATAACGAGTCACAAGGACTAATGAACAAGGACAATTGGTTCACACAACGAAAACAAGGAAAAATTGTTCACACAACGAGTCACAAGGACTAATGAACAAGGACAAATTGTTCACACAATGAGTCACAAGGACTAATGAACAAGGAGAAAGGGTTCACACAACGAGTCACATGGACTAATGAACAAGGACAACTGGTTCACACAACGAGTCACAAGGACTAATGAAAAAGAACAAGCGGTTCACACAATGAGTCACAAGGACTAATGAACAAGGACAAGCGGTCCACACAACGAGTCACAAGGACTAAAGAACAAGGATAAATGGTTTACACAACGAGTCACAAAGACAAAGATAAATGGTTTACACAACGAGTCACAAGGACTAATAAACAAGGAAAATTTGTTCACACAACGAGTCACAAGGACTAATGAACAAGGAGAAATGGTTCACACAACGAGTCACATGGACTAATGAACAAGGAGAAAGGGTTCACACAACGAGTCACATGGACTAATGAACAAGGACAACTGGTTTACACAACTAGTCACAAGGATTAATGAACAAGGACAAGCGGTTCACACAACGAGTCACAAGGACTAAAGAACATGGATAAATGGTTTACATAACGAGTCCCAAAGACAAGGATAAATGGTTTACACAACGAGTCACATGAACTAATGAACAAGGAAAATTTGTTAACACAACGAGTCACAAGGGCTAATGAAAAAGGAAAAAGGGTTCACCCAACGAGTCACATGGACTAATGAACAAGGACAAGCGGTTCATACAACGAGTCACAAGGACTAATGAACTAGGACAAGCGGTCCACACAACGAGTCACAAGGACTAAAGAACAAGGATAAATGGTTTACACATGAGTCACAAAGACAAGGATAAATGGTTTACACAACGAGTCACAAGGACTAATGAACAAGGACAAATGATTCACACAACGAAAACAAGGAAAAATTGTTCACACAACGAGTCACAAGGACTAATGAACAAGGAGAAAGGGTTCACACAACGAGTCACATGGACTAATGAACAAGGACAACTGGTTCACACAACGAGTCACAAGGACAAATGAACAAGGACAACCGGTTCACACAACGAGTCACAAGGACTAATGAACTAGGACAAGCGGTCCACACAACGAGTCACAAGGACTAAAGAACAAGGATAAATGGTTTACATAACGAGTCACAAAGACAAGGATAAATGGTTTACACAACGAGTCACAAGGACTAATAAACAAGGAAAATTTGTTCACACAACGAGTCACAAGGACTAATGAACAAGGAGAAATGGTTCACACAACGAGTCACATGGACTAATGAACAAGGAGAAAGGGTTCACACAACGAGTCACATGGACTAATGAACAAGGACAACTGGTTTACACAACTAGTCACAAGGATTAATGAACAAGGACAAGCGGTTCACACAACGAGTCACAAGGACTAAAGAACATGGATAAATGATTTACACAACGAGTCACAAAGACAAGGATAAATGGTTTACACAACGAGTCACATGAACTAATGAACAAGGAAAATTTGTTAACACAACGAGTCACAAGGGCTAATGAACAAGGAAAAAGGGTTCACACAACGAGTCACATGGACTAATGAACAAGGACAAGCGGTTCATACAACGAGTCACAAGGACTAATGAACAAGGAGAAGCGGTCCACACAACGAGTCACAAGGACTAAAGAACAAGGATAAATGGTTTACACAACGAGTCACAAAGACAAGGATAATTGGTTTACACAACGAGTCACAAGGACTAATGAACAAGGACAAATGATTCACACAACGAAAACAAGGAAAAATTGTTCACACAACGAGTCACAAGGACTAATGAACAAGGAGAAAGGGTTCACACAACGAGTCACATGGACTAATGAACAAGGACAACTGGTTCACACAACGAGTCACAAAAACTAATGAACAAGGACAAGCGGTTCACACAACGAGTCACAAGGACTAATGAACTAGGACAAGCGGTCCACACAACGAGTCACAAGGACTAAAGAACAAGGATAAATGGTTTACATAACGAGTCACAAAGACAAGGATAAATGGTTTACACAACGAGTCACAAGGACTAATAAACAAGGAAAATTTGTTCACACAACGAGTCACATGGATTAATGAACAAGGAGAAATGGTTCACACAACGAGTCACATGGACTAATGAACAAGGAGAAAGGGTTCACACAATGAGTCACATGGACTAATGAACAAGGACAACTGGTTCACACAATGAGTCACAAGGACTAAAGAACAAGGACAAGCGGTTCACACAACGAGTCACAAGGACTAAAGAACAAGGATAAATGGTTTACACAATGAGTCACAAAGACAAGGAAGATGGTTTACACAAAGAGTCACAAGGACTAATAAACAAGGAAAATTTGTTCACATAACGAGTCACAAGAAATAATGAACAAGGATAAATGGTTCACACAACTAGTCACATGGACTAATGAACAAGGAGAAAGGGTTCACACAACGAGTAACATTGACTAATGAACAAGGACAACTGGTTCACACAACGAGTCACAAGGACTACTGAACAAGGACAAGCGGTCCACACAACGAGTCACAAGGACTAAAGAACAAGGATAAATGATTTACACAACGAGTCACAAAGACAAGGATAAATGGTTTACACAAAGAGTCAGAAGGACTAATAAACAAGGAAAATTTGTTCACATAACGAGTCACAAGAACTAATGAACAAGGATAAATGGTTCACACAACGAGTCACATGGACTAATGAACAAGGAGAAAGGGTTCACAAAACGAGTAACATGGACTAATGAACAAGGACATCTGGTTCACACAACGAGTCACAAGGACTAATGAACAAGGACAAATGGTTCACACAACGAAAACAAGGAAAAATTGTTCACACAACGAGTCACAAGGACTAATGTGTTGGGAAATGTGTCCTCAACAATAGTGCGATCACATGATTTAAATATCATTATTAAATCTCATTTTAAGAATACATGTGGGATGTAATATTTTACAAGTCAACTGGTCCACACATATCGGTAATGATTGGCTGACTAGAGTTTGACATTACTGTCGTGCGACGGTGGTGATCAGTTGATCCCCTTAGGTCATACCTATAGGGAAATACTCTTAATTGATTATTTAATTAATCGTATACCGATATGAGTTAATTAAATTGCTTAAAATTGACTGATGATTTTGTGAGTATAATTTACGTATCTTATTGTAAATATGATTAAATAAGACACGGTCTAAGTAATTGAATTATTTTATTACTTGGATGAAATTATTGTTTAAAGAAACAATTGAAACGGAATGAATAAATTATTATAAATAAAGAATGTTGTAGTTTATAATTTGGAAACCATTTTGGTACAAGTAATTACGAATTACTAGTCGATTTTGTATATGACATATTTTATGAGTATGTTGATTTTTAATATGTTAAAAATACATTACAATTTCATATGTCAAGTAACATGTCACATATGTTACAATTGACAAATGACAAAATAAAATGGACCATCCATTTTATTTTGTATGTACCGAAATTATAAGGAGTTAGTGGAATAAAATTGTGTTAATTGTTTAGTGGTAGACACAATGATAAAAGCTAACTAGTAGGCTTGCATGCCTAGTCTCTTGTGAAGAGCAAAGATGAAAGCTATTGGGCTACCTACCCAAGGCCAAAAATTTCGGCCAAAATGAAAAGGAAAGAAAGAGTTTTCTTTTTCCTAATCAAATTCATTCATACAACATATAATTTTCTAGTGTGAGAAAATTAATATATTCTCTAAATATTATGAAATCTAGAGAAATAAACTCACAAATATTACCACCTCTTGACCGAAATTTCAAGAGTGAAAATACAATTTATATTGTATCAATTTTATTGTAAAACCATTATTATTACTAGATCTAAATAGTATTGGTTTATTAAGATGTATTCCTTGGGTATATGCTTTTGGGAGGGATTCTACACTTGAATCCTTGTTCTTCCATTTGGAAAGCTCAAGAACAAAAGAAAAGGAGATTTCTTTTGTGCCCATTTGAACCGAAATTTCAATGTAAGGATATGATTTCTTCTCTTTTATTATATTGTTTGCATGCATAAAATCCACATTTAATTTTATGACAAATTAATTTTGACATATAAGAGTATGTTAGTATGTATATGAATCTACATTTCCTTCAATCGGTATCAAGAGCCACGGTTGTTTGCATGCAAATCGGTTAAAAGTTTTTCCGAGTTATAAGAATAACAAATAAAATTTGTAAAGTTTGTGTTATTATGAGATATCACGAAATCAATCCATGCATGTTAATATTTCTGGTCCTAAAATGTTTTAGGATATTTTGGTTAATTTTTCGGATTTTTATTGTTCATATTTTACAATAATGGCATTTAAATGTGATTTTATGAGTAAAAATGTCATTTTTGGTCTAAAATTAGCTATACTTCGAATTTTTCATTGATTTTTGGATATGTTGTCACATATATTATTTTGAGATAACCTGTAAATTTTCATAATTTTTGGACTTGTTATGCTCGAAAAATGAATTTCTCATTATTAAATTCGGATTTAAGTGAAAATAAGGTTAATATGAGTTAAATTTCGAATCTGGTCATATAAAATTAATATGTTGTCACATGCAATTTTACAAGATGTGTGTAAAATAATTGGCTATAAAGAAGTCTTTTTGCATGATTTATGAATTTTTGAAGAAAAATAGCATAAATAGTGACATTATTAGTGAAAATTAATAAAACATAATCTATGACTTAGGAAAAACGTCTAATGTTGCATTTTATTATTTTTTTCAGATCTAAAATTGAAAAGTTAGTGAAAATAATTTTTCCATGTTTTTATGATTATTTTATTAAAAATCGATAAACCGCAACATTGTTTTTCCGGTAAATTTTCGAAATTTTTAACCTAAGATTTTGAACATTATGAGTGTCATGGAATTTTTCCAGAATGTTCATGAGTTTAAATTTCAAATTTCAAATTTATTTGAAATTTTGTGATTTATTTGAAGTTTAATAGCTTATTTTGTAATTTTTAGTCCATTTATGAACAATTTTATAAAATATTGGTTAATTATGGTCAAATTATTAGTGAAGACTATATTTTGAGTCCTAAGAGGTTAGGGTAATTAACTTATGCATAAATATGAGTTTATGTATTTTTGTGATTATAAAATGTTGAAATCACGCAAATCCGTAAAAAACCGAGTAATATACGATATTGGCTATTTAAAGAAGATTTAGCATTAAAATTGAGCATGTTCTTACATATTATAATGCTGCATTTTCTTTATGATTGTCATAATTTTAATTTATGTAATTTTGAATTATGTAATTTTACTTAGTATGGCCTTAGATTTTAATTGGTATTTCCCGAAATGTATGGGAATATCGATTCGGTTGTAATTTTTATTGTGATCTCGTATCACCGTTTTGTAATTTAATAGATTTATTTTATTTTAGTTACAAATGTATAATAGGAAATTATGTAATTTATTATGTAATTTTATTCATTCCGGAGTACCCAAAGACGGATTTCTTCAAGAATGGCGATACATAAGACGGTGTTACCTCGAGATGCGTGCCACAACCGAAGTTCAAGGGACCAATGGAGTTGGTTTCCGAATATGTAATAGTTAAATAAGTTTTTCTATTTTAGGAAGGCCATACTAGGATTTATTTATTTACTTTTATGCTTGCATTTTATTTTATGTCACATGCATTGCTAAATCGCCATAACTAAACATGCATTGTCATTTTATCGAGTTCATCGACCGTGTCAATTAGAATTATCGTAGTTCACCGCTTTAGTTCACTTAAAACGTGATAGATAATAAATTGACATGACCTCTCGCTAAAACAATCAATTGAGACATAGCCTTACCAAATAGTAGAAACCATGAAAACCTATTTCGCGAGGGAGTGCACTCGGCTACCCCGGGGTACAAACCTTGTTACGTAGGGGAAGTGGGTGATAAATGTCTAAACCACCGAATTCATGTTGATGAGGGTTTCAACGGCTACCCCGTGCCTAAGTTAATGTGGGTTTGGATAATGGACACATTTATTCGAAATTTGGATTGAACTCAACAAAAGTAATTGATAAGGGTTTCATCGGCTACCCCGTGCCCTTGTTGATGTGTTTTGGGCTATAGATAAATATTAGAGTAATTTTATCGACCGAGAGTTCTAAAAGTAGAATCGATTAAAGAGTTAATCCACCGAGTTATATTGATAAGGGTTTCATCGGCTACCCCGTGCCCAAGTTAATATGAATTTGGATCTTGGAATCATTTATCATAGTTGGGTAGAGGTCACTATGTAAATGCTATACTTGTTTACAAGTATTAATATAACGATGAATGTTTTGTTTTCCCCTATTCCGTTATCATATTGTTCTATTTCTTTACCACTATTCATATACGATATCATTTCGTTTTTGATTCAAATCTCCATTAAAACATCGTAACCAAAGACAAAATTTGAATTTTCTTCTTAAGACCTCAAATTAACCATTGCTAAGGATCTCTTGTAAAGAGTATAGATTAAAGTTATTCATTATCAAACAGGTTTTTGATTCTTGACTAACACATCTACTTACAATGGATTGTTTTTCATATACTTAATTGAATTAAGTACCTTGAAGCGATAAATTGTTTTGGTGATTAGATTTTCAGAATTCGTAATTAACCAAAATAACGCAACCACTTCAATGAAAGTTTTAAGACTAAACGAACAAATGAAGAGTAATCTTCATGAATTCAATTTTTGCTTCTCAAAGCAAAGACTCATTGAAATGAGTGGGAGCATTCTCTTAAACCGTTAAGATGAGAACGAGGTTCAAGAAGTAAGGATTATAATGGAATTGATACAAGGTAATGTTAAAAGTAAAGTTGTTGAGAATAGCGATACTAAACCTATCAATCCCGACCGATAAAGTTTCCATTGTCTTAAATGTTGGACACAAGAAAGGAAACTACCCCAAATTATTGAAGAATCAACAAATTAGTTGTGGGACATCTAATAGGATCTTCTTCTTTAAATGTTTATATGATTGACATAAATTTTGCTAGTACCACTTCGTCAATATTTGAAACCGGTGGTGGTTTACATCGTTGTACTTGATACATAGAATGATTAGAATATGACGACTAGCATCAATGATGTCGAGAGAGAGTCATTGTGTACTCAATCTAGTTTTTGGATTTAAAGTTGTACTTAATTGTGACTATTAAGTGCATAAACTCTAAATAAGAATATAAACTTGTTAAGATACAAAAGAGGTTTTCACTTTTGTGACCCTATACACCACGATTTGATGTATGGCTAGCCCATCATCAAGGTGAGTATATTCTAAACCAAACTAGAACGATATATCATGAAGATGATGCAAGACTCAAATTGGTAACCCAAGATTAAACCTTAAATTTTGGAATGATGAACGCAAAGAGTTATCGAGTACTCTTGAAACCATTAGATTGTTAATGGTATATGCGTATCTTGTATTCAAAGCAAGATGTCTCGTGCCTTTTGGTTGAAAAGGAGATCGAGTTTGTAAATCATCGATCCAAAATAGGTTGATCATTTTCTTTTACCAACGATTTAAGTTGACGCTACTATGTTCACTTAATAAGGTAAATAGAGAAATCTTTGAAGAATTTCAAAGAGTTCAAGGAATCACGATTTAAGTCGTGATGGGATTATCAAAGTGAAGACTTTGATGTAAGCCAAAGGAAATGTGATATAGTATCACAAGTTAATCTCTCTTAACACGCATTATGGAATAATGTGTGGTTGGATGTGAATTCAAACGCTATTCGATATGGTTTGGACTTCAATCAAGTTACTTTGAGTTACTTGATCCTTTTGGGGAATTTATCATTTTTTGTCTAATTTATTTTCCACTAAATCATATGAGATATGAAATGGTAATGTGCCATATTTGTAAGTTTTCACAAGAAACAAATGCTCATTTTTCCCTTTCAATTATCACGAGTACGACGGGTTTTGCGGCTCATGAAGTCTGTCTTTCTAAAATACAAGTTTATTTCTAGAAGACAGAGTGGGAGAAATTATTCAAAGAGCCACAAAGATGTTATGTCGCAAGAAACTGGTCTTTCTTGGCTACATGAGATGTTTTGTGTAAGACATTGTTTCTTTAAAACCTAGGAGGTTAAAGTTCGTCACTTGTTGAAAATGATGAATTCATGCTACTTTTAAGAAAGCCAAGAGCTTATAACTTACAAGAGAAATCGTTTGATTCAAATTGATTACTTCTAGAAAGTAATGAATATAAAGGCTTAGAGCCATGAAAATCCGAAATAAAAGGCTTGATTAGTGACAAAGGGTTTTGCACTAATAAAGAGATATTTCAAAGCAAGATTGGCTGATTAGTGACAAAGGGTCTTGCACTAATTGAAATGCTTAAGTCTATTTGGATCTTCTTAGGGATTGTGTTTCATTATGAGGTTATGAAATACATAGCGAGTGAATCTAAAACCCACTTCTTCAATAGAAGGAATGTATTCAATACATGTCTTGAGTTTAGTAGATTCTTGCAATCCTAAGATAATGTGAAACTTAAGAGAGGGTCTTAAGTAGGACATCAATGGGTTAGAATCAACATTTTGATCATGTGATAAAACATTTCTCGATAAGTCAAGAAGTTGTGTTTATACATGAAGTTTAGTGGGAGTTACGGAAATTTTAATTAGTCCGATATGTGGATGACATATTGATCATTGAGAATGATTTAAGACTTTTGGAGTATTATAATACATCTGGAATATCCGGATTTATGAAGATAAATCCACATGATATTAGCGTCAGTAAGAAGTCTTATGTTGATAAGATTCATGACTAGTTCAATTAATTGAACATATTTGATTGATTCCATTTGCTTCCGCTGCCGGATCAATTAAATGAGTAATGATGTATAACACTTCATATACTTTGAGTATGATGAATTGTTTTCAAAATCGAATTTAAGTAATCTTTACCAAGTAAGCTGTAAAGATTACCCTTAAGTGCTTGCAGAAGCATTAAGGAAGTAAAGCAAAGTGTTTATGATGCAATATTGTGTAAGGGTGTTACACAAGTGACAATTGACAATTGAGATTGCGCATGGTTTCCGACAAAACCATAATCAAAATACATTAGGATGGTTAAGATACCATTGTGGCAATGTTAATTAAGAAGTAGATTTTCTAGAATCGTTCTAGGCAATAAAGAACAATGAGAGATATTTATAACGGAAATTGAGTACACTTGCAATCATGAGATGTGCAAGAGGATGAGTCCCGCACACTGTGAAAACAGTGGGAGCTATTCTTAGGCTAGAGGACCTATGTCTTGATTGGATCTCGACACATACTCAGAAAGTTTTGTGATGGAAATGATACATTACAAAGGAAAACGAGTATGTAGTAAGGTTGAGTAAGGTACAAGAAATTGATAAAACCTACTAACCAAAGCCTTCTCAAAGGCTAAACATGATGAGTCATGTCATTTCAATTGAATTGAAATTAACAACTACATGCAAGATCAAATTAGATTATAGAACATGAAATAGTAATCAGGCATTGACTATTCATATGTGATAATCGCATTTCTCGTTCGAGTTTTACTTTAAAACTCTTTTATTATACTTTGTTACATCCAAACGGGTTGTAGAGACAATTGAACCCCGTTAAAGTGAACACGGATTAACATAGTATTCGCCCATAGTCACTTGTATGAGGTGACGTCTCGAAGTGACTAGAGTGTGATGCGATTGATGGCAAGTTCAAGTGCCATTGAGTCATGTGAGATGACTAGTCGATCACATAGGCAGATTGTTAGGAACATTTTGTCGGGCCTAATGACCGCTTATAGAGTTCTGGCAAATTTATATAGCCTGGTCGTGGCGAGAGCTACTATAGTATTCAAATGAGTCGATTCTTTTGACTAAAGACTATTCACCTAAGATGGCTCAGTTTCAGATTAACTTTGATTTGTGTTACTACGAACTTCGTAAATGGGGTCAAATGGGCATATTTTGGGTTATGATGGCTGTGGCTAGTCGAAGGGAATGAGTGCGATAGGAATTGTCCATCCCCTTGTCAGGGTTAAAACAATATCTCAGGGCCACTCGAGGAGTAATGAACTGGAAATGCGTGGCCACGCTCGGATGGCATCCAGAGTGGATAAATCCGGTCAAACAGTTATTCTCCAGATCGAGGAAACCACTCTCGATATGATCACTTGCAAGTACGACCTGAAAGACACCTTGCATTGAGTGGGAGATAGTAATAGGACAAGAGAATTGGTGACGCACACTTGTCGAGGACAAGTGGGAGATTGTTGGGAAATGTGTCCTCAACAATAGTGCGATCACATGATTTAAATATCATTATTAAATCTCATTTTAAGAATACATGTGGGATGTAATATTTTACAAGTCAACTGGTCCACACATATCGGTAATGATTGGCTGACTAGAGTTTGACATTACTGTCGTGCGACGGTGGTGATCAGTTGATCCCCTTAGGTCATACCTATAGGGAAATACTCTTAATTGATTATTTAATTAATCGTATACCGATATGAGTTAATTAAATTGCTTAAAATTGACGGATGATTTTGTGAGTATAATTTACGTATCTTATTGTAAATATGATTAAATAAGACACGGTCTAAGTAATTGAATTATTTTATTACTTGGATGAAATTATTGTTTAAAGAAACAATTGAAACGGAATGAATAAATTATTATAAATACAGAATGTTGTAGTTTATAATTTGGAAACCATTTTGGTACAAGTAATTACGAATTACTAGTCGATTTTGTATATGACATATTTTATGAGTATGTTGATTTTTAATATGTTAAAAATACATTACAATTTCATATGTCAAGTAACATGTCACATATGTTACAATTGACAAATGACAAAATAAAATGGACCATCCATTTTATTTTGTATGTACCGAAATTATAAGGAGTTAGTGGAATAAAATTGTGTTAATTGTTTAGTGGTAGACACAATGATAAAAGCTAACTAGTAGGCTTGCATGCCTAGTCTCTTGTGAAGAGCAAAGATGAAAGCTATTGGACTACCTATCCAAGGCCAAAAATTTCGGCCAAAATGAAAAGGAAAGAAAGAGTTTTCTTTTTCCTAATCAAATTCATTCATACAACATATAATTTTCTAGTGTGAGAAAATTAATATACTCTCTAAATATTATGAAATCTAGAGAAATAAACTCACAAATATTACCACCTCTTGACCGAAATTTCAAGAGTGAAAATACAATTTATATTGTATCAATTTTATTGTAAAACCATTATTATTAATAGATCTAAATAGTATTGGTTTATTAAGATGTATTCCTTGGGTATATGCTTTTGGGAGGGATTCTAAACTTGAATCCTTGTTCTTCCATTTGCAAAGCTCAAGAACAAAAGAAAAGGAGATTTCTTTTGTGCCCATTTGAACCGAAATTTCAATGTAAGGATATGAATTCTTCTCTTTTATTATATTGTTTGCATGCATAAAATCCACATTTAATTTTATGACAAATTAATTTTGACATATAAGAGTATGTTAGTATGTATATGAATCTACATTTCCTTCATAATGAACAAGGACAAATTGTTCACACAACGAGTCACAAGGACTAATGAACAAGGAGAAAGGGTTCACACAACGACTCACATGGACTAATGAACAAGGACAACTGGTTCACACAACGAGTCACAAGGACTAATGAAAAAGAACAAGCGGTTCACACAACGAGTCACAAGGACTAAGGAACAAGGACAAGCTGTCCACACAACGAGTCACAAGGACTAAAGAACAAGGATAAATGGTTTACACAACGAGTCACAAAGACAAGGATAAATGGTTTACACAACGAGTCACAAGGACTAATAAACAAGGAAAAATTGTTCACACAACGAGTCACAAGGACTAATGAACAAGGAGAAATGGTTCACACAACGAGTCACATGGACTAATGAACAAGGAGAAAGGGTTCACACAACGAGTCACATGGACTAATGAACAAGGACAACTGGTTTACACAACTAGTCACAAGGATTAATGAACAAGGACAAACGGTTCACACAACGAGTCACAAGGACTAAAGAACATGGATAAATGGTGTACACAACGAGTCACAAAGACAAGGATAAATGGTTTACACAACGAGTCACATGAACTAATGAACAAGAAAAATTTGTTAACACAACGAGTCACAAGGGCTAATGAACAAGGAAAAAGGGTTCACACAATGAGTTACATGGACTAATGAACAAGGACAAGCGGTTCATACAACGAGTCACAAGGACTAATGAACAAGGACAAGCGGTCCACACAACGAGTCACAAGGACTAAAGAACAAGGATAAATGGTTTACACAACGAGTCACAAAGACAAGGATAAATGGTTTACACAACGAGTCACAAGGACTAATGAACAAGGACAAATGATTCACACAACGAAAACAAGGAAAAATTGTTCACACAACGAGTCACAAGGACTAATGAACAAGGAGAAAGGGTTCACACAACGAGTCACATGGACTAATGAACAAGGACAACTGGTTCACACAACGAGTCACAAGGACTAATGAACAAGGACAAGCGGTTCACACAACGAGTCACAAGGACTAATGAACTAGGACAAGCGGTCCACACAACGAGTCACAAGGACTAAAGAACAAGGATAATGAAAGATCATAGATCCATATTAGACTCTCTAATAAAATAAATTTATCTCATAAATTGTTGTTTATGTGATCTATGTAACATGCATGCTAATATGAAAGCATAAAAAACAATGTATAAGGAAAAACATTTTCCTTACATTGAATATGAGGTAAAATGGGCACAAATTAGTTCTCCTTACTAATTTGTTCTTGAGCTAAAATGATGTGGATGATCCTCCTTGAAAAACCTTCAAATAGAAAGTCTCCTCCAAGTAGCACCCAAGTGTTGGAGTTAGTGTCCTCCACAATAGTGCGTTAACATAATAAATCTCATTAATAGAATATCATCAGATATTTAATTATTTGATCCTCGTCAGTTGATTAACGTAAATCGATAACGGTTGGCTGACTAGAGTTTGACGTTATTGTCGTGAGACGGCGGTGATCAACTGACCCCTTTCGGTCACACCTAAAGGAACGAACCCAAATTGATAACTAATTAATTGTATGAGATACAATTTATTTAGTCCCTTGATTTATCGACTAAGAGGTTAGTCGATTATTATTAGAGAGATTTCGAGTTGCGAACTCGAGGAGCGGCAGTTATTATTTAATTATGCGATAATTAAATAATAAGTTTTGGGAAACGGGTTTTAGTTAATTAACTGTTAATTTACTAAAATTGTACTAATTGACTAATGTGATTAATATTAGTACGTAAATAATATGTGTAGTGGTACACGTATATTTACGGAGTGAATTGGACGAATTTATTATGGAAGCATTTAAACATGATACGATGTTTAAAATGAGAAATTACACGGATTTGTGCGACAAATATAAAAACCAACATGGACCCGTATATGGTCATGTGGACCGTGTAAAATAAGTGTAATGGATGATTACTTACATAATCATTTTACCTTATTTTGTATACTACCATAATATATGTCTTATACTACATTTTGCATGTGATGTAAGATAAAAATATAAAACAAAAATTGTCCACTTGATGACACTCCACCCGCCACTTCCATTTCCCATTCTACACTCCATATATTTGTTCACTACTCCACTCTACCTCTTACACAATTCATTATTTTGCATGTGAACAAAACTTCCTCCATCTCTCTACAATTATTCTCTAGTATGCATTATTACTAAGAATAGTTAGTAATATTACTAGTATTATCATCAAGGGCACATATTAATAAGTTACTAGTTCTTACTTATTAATATTATTTGGGTTGTTCTTGGGTGCTACTTGGAGGAGACTTTCTAGTTGAAGGTTATACAAGGAGGATCATCCACATATATTTAGCTCAAGAACAAATTAGTAAGGAGAACTAATTTGTGCCCATTTTACCTTATAATCAATGTAAGGAAATTGTTTTTCCTTATACTTTGTTTTTATGCTTTCATATTAGCATGCATGTTACATAGATCACATAAATAACTATTTATGAGATAAATTTATTTTATTAGAGAGTCTAATATGGATCTATGATCTTTCACCAAGAACTACCCAACAATATTAATAAGTATGAACTAGTAACTTATTAATATGTGCCCTTGATAATAATACTAGTAATATTACTAACTATTCTTAGTAATAATTGTATACTAGAAAAATGTTGTAGAGAGATGGAAGAGGTTTTTGTTCACATGCAAAATGAATGATTTTGGTGTAAGTAAGGTGGAGTGAACAAATGACCAAATATATGGAGTGTAGAATTGGGAAAGGAAGTGGCGGGTGGGTTGGTGCTCTAGTGGACAATTTTTGTTTTATATTTTTATCTTACATCACATGCAAAATGTAGTATAAGACATATATTATGGTAGTATACAAAATAAGGTAAAAATGATTATGTGAGTAATCATCCATTACACTTATTTTACACGGTCCACATGACCATATACGGGTCCATGTTAGTTTTTATATTTGTCGCACAAATCCGTGTAATTTTCATTTTAAACATCGTATCATGTTTAAATGCTTCCATAATAAATTCGTCCAATTCACTCCGTAAATATACGTGTACCACTACACATATTATTTACGTACTAATATTAATCACATTAATCAATTAGTACAATTTTAGTAAATTAACGAGTTAATTAACAAAAACCCGTTTCCCAAAACTTATTATTTAATTATCGCATAATTAAATAATAACTGCCGCTCCTCGAGTTCGCAACTCGAAATCTCTCTAATAATAATCGACTAACCTCTTAGTCTATAAATCAAGGGACTAAATGAATTGTATCTCATACAATTAATTAGTTATCAATTGGGGTTCGTTCCTTTAGGTGTGACCGAAAGGGGTCAGTTGATCACCGCCGTCTCACGACAATAACGTCAAACTCTAGTCAGCCAACCGTTATCGATTTACGTTAATCAATCGACGAGGATCAAATAATTAAATATCTCGATGATATTCTATTAATGAGATTTATTATGTTAACGCACTATTGTGGAGGACACTAACTCCAACAATCTTCCACTTGTCCGACACAAGGTGTGCGCTACCAATTCTCTTGTCCGTTTTAATCTCCCACTCAATGCAAGGTGTCTTTCAGGTCGCACTTGCACATGAACACATCGCGAGTGGTTTTCTCGATCGGGAGTGTGACTACCTGACCGGAAAAATCTCTCACAGATTACTTCCGAGCGTGGCCACGCATTTGTAGTCATTAACTCCTCGAGTGGCCTTGAGATATAGTTACCCAACGTGGGTGGACAATTTCTGTATGCCCTATCTATCCTATTGCACAATACTGACTCACCATGACCTAGTAAATGCCCTTTTGGCCTCCTTTCACGGCACGACCTAGGACAAAACCAAAGTCACTCGGAAATCGCACTGCTCGGATAATAGTCTCCAAATCAAAAGAATCGACTCATTAGAACATCTTAGAGATCCCCGCCACGACCAGGCGTCTATAATAGAAATTAGGGACTCTCTAAATGGTCACTGTCCGGCAAAGTGTCACACACTCTGCCTATGTAATCGACCAGTCATCACATATGACCTTATGGTGTTGAACAACCATCAATCGACTCACAATCTAGTCACTCCGAGACGTCACCTCATTAAGTGACTAGGGACAAGATACAATGTTCATCTTATTCACTTGAATAGTGTTCAACATTGTCTCCACAACTTATTCAGATAAACAAGGTATTAAAATTTAGTCACACTAAATAAAAATTCATAAAAGAATTAATATGAAAACAATGAATGTGATTATCATATATATAATAAAAGATACACTATCCAATTATTACATATCGATAATCTAAAGAAAATCCGGTACTCGTCTCAATCCCATAGAGACGACATGACCATCATGGTTGGCCTTTGATAAAGGCTTAGTTAAAGGATCAGCAATGTTGTCATCTGTCCCAACCTTACAAATGTCAATTTCCTTCCTTTCCACATAATCTCTAATTACATGGTATTTCCTTTCAATGTGTCTAGATTTGTTACTAGACTTAGGCTCTTTGGCTTGAAAAATAGCTCCACTGTTATCACAATATAGAGTGATAGGATCTTTGGCGGAATGGACTACTCCTAGCCCCTCCATGAATTGCCTAATCCAAACAGCTTCCTTGGCAGCCTCAGACGCTGCAAGGTACTCAGCCTCTGTTGTAGAATCCGCAGTAACACTTTGCTTGAAGCTCTTCCAGCAAGCAGCTCCTCCATTTAGCATAAACACGTAGCCGGATTGGGATTTCATGTCATCCCGATCGGTTTGGAAACTTGCGTCCGTATAACCTCTTACACACAACTCAGTTTCTCCTCCAAACACTAAGAACGAATCCTTAGTTCTTCTCAAGTACTTAAGGATGTTCTTTACGGCTATCCAGTGACTCTCACCAGGCTTGGCTTGATACCGACTTGTTATGCTCAAGGCATACGCAACGTCGGGACGAGTGCAAATCATAGCATACATGATACAACAGCGGAAGCATAAGGGACGGTCTTCATGTGTTCAATTTCCTTAGGGGTAGAGGGAGACTGTGACTTGCTCAAAGTAATCCCTTGGCCCATAGGTAGAAATCCTCTCTTGGAGTCTTTCATATTGAACCGGTCAAGAACTTTGTCAATATAAGCTTCTTGACTCAATACTAGTATCCTCTTGGACCTATCCCTATAGATCTGGATACCTAAGATTTGTTGTGCCTCTCCCAAGTCCTTCATTTGGAAGTGTTTCCCTAGCCACTCCTTAACGGAAGTGAGCGCTGGAATATCATTCCCAATGAGCAATATGTCATCCACATATAGGACAAGGAATGCAACCTTACTCCCAATAAACTTCATGTATAAACACGGTTCTTCCACACTTCTAGTGAAACCGTATTGTTTAATGACATGATCAAAGCGATGATTCCAACTCCTAGATGCTTGCTTAAGACCATAAATGGACTTCTTGAGCTTACACACCTTCTTAGGGTTAGATGTATCCACAAAACCTTCGGGTTGTATCATGTACACCTCTTCTTCTAGAATCCCATTCAAGAAGGCGGTTTTGACATCCATTTGCCATATCTCATAATCATGAAATGCGACAACCGCTAAGATTATCCTAATGGACCTTAGCATAGCGACTGGAGCAAAGGTTTCGTCATAGTGTAAACCATGAACTTGGGTGAAACCTTTTGCCACCAATCTAGCTTTGTAAACATCCACATGTTTATCCACGCCGAGTTTAATTTTGTATATCCATTTACACTGAAGAGGTCGCACTCCCTCAGGTAAATCCACCAAGTCCCATACTTGGTTCTCGTACATGGAATCCATTTCGGACCGCATGGCTTCTAGCCAAAGCGAGGAGTCGGGACTAGACATGGCCGATTTGTAGGTAGTGGGTTCATTACTCTCAAGAAGTAACAAAACACCATCCTCTTCGATGTTACCAAGGTAGAGATCAGGTGGATTAGAAATCCTACTTGACTTTCTAGGAATAATTACCGTTTCAGAGGAAGAGGGAATGCTTTCCTCCACGTTCTCCTCTACCTCATTCTCGGTTTGTGGCTCTCGAACTTCGTCAAGTTCAAATTTTCTCCCACTGTCTCCTAGAAATAAATTCCTTTTCTAGGGAAGACAAAGATCACGAGCCACAAACACTTTGTTCTCGTGTTTATTGTAGAAGTAATAGCCACGTGTTTCCCTTGGATATCCTACAAAAAGACATTTGTCAGACCTGGGTGCAAGCTTATTGTCAGACTTGATCTTAACGTACACTTCGCAACCCCAAATACGCATGAATGACAAATGAGGGACTCTCCCTGTCCATATCTCATATGGAGTCTTATCGGCCGCTTTAGTCGGGCTTCGATTTAGTGAAAATACTGCAGACAAGAGGGCAAAACCCCCAAAATGAACTAGGAAGCTCAGTTAGACTCATCATTGACCGAACCATATCAAGTAAAGTTCAGTTTCTCCTTTCGGCCACACCATTTAATTGCGGTGTGCCAGGAGGAGTCCATTGTGATACTATACCACAATCTTTTAGGTGTGAATCAAATTCAATATTTAGATACTCACCACCACGGTCGGACCGTAGAGTCTTTATCTTTTTATCCAATTGGTTCTCTACTTCCTTTTGAAACTCTTTGAACTTGTCAAAGGCTTCACTTTTGTTCTTCATTAAGTAGACATACCCATATCTACTTAAGTCATCAGTAAAAGTAATGAAGTAGAGAAAACCTCCTCTAGCGGTGATGGTTAATGGTCCACACACATCCGTGTGTATGAGAGCCAAAACCTCACTAGCTCGTGTCCCTTTTCCCGCAAAAGGTGCACGAGTCATCTTGCCTAAAAGGCAAGACTCGCATGTACCATAAGATTCAAAACCAAATGGTTTGAACACTTTTGATGAAGCAAGTCTCTTAATGCGTCTTTCGTTTATGTGGCCTAAACGACAATGCCAAAGGTAGGATTCGTTTGGATCACCCTTTTTGAGCTTTTTAGTTTCCATATGATAAACGTCATTAACATCATTTAAAACATAAATGCCTCCAATTGAAATGGCCTTGCCATAAACCACATCATTTAAAGAAAAAGTACAACACTTGTCCTTAATCATAAAACAAAAGCCTTCCGCGTCTAACGCGGAAATGGAGATGATGTTCTTAGTTAAAGTTGGTACAAAATAACACTTATTTAAATACAACTCTAAACCCCTAGCTAAAGTGAGCACATAGGTCCCTACGGCAACGACGGCTACTCTAGCTCCATTGCCCATGCGGAGATCCACATCACCTTTTGCTAGTGCTTGCACGTCCCTTATACCCTGCAAATGGTTACAAAGGTGAGAGCCACATCCGGTATCAAGTACCCAAGTGGAAGTACAAGCATAATTAACGTCTATCACATAGAGAGAGGAAATCATACCAATAGGCGTCACACGCCCTTCCTTGAGATCCTCCAAGTATTTGGGACAACTCCTCCTATAATGCCCCTTCCCATTACAATGGAAACATTCGGCCTCGGAGAGCTTGACACTTTTTGCCTTGGGATTGCCATTCTCAATGGCCTTCCCCTTCCCTTGTCAATTTTCTTTGACGATTTCTTGAATTGGGACTTTTCTTTTCCCTTTCCTTTCTTGACTCCAAAAGACATGTTCTTTAACTTCATGGTTAAAACATCTCCCTTTTCACTCCCACTTGCCTCCATATCCCTCTCCGCTTGGGTGAGGAGTGCATGAATTTCATGGTAACTCTTATCCATGTCATTCATATTGTAGTTTACCCTAAAGTGGGCAAACTTGGTGGGAAGTGAGTGAAGGATACGATCCACCACAAGAGTCTTAGGAATCTTACACCCTAGACGCTCTAGGATGTCAACATATTCGACCATTTTAAGGACATGGGGACCAACCTTTTGGCCCCTCTCAAGCTTAGCTTCAAAGAAGCGTGCCGCCGCATCGTATTGACGGACTTTTGGTGTTTGTGAAAACATAGTGATCATACGAGTGAATATCTCGTAAGCATTTAAAGAAATGCATGAAAGCTTGAGCTTTGGCGATATTGACCATATCAACACATTCTTGATATCATTCAACATCCTCACATAGTCATCATAGGCGGTCCGCACCGCCGATGAAGCTCTTGCACCGGGCTCGATAGGAGGAGCATCGGTCAAGTAAGTGAGCACATTGTCGGACAACGCGACACTTTTGATGTTGGATTCCCATTCAAGAAAGTTACTACCGTCATCTTTTAAAATACATTTGTCCATTACGGACCTTAGCCATGAATCTTTGCCTAGTGAAGTAGTCGATGGAGTTGATGAAGTTGCCATTGCGAATTAAAATGCTACAACAAAAAGGAAAAATTAACATTCATTGTTTTAAAAATTACTTGTAAAACCATGTTTAGCAAGTTTTAGCATTTATATAATGACCTCCCACTAAATTATATAAATTATTCCAAGACCCAAATATTAAACAAAAATGAGCATCGCTTGGGCGAAACATCCCATAATTGCGTAAATTCGGCAAGTCACGTTGACTAATTCTACCTCTAGAACTCTTGGTCGACAAATTTCCTCAAATTCATCTACTAGCCCCGGAACACAAGACCGTCTTATATCCCGTTGAGTCCAACCAATTTTGGCGTGTGATAACCGCTTACCACCCTACTTACCCAAGGTAAAAAGAGAACACCCCGCTTGGGCGAGCGTGGCTCTAATGAACAAGAGATTCATAGGTGTTACTAATTGGTAAGGCTAATCTCAATTTTAGTTATGTGAGAGATCTTGTCAATTTAGTCATAAATTCCTTATAAGTGAATTAATTCGGTGAATGTAAATGACGTGAATTGACAACTGCGAAAATAAAATAAAATGCATGTGAGTGGCGATTTTGGCATGCGCGAAAATAAAACAAGCAAACATGCAAGCATATGAATAAATCCTAGTATGGCCTCCTAGTTAATAAAAACTAGTCTATTACATTTTGGAAACCAACTCCTTGGTCCCTTGCCTCTTCATTGTGGGATTTGGAACACCTTCCAAAAATAGACTCTGTCTCGTTGTAATCCGTCTTTTGGAAACGCCGGTAAAATAACTGTTTTGAACCTCAAAATTAGTCCTCACTAATTTTATGACAAATTATTAGTTTGGTTTGGTGATAATTTGCTAATTAAATCGGAAAAATCATAATATTTAAGTAAAAATCCAAAATAATTGAAAAATTACCCAAACAATTGAAACAAAAATTTTTAGTATTCTGGAACACTCCCAAGAACACCAAAAAGTCATAAAAATTGCCCAAAAATTTTGGATAAATTTTTTGAAGAAAAAGATCGATATTTATCGGTTTTTAACCACTAAAACCAATAAACATCAAAACAAAGTGAAAACACACATGCAAAATTACATTTGACATTTAAATAATATACTTAAATGTACATAAATTTATCATGGGCAGAATCCAAAAATTCGAAATTATGATTAATTAATTGGACTTTTATCGACTTTTTACTCAAAAAATCAATAAACATGCAAAAATTCGAACCAACCTTCAACCTTTTGCATACAATCAGTAGAAAACATGCATGAACTACCATAAAAAACCCATGCACCGAATCAATATTTAACTAATTTTAGTCAATTTTTCACTAAAATGCGACATTTTGACTCGGTTTTCTACCAAAACTCATTAAAATTAGCAAAATTACTTGACAAATCACCAAAAAATTCCACAAACCTTTTGAGATCAGTAGGTATGCATGTCCCAAAAATTTCGTGCCAAAACCTCTTCTAACACAATTTTTGAGTTTTTACTAATTATCTCATAATTCATAAAAATGCTTAAAATCAACATGCAAATTACAAGCCTAAGCTCTGATACCACTTGAAAGATCATAGATCCATATTAGACTCTCTAATAAAATAATTTTATCTCATAAATTGTTGTTTATGTGATCTATGTAACATGCATGCTAATATGAAAGCATAAAAAACAAAGTATAAGGAAAAACAATTTCCTTACATTGAATATGAGGTAAAATGGGCACAAATTAGTTCTCCTTACTAATTTGTTCTTGAGCTAAAATGATGTGGATGATCCTCCTTGAAAAACCTTCAAATAGAAAGTCTCCTCCAAGTAGCACCCAAGAACTACCCAACAATATTAATAAGTATGAACTAGTAACTTATTAATATGTGCCCTTGATAATAATACTAGTAATATTACTAACTATTCTTAGTAATAATTGTATACTAGAGAAATGTTGTAGAGAGATGGAAGAGGTTTTTGTTCACATGCAAAATGAATGATTTTTGTGTAAGTAAGGTGGAGTGAATAAATGACCAAATATATGGAGTGTAGAATTGGGAAAGGAAGTGGCGGGTGGGTTGGTGCTCTAGTGGACAATTTTTGTTTTATATTTTTATCTTACATCACATGCAAAATGTAGTATAAGACATATATTATGGTAGTATACAAAATAAGGTAAAAATGATTATGTGAGTAATCATCCATTACATTTATTTTACACGGTCCACATGACCATATACGGGTCCATGTTGGTTTTTATATTTGTCGCACAAATCCGTGTAATTTTCATTTTAAACATCGTATCATGTTTAAATGCTTCCATAATAAATTCGTCCAATTCACTCCGTAAATATACGTGTACCACTACACATATTATTTACGTACTAATATTAATCACATTAATCAATTAGTACAATTTTAGTAAATTAACAGTTAATTAACAAAAACCCGTTTCCCAAAACTTATTATTTAATTATCGCATAATTAAATAATAATTGCCGCTCCTCGAGTTCGCAACTCGAAATCTCTCTAATAATAATCGACTAACCTCTTAGTCTATAAATCAAGGGACTAAATGAAATGTATCTCATACAATTAATTAGTTATCAATTGGGGTTCGTTCCTTTAGGTGTGACCGAAAGGGGTCAGTTGATCACCGCCGTCTCACGACAATAACGTCAAACTCTAGTCAGCCAACCGTTATCGATTTACGTTAATCAACTGACGAGGATCAAATAATTAAATATCTGATGATATTCTATTAATGAGATTTATTATGTTAACGCACTATTGTGGAGGACACTAACTCCAACAGATAAATGGTTTACACAACGAGTCACAAAGACAAGGATAAATGGTTTACACAACGAGTCACAAGGACTAATAAACAAGGAAAATTTGTTCACACAACGAGTCACATGGATTAATGAACAAGGAGAAATGGTTCACACAACGAGTCACATGGACTAATGAACAAGGAGAAAGGGTTCACACAACGAGTCACATGGACTAATGAACAAGGACAACTGGTTCACACAACGAGTCACAAGGACTAAAGAACAAGGACAAGCGGTTCACACAACGAGTCACAAGGACTAAAGAACAAGGATAAATGGTTTACACAATGAGTCACAAAGACAAGGAAGATGGTTTACACAAAGAGTCACAAGGACTAATAAACAAGGAAAATTTGTTCACATAACGAGTCACAAGAAATAATGAACAAGGATAAATGGTTCACACAACTAGTCACATGGACTAATGAATAAGGAGAAAGGGTTCACACAACGAGTAACATTGACTAATGAACAAGGACAACTGGTTCACACAACGAGTCACAAGGACTAATGAACAAGGACAAGCGGTCCACACAACGAGTCACAAGGACTAAAGAACAAGGATAAATGATTTACACAACGAGTCACAAAGACAAGGATAAATGTTTTACACAAAGAGTCAGAAGGACTAATAAACAAGGAAAATTTGTTCACATAACGAGTCACAAGAACTAATGAACAAGGATAAATGGTTCACACAACGAGTCACATGGACTAATGAACAAGGAGAAAGGGTTCACAAAACGAGTAACATGGACTAATGAACAAGGACATCTGGTTCACACAACGAGTCACAAGGACTAATGAACAAGGACAAATGGTTCACACAACGAAAACAAGGAAAAATTGTTCACACAACGAGTCACAAGGACTAATGAACAAGGACAAATTGTTCACACAATGAGTCACAAGGACTAATGAACAAGGAGAAAGGGTTCACACAACGACTCACATTGACTAATGAACAAGGACAACTGGTTCACACAACGAGTCACAAGGACTAATGAAAAAGAACAAGCGGTTCACACAACGAGTCACAAGGACTAATGAACAAGGACAAGCGGTCCACACAATGAGTCACAAGGACTAAAGAACAAGGATAAATGTTTTACACAACGAGTCACAAAGACAAGGATAAATGGTTTACACAACGAGTCACAAAGAATAATAAACAAGGAAAATTTGTTCACACAACGAGTCACAAGGACTAATGAACAAGGAGAAATGGTTCACACAACGAGTCACATGGACTAATGAACAAGGAGAAAGGGTTCACACAACGAGTCACATGGACTAATGAACAAGGACAATTGGTTTACACAACGAGTCACAAGGATTAATGAACAAGGACAAGCGGTTCACACAACGAGTCACAAGGACTAAAGAACATGGATAAATGGTTTACACAACGAGTCACAAAGACAAGGATAAATGGTTTACACAACGAGACACATGAACTAATGAACAAGGAAAATTTGTTAACACAACGAGTCACAAGGGCTAATGAACAAGGAAAAAGGGTTCACACAACGAGTCACATGGACTAATGAACAAAGACAAGCGGTTCATACAACGAGTCACAAGGACTAATGAACAAGGACAAGCGGTCCACACAACGAGTCACAAGGACTAAAGAACAAGGATAAATGGTTTACACAACGAGTCACAAAGACAAGGATAAATGGTTTACACAACGAGTCACAAGGACTAATGAACAAGGACAAATGATTCACACAACGAAAACAAGGAAAAATTGTTCACATAACGAGTCACAAGGACTAATGAACAAGGAGAAAGGGTTCACACAACGACTCACATGGACTAATGAACCAGGACAATTGGTTCACACAACGAGTCACAAGGACTAATGAACAAGGACAAGCGGTTCACACAACGAGTCACAAGGACTAATGAACTAGGACGGTCCACACAACGAGTCACAAGGACTAAAGAACAAGGATAAATGGTTTACACAACGAGTCACAAAGACAAGGATAAATGGTTTAAACAACGAGTCACAAGGACTAATAAACAAGGAAAATTTGTTCACACAACGAGTCACATGGATTAATGAACAAGGAGAAATGGTTCACACAACGAGTCACATGGACTAATGAACAAGGAGAAAGGGTTCACACAACGAGTCACATGGACTAATGAACAAGGACAACTGGTTCACACAACGAGTCACAAGGACTAAAGCACAAGGACAAGCGGTTCACACAACGAGTCATAAGGACTAAAGAACAAGGATAAATGGTTTACACAATGAGTCACAAAGACAAGGAAGATGGTTTGCACAAAGAGTCACAAGGACTAATAAACAAGGAAAATTTGTTCACATAACGAGTCACAAGAAATAATGAACAAGGATAAATGGTTCACACAACTAGTCACATGGACTAATGAACAAGGAGAAAGGGTTCACACAACGAGTAACATTGACTAATGAACAAGGACAACTGGTTCACACAACGAGTCACAAGGATTAATGAACAAGGACAAGCGGTCCACACAACGAGTCACAAGGACTAAAGAACAAGGATAAATGATTTACACAACGAGTCACAAAGACAAGGATAAATGGTTTACACAACGAGTCACAAGGACTAATGAACAAGGACAAGCGGTCCACACAACGAGTCACAAGGACTAAAGAACAAGGATAAATGGTTTACACAACGAGTCACAAAGACAAGGATATATGGTTTACACAACGAGTCACAAGGACTAATAAACAAGGAAAATTTGTTCACACAACGAGTCACAAGGACTAATGAACAAGGAGAAATGGTTCACACAACGAGTCACATGGACTAATAAACAAGGACAACTGGTTTACACAACGAGTCACAAGGATTAATGAACAAGGACAAGCGGTTCACACAACGAGTCACAAGGACTAAAGAACAAGGATAAATGGTTTACACAACGAGTCACAAAGACAAGGATAAATGGTTTACACAACGAGTCACATGGACTAATGAACAAGGAAAATTTGTGAACACAACGAGTCACAACGGCTAATGAACAAGGAGAAAGGGTTCACACAACGAGTCACATAGACTAATGAACAAGGACAAGCGGTTCACACAGTGAGCCACAAGGACTAATGAACAAGGAGAAGCGGTCCACACAACGAGTCACAAGGACTAAAGAACAAGGATAAAAGGTTTACACAACGAGTCACAAAGACAAGGATAAATGGTTTACACAACGAGTCACAAGGACTAATGAACAAGGACAAATGGTTCACACAACGAAAACAAGGAAAAATTGTTCACACAACGAGTCACAAGGACTAGTGAACAAGGACAAATTGTTCACACAACGAGTCACAAGGACTAATGAACAAGGAGAAAGGGTTCACACAACGAGTCACATGGACTAATGAACAAGGAAACTGGTTCACACAACGAGTCACAAGGACTAATGAACAAGGACAAGCGGTTCACACAACGAGTCACAAGGACTAATGAACAAGGACAAGCGGTCCACACAACGAGTCACAAGGACTAAAAAACAAGGATAAATGGTTTACTCAACGAGTCACAAAGACAAGGATAAATGGTTTACTTAACGAGTCACAAGGACTAATAAACGGAGAAAATTTGTTCACACAACGAGTCACAAGGACTAATTAACAAGGAGAAATGGTTCACACAACGAGTCACATGGACTAATGAACAAGGAGAAAGGGTTCACACAACGAGTCACATGGTCTAATGAACAAGGACAACTGGTTCACACAACGAGTCACAAGGACTAATGAACAAGGACAAGAGTTTCACAAAACGAGTCACAAGGACTAAAGAACAAGGATAAATGGTTTATACAATGAGTCACAAAGACAAGGATAAATGGTTTACACAAAGAGTCAGAAGGACTAATAAACAAGGAAAATTTGTTCACATAACGAGTCACAAGAACTAATGAACAAGGACAAATGGTTCACACAACGAAAACAAGGAAAAATTGTTCACACAACGAGTCACAAGGACTAATGAACAAGGACAAATTGTTCACACAACGAGTCACAAGGACTAATGAACAAGGAGAAAGGGTTCACACAACGAGTCACATGGACTAATGAACAAGGACAACTGGTTCACACAACGAGTCACAAGGACTAATGAAAAAGAACAAGCGGTTCACACAACGAGTCACAAGGACTAATGAACAAGGACAAGCGGTCCACACAACGAGTCACAAGGACTAAAGAACAAGGATAAATGGTTTACACAACGAGTCACTAAGACAAGGATAAATGGTTTACACAACGAGTCACAAGGACTAATAAACAAGGAAAATTTGTTCACACAACCAGTCACAAGGACTAATGAACAAGGAGAAATGGTTCACACAACGAGTCACATGGACTAATGAACAAGGAGAAAGGGTTCACACAACGAGTCACATGGACTAATGAACAAGGACAACTGGTTTACACAACGAGTCACAAGGACTAATGAACAAGGACAAGCGGTTCACACAACGAGTCACAAGGACTAATGAACAAGGACAAGCGGTCCACACGATGAGTCACAAGGACTAAAAAACAAGGATAAATGGTTTACACAACGAGTCACAAAGACAAGGATAAATGGTTTACTTAACGAGTCACAACGACTAATAAACGGAGAAAATTTGTTCACACAACGAGTCACATGGACTAATGAACAAGGAGAAATGGTTCACACAACGAGTCACATGGACTAATGAACAAGGAGAAAGAGTTCACACAACGAGTCACATGGTCTAATGAACAAGGACAACTGGTTCACACAACGAGTCACAAGGACTAATGAACAAGGACAAGAGTTTCACAAAACGAGTCACAAGGACTAAAGAACAAGGATAAATGGTTTATACAATGAGTCACAAAGACAAGGATAAATGGTTTACACAAAGAGTCAGAAAGACTAATAAACAAGGAAAATTTGTTCACATAACGAGTCACAAGAACTAATGAACAAGGATAAATGGTTCACACAACGAGTCACATGGACTAATGAACAAGGAGAAAGGGGTCACAAAACGAGTAACATGGAATAATGAACAAGGACAACTGGTTCACACAACGAGTCACAAGGACTAATGAACAAGGACAACTGGTTCACACAACGGGTCACAAGAACTAAAGAACAAGGACAAATGCTTTACACAACGAGTCACAAAGACAAGGATAAATGGTTTACATAACGAGTCACAAGGACTAATGAACAAGGACAAATGGTTCACACAACGAAAACAAGGATAAATTGTTCACACAACGAGTCACAAGGACTAATGAACAAGGAGAAATGGTTCACACAACGAGTCACATGGACTAATGAACAAGGAGAAAGGGTTCACACAACGAGTCACATGGACTAATGAACAAGGACAACTGGTTCACACAATGAGTCACAAGGACTAATGAAAAAGAACAAGCGGTTCACACACAGAGTCACAAGGACTAATGAACAAGGACAAGCGGTCCACACAACGAGTCACAAGGACTAAAGAACAAGGATAAATGGTTTACACAACGAGTCACAAAGACAAGGATAAATGGTTTACACAACGAGTCACAAGGACTAATAAACAAGGAAAATTTGTTCACACAACGAGTCACAAGGACTAATGAACAAGGAGAAATGGTTCACACAACGAGTCACATGGACTAATGAACAAGGAGAAAGGGTTCACACAACGAGTCACATGGACTAATGAACAAGGACAACTGGTTTACACAACGAGTCACAAGGATTAATGAACAAGGACAAGTGGTTCACACAACGAGTCAGAAGGACTAAAGAACAAGGATAAATGGTTTACACAACGAGTCACAAAGACAAGGATAAATGGTTTACACAACGAGTCACATGGACTAATGAACAAGGAAAATTTGTGAACACAACGAGTCACAACGGCTAATGAACAAGGAGAAAGGGTTCACACAACGAGTCACATAGACTAATGAACAAGGACAAGCGGTTCACACAGTGAGCCACAAGGACTAATGAACAAGGAGAAGCGGTCCACACAACGAGTCACAAGGACTAAAGAACAAGGATAAAAGGTTTACACAACGAGTCACAAAGACAAGGATAAATGGTTTACACAACGAGTCACAAGGACTAATGAACAAGGACAAATGGTTCACACAACGAAAACAAGGAAAAATTGTTCACACAACGAGTCACAGGGACTAGTGAACAAGGACAAATTGTTCACACAACGAGTCACAAGAAATAATGAACAAGGAGAAAGGGTTCACACAACGAGTCACATGGACTAATGAACAAGGAAACTGGTTCACACAACGAGTCACAAGGACTAATGAACAAGGACAAGCGGTTCACACAACGAGTCACAAGGACTAATGAACAAGGACAAGCGGTCCACACAACGAGTCACAAGGACTAAAGAACAAGGATAAATGGTTTATACAATGAGTCACAAAGACAAGGATAAATGGTTTACACAAAGAGTCAGAAGGACTAATAAACAAGGAAAATTTGTTCACATAACGAGTCACAAGAACTAATGAACAAGGATAAATGGTTCACACAACGAGTCACATGGACTAATGAACAAGGAGAAAGGGGTCACAAAACGAGTAACATGGACTAATGAACAAGGACAACTGGTTCACACAACGAGTCACAAGGACTAATGAACAAGGACAAATGGTTCACACAACGAGTCACAAGAACTAAAGAACAAGGACAAATGCTTTACACAACGAGTCACAAATACAAGGATAAATGGTTTACATAACGAGTCACAAGGACTAATGAACAAGGACAAATGGTTCACACAACGAAAACAAGGAAAAATTGTTCACACAACGAGTCACAAGGACTAATGAACAAGGACAAATTGTTCACACAACGAATCACAAGGACTAATGAACAAGGAGAAAGGGTTCACACAACGAGTCACATGGACTAATGAACAAGGACAACTGGTTCACACAATGAGTCACAAGGACTAATGAAAAAGAACAAGCGGTTCACACAACGAGTCACAAGGACTAATGAACAAGGACAAGCGGTCCACACAACGAGTCACAAGGACTAAAGAACAAGGATAAATGGTTTACACAACGAGTCACAAAGACAAGGATAAATGGTTTACACAACGAGTCACAAGGACTAATAAACAAGGAAAATTTGTTCACACAACGAGTCACAAGGACTAATGAACAAGGAGAAATGGTTCACACAACGAGTCACATGGACTAATGAACAAGGAGAAAGGGTTCACACAACGAGTCACATGGACTAATGAACAAGGACAACTGGTTTACACAACGAGTCACAAGGACTAATGAACAAGGACAAGCGGTTCACACAACGAGTCACAAGGACTAATGAACAAGGACAAGCGGTCCACACAACGAGTCACAAGGACTAAAAAACAAGGATAAATGGTTTACACAACGGGTCACAAAGACAAGGATAAATGGTTTACACAACGAGTCACAAGGACTAATAAACAAGGAAAATTTGTTCACACAACGAGTCACAAGGACTAATGAACAAGGAGAAATGGTTCACACAACGAGTCACATGGACTAATGAACAAGGAGAAAGGGTTCACACAACGAGTCACATGGACTAATGAACAAGGGCAACTGGTTTACACAACGAGTCACAAGGACTAATGAACAAGGACAAGCGGTTCACACAACGAGTCACAAGGACTAATGAACAAGGAGAAGCGGTCCACACAATGAGTCACAAGGACTAAAAAACAAGGATAAATGGTTTACACAACGAGTCACAAAGACAAGGATAAATGGTTTACTTAACGAGTCACAACGACTAATAAACGGAGAAAATTTGTTCACACAACGAGTCACATGGACTAATGAACAAGGAGAAATGGTTCACACAACGAGTCACAAGGACTAATAAACAAGGAAAATTTGTTCACACAACCAGTCACAAGGACTAATGAACAAGGAGAAATGGTTCACACAACGAGTCACATGGACTAATGAACAAGGAGAAAGGGTTCACACAACGAGTCACATGGACTAATGAACAAGGACAACTGGTTTACACAACGAGTCACAAGGACTAATGAACAAGGACAAGCGGTTCACACAACGAGTCACAAGGACTAATGAACAAGGACAAGCGGTCCACACGATGAGTCACAAGGACTAAAAAACAAGGATAAATGGTTTACACAACGAGTCACAAAGACAAGGATAAATGGTTTACTTAACGAGTCACAACGACTAATAAACGGAGAAAATTTGTTCACACAACGAGTCACATGGACTAATGAACAAGGAGAAATGGTTCACACAACGAGTCACATGGACTAATGAACAAGGAGAAAGAGTTCACACAACGAGTCACATGGTCTAATGAACAAGGACAACTGGTTCACACAACGAGTCACAAGGACTAATGAACAAGGACAAGAGTTTCACAAAACGAGTCACAAGGACTAAAGAACAAGGATAAGTGGTTTATACAATGAGTCACAAAGACAAGGATAAATGGTTTACACAAAGAGTCAGAAGGACTAATAAACAAGGAAAATTTGTTCACATAACGAGTCACAAGAACTAATGAACAAGGATAAATGGTTCACACAACGAGTCACATGGGATAATGAACAAGGAGAAAGGGGTCACAAAACGAGTAACATGGAATAATGAACAAGGACAACTGGTTCACACAACGAGTCACAAGGACTAATGAACAAGGACAACTGGTTCACACAACGGGTCACAAGAACTAAAGAACAAGGACAAATGCTTTACACAACGAGTCACAAAGACAAGGATAAATGGTTTACATAACGAGTCACAAGGACTAATGAACAAGGACAAATGGTTCACACAACGAAAACAAGGAAAAATTGTTCACACAACGAGTCACAAGGACTAATGAACAAGGACAAATTGTTCACACAACGAGTCACAAGGACTAATGAACAAGGAGAAAGGGTTCACACAACGAGTCACATGGACTAATGAACAAGGACAACTGGTTCACACAACGAGTCACAAGGACTAATGAAAAAGAACAAGCGGTTCACACAACGAGTCACAAGGACTCATGAACAAGGACAAGCGGTCCACACAACGAGTCACAAGGACTAAAGAACAAGGATAAATGGTTTACACAACGAGTCACAAAGACAAGGATAAATGGTTTACACAACGAGTCACAAGGACTAATAAACAAGGAAAATTTGTTCACACAACGAGTCACAAGGACTAATGAACAAGGAGAAATGGTTCACACAACGAGTCACATGGACTAATGAACAAGGAGAAAGGGTTCACACAACGAGTCACATGGACTAATGAACAAGGACAACTGGTTTACACAACGAGTCACAAGGATTAATGAACAAGGACAAGTGGTTCACACAACGAGTCAGAAGGACTAAAGAACAAGGATAAATGGTTTACACAACGAGTCACAAAGACAAGGATAAATGGTTTACACAACGAGTCACATGGACTAATGAACAAGGAAAATTTGTGAACACAACGAGTCACAACGGCTAATGAACAAGGAGAAAGGGTTCACACAACGAGTCACATAGACTAATGAACAAGGACAAGCGGTTCACACAGTGAGCCACAAGGACTAATGAACAAGGAGAAGCGGTCCACACAACGAGTCACAAGGACTAAAGAAAAGGGATAAAAGGTTTACACAACGAGTCACAAAGGCAAGGATAAATGGTTTACACTACGAGTCACAAGGACTAATGAACAAGGACAAATGGTTCACACAACGAAAACAAGGAAAAATTGTTCACACAACGAGTCACAGGGACTAGTGAACAAGGACAAATTGTTCACACAACGAGTCACAAGAAATAATGAACAAGGAGAAAGGGTTCACACAACGAGTCACATGGACTAATGAACAAGGAAACTGGTTCACACAACGAGTCACAAGGACTAATGAACAAGGACAAGCGGTTCACACAACGAGTCACAAGGACTAATGAACAAGGACAAGCGGTCCACACAACGAGTCACAAGGACTAAAGAACAAGGATAAATGGTTTATACAATGAGTCACAAAGACAAGGATAAATGGTTTACACAAAGAGTCAGAAGGACAAATAAACAAGGAAAATTTGTTCACATAACGAGTCACAAGAACTAATGAACAAGGATAAATGGTTCACACAACGAGTCACATGGACTAATGAACAAGGAGAAAGGGGTCACAAAACGAGTAACATGGACTAATGAACAAGGACAACTGGTTCACACAACGAGTCACAAGGACTAATGAACAAGGACAAATGGTTCACACAACGAGTCACAAGAACTAAAGAACAAGGACAAATGCTTTACACAACGAGTCACAAAGACAAGGATAAATGGTTTACATAACGAGTCACAAGGACTAATGAACAAGGACAAAAGGTTCACACAACGAAAACAAGGAAAAATTGTTCACACAACGAGTCACAAGGACTAATGAACAAGGACAAATTGTTCACACAACGAGTCACAAGGACTAATGAACAAGGAGAAAGGGTTCACACAACGAGTCACATGGACTAATGAACAAGGACAACTGGTTCACACAATGAGTCACAAGGACTAATGAAAAAGAACAAGCGGTTCACACAACGAGTCACAAGGACTAATGAACAAGGACAAGCGGTCCACACAACGAGTCACAAGGACTAAAGAACAAGGATAAATGGTTTACACAACGAGTCACAAAGACAAGGAGAAATGGTTTACACAACGAGTCACAAGGACTAATAAACAAGGAAAATTTGTTCACACAACGAGTCACAAGGACTAATGAACAAGGAGAAATGGTTCACACAACGAGTCACATGGACTAATGAACAAGGAGAAAGGGTTCACACAACGAGTCACATGGACTAATGAACAAGGACAACTGGTTTACACAACGAGTCACAAGGACTAATGAACAAGGACAAGCGGTTCACACAACGAGTCACAAGGACTAATGAACAAGGACAAGCGGTCCACACAACGAGTCACAAGGACTAAAAAACAAGGATAAATGGTTTACACAACGGGTCACAAAGACAAGGATAAATGGTTTACACAACGAGTCACAAGGACTAATAAACAAGGAAAATTTGTTCACACAACGAGTCACAAGGACTAATGAACAAGGAGAAATGGTTCACACAACGAGTCACATGGACTAATGAACAAGGAGAAAGGGTTCACACAACGAGTCACATGGACTAATGAACAAGGGCAACTGGTTTACACAACGAGTCACAAGGACTAATGAACAAGGACAAGCGGTTCACACAACGAGTCACAAGGACTAATGAACAAGGACAAGCGGTCCACACAATGAGTCACAAGGACTAAAAAACAAGGATAAATGGTTTACACAACGAGTCACAAAGACAAGGATAAATGGTTTACTTAACGAGTCACAACGACTAATAAACGGAGAAAATTTGTTCACACAACGAGTCACATGGACTAATGAACAAGGAGAAATGGTTCACACAACGAGTCACATAGACTAATGAACAAGGAGAAAGAGTTCACACAACGAGTCACATGGTCTAATGAACAAGGACAACTGGTTCACACAACGAGTCACAAGGACTAATGAACAAGGACAAAAGTTTCACAAAACGAGTCACAAGGACTAAAGAACAAGGATAAATGGTTTATACAATGAGTCACAAAGACAAGGATAAATGGTTTACACAAAGAGTCAGAAGGACTAATAAACAATGAAAATTTGTTCACATAACGAGTCACAAGAACTAATGAACAAGGATAAATGGTTCACACAACGAGTCACATGGACTAATGAACAAGGAGAAAGGGGTCACAAAACGAGTAACATGGAATAATGAACAAGGACAACTGGTTTACACAACTAGTCACAAGGATTAATGAACAGGGACAAGCGGTTCACACAACGAGTCACAAGGACTAAAGAACATGGATAAATGGTTTACACAACGAGTCACAAAGACAAGGATAAATGGTTTACACAACGAGTCACATGAACTAATGAACAAGGAAAATTTGTTAACACAACGAGTCACAAGGGCTAATGAACAAGGAAAAAGGGTTCACACAACGAGTCACATGGACTAATGAACAAGGACAAGCGGTTCACACAACGAGTCACAAGGACTAATGAACAAGGACAAGCGGTCCACACAACGAGTCACAAGGACTAAAGAACAAGGATAAATGGTTTACACAACGAGTCACAAAGACAAGAATAAATGGTTTACACAACGAGTCACAAGGACTAATGAACAAGGACAAATGGTTCACACAACGAAAACAAGGAAAAATTGTTCACACAACGAGTCACAAGGACTAGTGAACAAGGACAAATTGTTCACATAACGAGTCACAAGGACTAATGAACAAGGAGAAAGGGTTCACACAACGAGTCACATGGACTAATGAACAAGGACAACTGGTTCACACAACGAGTCACAAGGACTAATGAAAAAGAACAAGCGGTTCACACAACGAGTCACAAGGACTAATGAACAAGGACAAGCGGTCCACACAACGAGTCACAAGGACTAAAGAACAAGGAGAAATGGTTTACACAACGAGTCACAAAGACAAGGATAAATGGTTTACACAACGAGTCACAAGGACTAATAAACAAGGAAAATTTGTTCACACAACGAGTCACAAGGACTAATGAACAAGGAGAAATGGTTCACACAATGAGTCACATGGACTAATGAACAAGGAGAAAGGGTTCACACAACGAGTCACATGGACTAATGAACAAGGACAACTGGTTTACACAACTAGTCACAAGGATTAATGAACAAGGACAAGCGGTTCACACAACGAGTCACAAGGACTAAAGAACATGGATAAATGGTTTACACAACGAGTCACAAAGACAAGGATAAATGGTTTACACAACGAGTCACATGAACTAATGAACAAGGAAAATTTGTTAACACAACGAGTCACAAGGGCTAATGAACAAGGAAAAAGGGTTCACACAACGAGTCACATGGAAGCGGTTCACACAACGAGTCACAAGGACTAATGAACAAGGACAAGCGGTCCACACAACGAGTCACAAGGACTAAAGAACAAGGATAAATGGTTTACACAACGAGTCACAAAGACAAGAATAAATGGTTTATACAACAAGTCACAAGGACTAATGAACAAGGACAAATGGTTCACACAACGAAAACAAGGAAAAATTGTTCACACAACGAGTCACAAGGACTAGTGAACAAGGACAAATTGTTCACACAACGAGTCACAAGGACTAATGAACAAGGAGAAAGGGTTCACACAACGAGTCACATGGACTAATGAACAAGGAAACTGGTTCACACAACGAGTCACAAGGACTAATGAACAAGGACAAGCGGTTCACACAACGAGTCACAAGGACTAATGAACAAGGACAAGCGGTCCACACAACGAGTCACAAGGACTAAAAAACAAGGATAAATGGTTTACTCAACGAGTCACAAAGACAAGGATAAATGGTTTACTTAACGAGTCACAAGGACTAATAAACGGAGAAAATTTGTTCACACAACGAGTCATAAGGACTAATGAACAAGGAGAAATGGTTCACACAACGAGTCACATGGACTAATGAACAAGGAGAAAGGGTTCACACAACGAGTCACATGGACTAATGAACAAGGGCAACTTGTTTACACAACGAGTCACAAGGACTAATGAACAAGGACAAGCGGTTCACACAACGAGTCACAAGGACTAATGAACAAGGACAAGCGGTCCACACAATGAGTCACAAGGACTAAAAAACAAGGATAAATGGTTTACACAACGAGTCACAAAGACAAGGATAAATGGTTTACTTAACGAGTCACAACGACTAATAAACGGAGAAAATTTGTTCACACAACGAGTCACATGGACTAATGAACAAGGAGAAATGGTTCACACAACGAGTCACATAGACTAATGAACAAGGAGAAAGAGTTCACACAACGAGTCACATGGTCTAATGAACAAGGACAACTGGTTCACACAACGAGTCACAAGGACTAATGAACAAGGACAAAAGTTTCACAAAACGAGTCACAAGGACTAAAGAACAAGGATAAATGGTTTATACAATGAGTCACAAAGACAAGGATAAATGGTTTACACAAAGAGTCAGAAGGACTAATAAACAATGAAAATTTGTTCACATAACGAGTCACAAGAACTAATGAACAAGGATAAATGGTTCACACAACGAGTCACATGGACTAATGAACAAGGAGAAAGGGGTCACAAAACGAGTAACATGGAATAATGAACAAGGACAACTGGTTTACACAACTAGTCACAAGGATTAATGAACAGGGACAAGCGGTTCACACAACGAGTCACAAGGACTAAAGAACATGGATAAATGGTTTACACAACGAGTCACAAAGACAAGGATAAATGGTTTACACAACGAGTCACATGAACTAATGAACAAGGAAAATTTGTTAACACAACGAGTCACAAGGGCTAATGAACAAGGAAAAAGGGTTCACACAACGAGTCACATGGACTAATGAACAAGGACAAGCGGTTCACACAACGAGTCACAAGGACTAATGAACAAGGACAAGCGGTCCACACAACGAGTCACAAGGACTAAAGAACAAGGATAAATGGTTTACACAACGAGTCACAAAGACAAGAATAAATGGTTTACACAACGAGTCACAAGGACTAATGAACAAGGACAAATGGTTCACACAACGAAAACAAGGAAAAATTGTTCACACAACGAGTCACAAGGACTAGTGAACAAGGACAAATTGTTCACATAACGAGTCACAAGGACTAATGAACAAGGAGAAAGGGTTCACACAACGAGTCACATGGACTAATGAACAAGGACAACTGGTTCACACAACGAGTCACAAGGACTAATGAAAAAGAACAAGCGGTTCACACAACGAGTCACAAGGACTAATGAACAAGGACAAGCGGTCCACACAACGAGTCACAAGGACTAAAGAACAAGGAGAAATGGTTTACACAACGAGTCACAAAGACAAGGATAAATGGTTTACACAACGAGTCACAAGGACTAATAAACAAGGAAAAATTGTTCACACAACGAGTCACAAGGACTAATGAACAAGGAGAAATGGTTCACACAATGAGTCACATGGACTAATGAACAAGGAGAAAGGGTTCACACAACGAGTCACATGGACTAATGAACAAGGACAACTGGTTTACACAACTAGTCACAAGGATTAATGAACAAGGACAAGCGGTTCACACAACGAGTCACAAGGACTAAAGAACATGGATAAATGGTTTACACAACGAGTCACAAAGACAAGGATAAATGGTTTACACAACGAGTCACATGAACTAATGAACAAGGAAAATTTGTTAACACAACGAGTCACAAGGGCTAATGAACAAGGAAAAAGGGTTCACACAACGAGTCACATGGAAGCGGTTCACACAACGAGTCACAAGGACTAATGAACAAGGACAAGCGGTCCACACAACGAGTCACAAGGACTAAAGAACAAGGATAAATGGTTTACACAACGAGTCACAAAGACAAGAATAAATGGTTTATACAACAAGTCACAAGGACTAATGAACAAGGACAAATGGTTCACACAACGAAAACAAGGAAAAATTGTTCACACAACGAGTCACAAGGACTAGTGAACAAGGACAAATTGTTCACACAACGAGTCACAAGGACTAATGAACAAGGAGAAAGGGTTCACACAACGAGTCACATGGACTAATGAACAAGGAAACTGGTTCACACAACGAGTCACAAGGACTAATGAACAAGGACAAGCGGTTCACACAACGAGTCACAAGGACTAATGAACAAGGACAAGCGGTCCACACAACGAGTCACAAGGACTAAAAAACAAGGATAAATGGTTTACTCAACGAGTCACAAAGACAAGGATAAATGGTTTACTTAACGAGTCACAAGGACTAATAAACGGAGAAAATTTGTTCACACAACGAGTCATAAGGACTAATGAACAAGGAGAAATGGTTCACACAATGAGTCACATGGACTAATGAACAAGGAGAAAGGGGTCACAAAACGAGTAACATGGACTAATGAACAAGGACAACTGGTTCACACAACGAGTCACAAGGACTAATGAACAAGGACAAATGGTTCACACAACGAGTCACAAGAACTAAAGAACAAGGACAAATGCTTTACACAACGAGTCACAAAGACAAGGATAAATGGTTTACATAACGAGTCACAAGGACTAATGAACAAGGACAAATGGTTCACACAACGAAAACAAGGAAAAATTGTTCACACAACGAGTCACAAGGACTAATGAACAAGGACAAATTGTTCACACAACGAGTCACAAGGACTAATGAACAAGGAGAAAGGGTTCACACAACGAGTCACATGGACTAATGAACAAGGACAACTGGTTCACACAATGAGTCACAAGGACTAATGAAAAAGAACAAGCGGTTCACACAACGAGTCACAAGGACTAATGAACAAGGACAAGCGGTCCACACAACGAGTCACAAGGACTAAAGAACAAGGATAAATGGTTTACACAACGAGTCACAAAGACAAGGATAAATGGTTTACACAACGAGTCACAAGGACTAATAAACAAGGAAAATTTGTTCACACAACGAGTCACAAGGACTAATGAACAAGGAGAAATGGTTCACACAACGAGTCACATGGACTAATGAACAAGGAGAAAGGGTTCACACAACGAGTCACATGGACTAATGAACAAGGACAACTGGTTTACACAACGAGTCACAAGGACTAATGAACAAGGACAAGCGGTTCACACAACGAGTCACAAGGACTAATGAACAAGGACAAGCGGTCCACACAACGAGTCACAAGGACTAAAAAACAAGGATAAATGGTTTACACAACGGGTCACAAAGACAAGGATAAATGGTTTACACAACGAGTCACAAGGACTAATAAACAAGGAAAATTTGTTCACACAACGAGTCACAAGGACTAATGAACAAGGAGAAATGGTTCACACAACGAGTCACATGGACTAATGAACAAGGAGAAAGGGTTCACACAACGAGTCACATGGACTAATGAACAAGGGCAACTGGTTTACACAACGAGTCACAAGGACTAATGAACAAGGACAAGCGGTTCACACAACGAGTCACAAGGACTAATGAACAAGGACAAGCGGTCCACACAATGAGTCACAAGGACTAAAAAACAAGGATAAATGGTTTACACAACGAGTCACAAAGACAAGGATAAATGGTTTACTTAACGAGTCACAACGACTAATAAACGGAGAAAATTTGTTCACACAACGAGTCACATGGACTAATGAACAAGGAGAAATGGTTCACACAACGAGTCACATGGACTAATGAACAAGGAGAAAGAGTTCACACAACGAGTCACATGGTCTAATGAACAAGGACAACTGGTTCACACAACGAGTCACAAGGACTAATGAACAAGGACAAAAGTTTCACAAAACGAGTCACAAGGACTAAAGAACAAGGATAAATGGTTTATACAATGAGTCACAAAGACAAGGATAAATGGTTTACACAAAGAGTCAGAAGGACTAATAAACAAGGAAAATTTGTTCACATAACGAGTCACAAGAACTAATGAACAAGGATAAATGGTTCACACAACGAGTCACATGGACTAATGAACAAGGAGAAAGGGGTCACAAAACGAGTAACATGGAATAATGAACAAGGACAACTGGTTTACACAACTAGTCACAAGGATTAATGAACAGGGACAAGCGGTTCACACAACGAGTCACAAGGACTAAAGAACATGGATAAATGGTTTACACAACGAGTCACAAAGACAAGGATAAATGGTTTACACAACGAGTCACATGAACTAATGAACAAGGAAAATTTGTTAACACAACGAGTCACAAGGGCTAATGAACAAGGAAAAAGGGTTCACACAACGAGTCACATGGACTAATGAACAAGGACAAGCGGTTCACACAACGAGTCACAAGGACTAATGAACAAGGACAAGCGGTCCACACAACGAGTCACAAGGACTAAAGAACAAGGATAAATGGTTTACACAACGAGTCACAAAGACAAGAATAAATGGTTTACACAACGAGTCACAAGGACTAATGAACAAGGACAAATGGTTCACACAACGAAAACAAGGAAAAATTGTTCACACAACGAGTCACAAGGACTAGTGAACAAGGACAAATTGTTCACATAACGAGTCACAAGGACTAATGAACAAGGAGAAAGGGTTCACACAACGAGTCACATGGACTAATGAACAGGACAACTGGTTCACACAACGAGTCACAAGGACTAATGAAAAAGAACAAGCGGTTCACACAACGAGTCACAAGGACTAATGAACAAGGACAAGCGGTCCACACAACGAGTCACAAGGACTAAAGAACAAGGAGAAATGGTTTACACAACGAGTCACAAAGACAAGGATAAATGGTTTACACAACGAGTCACAAGGACTAATAAACAAGGAAAATTTGTTCACACAACGAGTCACAAGGACTAATGAACAAGGAGAAATGGTTCACACAATGAGTCACATGGACTAATGAACAAGGAGAAAGGGTTCACACAACGAGTCACATGGACTAATGAACAAGGACAACTGGTTTACACAACTAGTCACAAGGATTAATGAACAAGGACAAGCGGTTCACACAACGAGTCACAAGGACTAAAGAACATGGATAAATGGTTTACACAACGAGTCACAAAGACAAGGATAAATGGTTTACACAACGAGTCACATGAACTAATGAACAAGGAAAATTTGTTAACACAACGAGTCACAAGGGCTAATGAACAAGGAAAAAGGGTTCACACAACGAGTCACATGGACTAATGAACAAGGACAAGCGGTTCACACAACGAGTCACAAGGACTAATGAACAAGGACAAGCGGTCCACACAACGAGTCACAAGGACTAAAGAACAAGGATAAATGGTTTACACAACGAGTCACAAAGACAAGAATAAATGGTTTATACAACGAGTCACAAGGACTAATGAACAAGGACAAATGGTTCACACAACGAAAACAAGGAAAAATTGTTCACACAACGAGTCACAAGGACTAGTGAACAAGGACAAATTGTTCACACAACGAGTCACAAGGACTAATGAACAAGGAGAAAGGGTTCACACAACGAGTCACATGGACTAATGAACAAGGAAACTGGTTCACACAACGAGTCACAAGGACTAATGAACAAGGACAAGCGGTTCACACAACGAGTCACAAGGACTAATGAACAAGGACAAGCGGTCCACACAACGAGTCACAAGGACTAAAAAACAAGGATAAATGGTTTACTCAACGAGTCACAAAGACAAGGATAAATGGTTTACTTAACGAGTCACAAGGACTAATAAACAGAGAAAATTTGTTCACACAACGAGTCATAAGGACTAATGAACAAGGAGAAATGGTTCACACAACGAGTCACATGGACTAATGAACAAGGAGAAAGGGTTCACACAACGAGTCACATGGTCTAATGAACAAGGACAACTGGTTCACACAACGAGTCACAAAGACTAATGAACAAGGACAAGAGTTTCACAAAACGAGTCACAAGGACTAAAGAACAAGGATAAATGGTTTATACAATGAGTCACAAAGACAAGGATAAATGGTTTACACAAAGAGTCAGAAGGACTAATAAACAAGGAAAATTTGTTCACATAACGAGTCACAAGAACTAATGAACAAGGATAAATGGTTCACACAACGAGTCACATGGACTAATGAACAAGGAGAAAGGGGTCACAAAACGAGTAACATGGACTAATGAACAAGGACAACTGGTTCACACAACGAGTCACAAGGACTAATGAACAAGGACAAATGGTTCACACAACGAGTCACAAGAACTAAAGAACAAGGACAAATGCTTTACACAACGAGTCACAAAGACAAGGATAAATGGTTTACATAACGAGTCACAATGACTAATGAACAAGGACAAATGGTTCACACAACGAAAACAAGGAAAAATTGTTCACACAACGAGTCACAAGTACTAATGAACAAGGACAAATTGTTCACACAATGAGTCACAAGGACTAATGAACAAGGAGAAAGGGTTCACACAACGAGTCACATGGACTAATGAACAAGGACAACTGGTTCACACATTGAGTCACAAGGACTAATGAAAAAGAACAAGCGGTTCACACAACGAGTCACAAGGACTAATGAACAAGGACAAGCGGTCCACACAACGAGTCACAAGGACTAAAGAACAAGGATAAATGGTTTACACAACGAGTCACAAAGACAAGGATAAATGGTTTACACAACGAGTCACAAGGACTAATAAACAAGGAAAATTTGTTCACACAACGAGTCACAAGGACTAATGAACAAGGAGAAATGGTTCACACAACGAGTCTCATGGACTAATGAACAAGGAGAAAGGGTTCACACAACGAGTCACATGGACTAATGAACAAGGACAACTGGTTTACACAACGAGTCACAAGGACTAATGAACAAGGACAAGCGGTTCACACAACGAGTCACAAGGACTAATGAACAAGGACAAGCGGTCCACACAACGAGTCACAAGGACTAAAAAACAAGGATAAATGGTTTACACAACGGGTCACAAAGACAAGGATAAATGGTTTACACAACGAGTCACAAGGACTAATAAACAAGGAAAATTTGTTCACACAACGAGTCACAAGGACTAATGAACAAGGAGAAATGGTTCACACAACGAGTCACATGGACTAATGAACAAGGAGAAAGGGTTCACACAACGAGTCACATGGACTAATGAACAAGGACAACTGGTTTACACAACGAGTCACAAGGACTAATGAACAAGGACAAGTGGTTCACACAACGAGTCACAAGGACTAATGAACAAGGACAAGCGGTCCACACAATGAGTCACAAGGACTAAAAAACAAGGATAAATGGTTTACACAACGAGTCACAAAGACAAGGATAAATGGTTTACTTAACGAGTCACAACGACTAATAAACGGAGAAAATTTGTTCACACAACGAGTCACATGGACTAATGAACAAGGAGAAATGGTTCACACAACGAGTCACATGGACTAATGAACAAGGAGAAAAAGTTCACACAACGAGTCACATGGTCTAATGAACAAGGACAACTGGTTCACACAACGAGTCACAAGGACTAATGAACAAGGACAAGAGTTTCACAAAACGAGTCACAAGGACTAAAGAACAAGGATAAATGGTTTATACAATGAGTCACAAAGACAAGGATGAATGGTTTACACAAAGAGTCAGAAGGACTAATAAACAAGGAAAATTTGTTCACATAACGAGTCACAAGAACTAATGAACAAGGAGAAATGGTTCACACAACGAGTCACATGGACTAATGAACAAGGAGAAAGGGTTCACACAACGAGTCACATGGACTAATGAACAAGGACAACTGGTTTACACAACGAGTCACAAGGACTAATGAACAAGGACAAGTGGTTCACACAACGAGTCACAAGGACTAATGAACAAGGACAAGCGGTCCACACAATGAGTCACAAGGACTAAAAAACAAGGATAAATGGTTTACACAACGAGTCACAAAGACAAGGATAAATGGTTTACTTAACGAGTCACAACGACTAATAAACGGAGAAAATTTGTTCACACAACGAGTCACATGGACTAATGAACAAGGACAAATTGTTCACATAACGAGTCACAAGGACTAATGAACAAGGAGAAAGGGTTCACACAACGAGTCACATGGACTAATGAACAGGACAACTGGTTCACACAACGAGTCACAAGGACTAATGAAAAAGAACAAGCGGTTCACACAACGAGTCACAAGGACTAATGAACAAGGACAAGCGGTCCACACAACGAGTCACAAGGACTAAAGAACAAGGAGAAATGGTTTACACAACGAGTCACAAAGACAAGGATAAATGGTTTACACAACGAGTCACAAGGACTAATAAACAAGGAAAATTTGTTCACACAACGAGTCACAAGGACTAATGAACAAGGAGAAATGGTTCACACAATGAGTCACATGGACTAATGAACAAGGAGAAAGGGTTCACACAACGAGTCACATGGACTAATGAACAAGGACAACTGGTTTACACAACTAGTCACAAGGATTAATGAACAAGGACAAGCGGTTCACACAACGAGTCACAAGGACTAAAGAACATGGATAAATGGTTTACACAACGAGTCACAAAGACAAGGATAAATGGTTTACACAACGAGTCACATGAACTAATGAACAAGGAAAATTTGTTAACACAACGAGTCACAAGGGCTAATGAACAAGGAAAAAGGGTTCACACAACGAGTCACATGGACTAATGAACAAGGACAAGCGGTTCACACAACGAGTCACAAGGACTAATGAACAAGGACAAGCGGTCCACACAACGAGTCACAAGGACTAAAGAACAAGGATAAATGGTTTACACAACGAGTCACAAAGACAAGAATAAATGGTTTATACAACGAGTCACAAGGACTAATGAACAAGGACAAATGGTTCACACAACGAAAACAAGGAAAAATTGTTCACACAACGAGTCACAAGGACTAATGAACAAGGAGAAATGGTTCACACAACGAGTCACATGGACTAATGAACAAGGAGAAAGGGTTCACACAACGAGTCACATGGACTAATGAACAAGGACAACTGGTTCACACAACGAGTCACAAGGACTAATGAAAAAGAACAAGCGGTTCACACAACGAGTCACAAGGACTAATGAACAAGGACAAGCGGTCCACACAACGAGTCACAAGGACTAAAGAACAAGGAGAAATGGTTTACACAACGAGTCACAAAGACAAGGATAAATGGTTTACACAACGAGTCACAAGGACTAATAAACAAGGAAAATTTGTTCACACAACGAGTCACAAGGACTAATGAACAAGGAGAAATGGTTCACACAATGAGTCACATGGACTAATGAACAAGGAGAAAGGGTTCACACAACGAGTCACATGGACTAATGAACAAGGACAACTGGTTTACACAACTAGTCACAAGGATTAATGAACAAGGACAAGCGGTTCACACAACGAGTCACAAGGACTAAAGAACATGGATAAATGGTTTACACAACGAGTCACAAAGACAAGGATAAATGGTTTACACAACGAGTCACATGAACTAATGAACAAGGAAAATTTGTTAACACAACGAGTCACAAGGGCTAATGAACAAGGAAAAAGGGTTCACACAACGAGTCACATGGAAGCGGTTCACACAACGAGTCACAAGGACTAATGAACAAGGACAAGCGGTCCACACAACGAGTCACAAGGACTAAAGAACAAGGATAAATGGTTTACACAACGAGTCACAAAGACAAGAATAAATGGTTTATACAACAAGTCACAAGGACTAATGAACAAGGACAAATGGTTCACACAACGAAAACAAGGAAAAATTGTTCACACAACGAGTCACAAGGACTAGTGAACAAGGACAAATTGTTCACACAACGAGTCACAAGGACTAATGAACAAGGAGAAAGGGTTCACACAACGAGTCACATGGACTAATGAACAAGGAAACTGGTTCACACAACGAGTCACAAGGACTAATGAACAAGGACAAGCGGTTCACACAACGAGTCACAAGGACTAATGAACAAGGACAAGCGGTCCACACAACGAGTCACAAGGACTAAAAAACAAGGATAAATGGTTTACTCAACGAGTCACAAAGACAAGGATAAATGGTTTACTTAACGAGTCACAAGGACTAATAAACGGAGAAAATTTGTTCACACAACGAGTCATAAGGACTAATGAACAAGGAGAAATGGTTCACACAATGAGTCACATGGACTAATGAACAAGGAGAAAGGGGTCACAAAACGAGTAACATGGACTAATGAACAAGGACAACTGGTTCACACAACGAGTCACAAGGACTAATGAACAAGGACAAATGGTTCACACAACGAGTCACAAGAACTAAAGAACAAGGACAAATGCTTTACACAACGAGTCACAAAGACAAGGATAAATGGTTTACATAACGAGTCACAAGGACTAATGAACAAGGACAAATGGTTCACACAACGAAAACAAGGAAAAATTGTTCACACAACGAGTCACAAGGACTAATGAACAAGGACAAATTGTTCACACAACGAGTCACAAGGACTAATGAACAAGGAGAAAGGGTTCACACAACGAGTCACATGGACTAATGAACAAGGACAACTGGTTCACACAATGAGTCACAAGGACTAATGAAAAAGAACAAGCGGTTCACACAACGAGTCACAAGGACTAATGAACAAGGACAAGCGGTCCACACAACGAGTCACAAGGACTAAAGAACAAGGATAAATGGTTTACACAACGAGTCACAAAGACAAGGATAAATGGTTTACACAACGAGTCACAAGGACTAATAAACAAGGAAAATTTGTTCACACAACGAGTCACAAGGACTAATGAACAAGGAGAAATGGTTCACACAACGAGTCACATGGACTAATGAACAAGGAGAAAGGGTTCACACAACGAGTCACATGGACTAATGAACAAGGACAACTGGTTTACACAACGAGTCACAAGGACTAATGAACAAGGACAAGCGGTTCACACAACGAGTCACAAGGACTAATGAACAAGGACAAGCGGTCCACACAACGAGTCACAAGGACTAAAAAACAAGGATAAATGGTTTACACAACGGGTCACAAAGACAAGGATAAATGGTTTACACAACGAGTCACAAGGACTAATAAACAAGGAAAATTTGTTCACACAACGAGTCACAAGGACTAATGAACAAGGAGAAATGGTTCACACAACGAGTCACATGGACTAATGAACAAGGAGAAAGGGTTCACACAACGAGTCACATGGACTAATGAACAAGGGCAACTGGTTTACACAACGAGTCACAAGGACTAATGAACAAGGACAAGCGGTTCACACAACGAGTCACAAGGACTAATGAACAAGGACAAGCGGTCCACACAATGAGTCACAAGGACTAAAAAACAAGGATAAATGGTTTACACAACGAGTCACAAAGACAAGGATAAATGGTTTACTTAACGAGTCACAACGACTAATAAACGGAGAAAATTTGTTCACACAACGAGTCACATGGACTAATGAACAAGGAGAAATGGTTCACACAACGAGTCACATGGACTAATGAACAAGGAGAAAGAGTTCACACAACGAGTCACATGGTCTAATGAACAAGGACAACTGGTTCACACAACGAGTCACAAGGACTAATGAACAAGGACAAAAGTTTCACAAAACGAGTCACAAGGACTAAAGAACAAGGATAAATGGTTTATACAATGAGTCACAAAGACAAGGATAAATGGTTTACACAAAGAGTCAGAAGGACTAATAAACAAGGAAAATTTGTTCACATAACGAGTCACAAGAACTAATGAACAAGGATAAATGGTTCACACAACGAGTCACATGGACTAATGAACAAGGAGAAAGGGGTCACAAAACGAGTAACATGGAATAATGAACAAGGACAACTGGTTTACACAACTAGTCACAAGGATTAATGAACAGGGACAAGCGGTTCACACAACGAGTCACAAGGACTAAAGAACATGGATAAATGGTTTACACAACGAGTCACAAAGACAAGGATAAATGGTTTACACAACGAGTCACATGAACTAATGAACAAGGAAAATTTGTTAACACAACGAGTCACAAGGGCTAATGAACAAGGAAAAAGGGTTCACACAACGAGTCACATGGACTAATGAACAAGGACAAGCGGTTCACACAACGAGTCACAAGGACTAATGAACAAGGACAAGCGGTCCACACAACGAGTCACAAGGACTAAAGAACAAGGATAAATGGTTTACACAACGAGTCACAAAGACAAGAATAAATGGTTTACACAACGAGTCACAAGGACTAATGAACAAGGACAAATGGTTCACACAACGAAAACAAGGAAAAATTGTTCACACAACGAGTCACAAGGACTAGTGAACAAGGACAAATTGTTCACATAACGAGTCACAAGGACTAATGAACAAGGAGAAAGGGTTCACACAACGAGTCACATGGACTAATGAACAAGGACAACTGGTTCACACAACGAGTCACAAGGACTAATGAAAAAGAACAAGCGGTTCACACAACGAGTCACAAGGACTAATGAACAAGGACAAGCGGTCCACACAACGAGTCACAAGGACTAAAGAACAAGGAGAAATGGTTTACACAACGAGTCACAAAGACAAGGATAAATGGTTTACACAACGAGTCACAAGGACTAATAAACAAGGAAAATTTGTTCACAAACGAGTCACAAGGACTAATGAACAAGGAGAAATGGTTCACACAATGAGTCACATGGACTAATGAACAAGGAGAAAGGGTTCACACAACGAGTCACATGGACTAATGAACAAGGACAACTGGTTTACACAACTAGTCACAAGGATTAATGAACAAGGACAAGCGGTTCACACAACGAGTCACAAGGACTAAAGAACATGGATAAATGGTTTACACAACGAGTCACAAAGACAAGGATAAATGGTTTACACAACGAGTCACATGAACTAATGAACAAGGAAAATTTGTTAACACAACGAGTCACAAGGGCTAATGAACAAGGAAAAAGGGTTCACACAACGAGTCACATGGACTAATGAACAAGGACAAGCGGTTCACACAACGAGTCACAAGGACTAATGAACAAGGACAAGCGGTCCACACAACGAGTCACAAGGACTAAAGAACAAGGATAAATGGTTTACACAACGAGTCACAAAGACAAGAATAAATGGTTTATACAACGAGTCACAAGGACTAATGAACAAGGACAAATGGTTCACACAACGAAAACAAGGAAAAATTGTTCACACAACGAGTCACAAGGACTAGTGAACAAGGACAAATTGTTCACACAACGAGTCACAAGGACTAATGAACAAGGAGAAAGGGTTCACACAACGAGTCACATGGACTAATGAACAAGGAAACTGGTTCACACAACGAGTCACAAGGACTAATGAACAAGGACAAGCGGTTCACACAACGAGTCACAAGGACTAATGAACAAGGACAAGCGGTCCACACAACGAGTCACAAGGACTAAAAAACAAGGATAAATGGTTTACTCAACGAGTCACAAAGACAAGGATAAATGGTTTACTTAACGAGTCACAAGGACTAATAAACAGAGAAAATTTGTTCACACAACGAGTCATAAGGACTAATGAACAAGGAGAAATGGTTCACACAACGAGTCACATGGACTAATGAACAAGGAGAAAGGGTTCACACAACGAGTCACATGGTCTAATGAACAAGGACAACTGGTTCACACAACGAGTCACAAAGACTAATGAACAAGGACAAGAGTTTCACAAAACGAGTCACAAGGACTAAAGAACAAGGATAAATGGTTTATACAATGAGTCACAAAGACAAGGATAAATGGTTTACACAAAGAGTCAGAAGGACTAATAAACAAGGAAAATTTGTTCACATAACGAGTCACAAGAACTAATGAACAAGGATAAATGGTTCACACAACGAGTCACATGGACTAATGAACAAGGAGAAAGGGGTCACAAAACGAGTAACATGGACTAATGAACAAGGACAACTGGTTCACACAACGAGTCACAAGGACTAATGAACAAGGACAAATGGTTCACACAACGAGTCACAAGAACTAAAGAACAAGGACAAATGCTTTACACAACGAGTCACAAAGACAAGGATAAATGGTTTACATAACGAGTCACAATGACTAATGAACAAGGACAAATGGTTCACACAACGAAAACAAGGAAAAATTGTTCACACAACGAGTCACAAGTACTAATGAACAAGGACAAATTGTTCACACAATGAGTCACAAGGACTAATGAACAAGGAGAAAGGGTTCACACAACGAGTCACATGGACTAATGAACAAGGACAACTGGTTCACACATTGAGTCACAAGGACTAATGAAAAAGAACAAGCGGTTCACACAACGAGTCACAAGGACTAATGAACAAGGACAAGCGGTCCACACAACGAGTCACAAGGACTAAAGAACAAGGATAAATGGTTTACACAACGAGTCACAAAGACAAGGATAAATGGTTTACACAACGAGTCACAAGGACTAATAAACAAGGAAAATTTGTTCACACAACGAGTCACAAGGACTAATGAACAAGGAGAAATGGTTCACACAACGAGTCTCATGGACTAATGAACAAGGAGAAAGGGTTCACACAACGAGTCACATGGACTAATGAACAAGGACAACTGGTTTACACAACGAGTCACAAGGACTAATGAACAAGGACAAGCGGTTCACACAACGAGTCACAAGGACTAATGAACAAGGACAAGCGGTCCACACAACGAGTCACAAGGACTAAAAAACAAGGATAAATGGTTTACACAACGGGTCACAAAGACAAGGATAAATGGTTTACACAACGAGTCACAAGGACTAATAAACAAGGAAAATTTGTTCACACAACGAGTCACAAGGACTAATGAACAAGGAGAAATGGTTCACACAACGAGTCACATGGACTAATGAACAAGGAGAAAGGGTTCACACAACGAGTCACATGGACTAATGAACAAGGACAACTGGTTTACACAACGAGTCACAAGGACTAATGAACAAGGACAAGTGGTTCACACAACGAGTCACAAGGACTAATGAACAAGGACAAGCGGTCCACACAATGAGTCACAAGGACTAAAAAACAAGGATAAATGGTTTACACAACGAGTCACAAAGACAAGGATAAATGGTTTACTTAACGAGTCACAACGACTAATAAACGGAGAAAATTTGTTCACACAACGAGTCACATGGACTAATGAACAAGGAGAAATGGTTCACACAACGAGTCACATGGACTAATGAACAAGGAGAAAAAGTTCACACAACGAGTCACATGGTCTAATGAACAAGGACAACTGGTTCACACAACGAGTCACAAGGACTAATGAACAAGGACAAGAGTTTCACAAAACGAGTCACAAGGACTAAAGAACAAGGATAAATGGTTTATACAATGAGTCACAAAGACAAGGATGAATGGTTTACACAAAGAGTCAGAAGGACTAATAAACAAGGAAAATTTGTTCACATAACGAGTCACAAGAACTAATGAACAAGGAGAAATGGTTCACACAACGAGTCACATGGACTAATGAACAAGGAGAAAGGGTTCACACAACGAGTCACATGGACTAATGAACAAGGACAACTGGTTTACACAACGAGTCACAAGGACTAATGAACAAGGACAAGTGGTTCACACAACGAGTCACAAGGACTAATGAACAAGGACAAGCGGTCCACACAATGAGTCACAAGGACTAAAAAACAAGGATAAATGGTTTACACAACGAGTCACAAAGACAAGGATAAATGGTTTACTTAACGAGTCACAACGACTAATAAACGGAGAAAATTTGTTCACACAACGAGTCACATGGACTAATGAACAAGGACAAATTGTTCACATAACGAGTCACAAGGACTAATGAACAAGGAGAAAGGGTTCACACAACGAGTCACATGGACTAATGAACAGGACAACTGGTTCACACAACGAGTCACAAGGACTAATGAAAAAGAACAAGCGGTTCACACAACGAGTCACAAGGACTAATGAACAAGGACAAGCGGTCCACACAACGAGTCACAAGGACTAAAGAACAAGGAGAAATGGTTTACACAACGAGTCACAAAGACAAGGATAAATGGTTTACACAACGAGTCACAAGGACTAATAAACAAGGAAAATTTGTTCACACAACGAGTCACAAGGACTAATGAACAAGGAGAAATGGTTCACACAATGAGTCACATGGACTAATGAACAAGGAGAAAGGGTTCACACAACGAGTCACATGGACTAATGAACAAGGACAATCGGTTCACACAACTAGTCACAAGGATTAATGAACAAGGACAAGCGGTTCACACAACGAGTCACAAGGACTAAAGAACATGGATAAATGGTTTACACAACGAGTCACAAAGACAAGGATAAATGGTTTACACAACGAGTCACATGAACTAATGAACAAGGAAAATTTGTTAACACAACGAGTCACAAGGGCTAATGAACAAGGAAAAAGGGTTCACACAACGAGTCACATGGACTAATGAACAAGGACAAGCGGTTCACACAACGAGTCACAAGGACTAATGAACAAGGACAAGCGGTCCACACAACGAGTCACAAGGACTAAAGAACAAGGATAAATGGTTTACACAACGAGTCACAAAGACAAGAATAAATGGTTTATACAACGAGTCACAAGGACTAATGAACAAGGACAAATGGTTCACACAACGAAAACAAGGAAAAATTGTTCACACAACGAGTCACAAGGACTAGTGAACAAGGACAAATTGTTCACACAACGAGTCACAAGGACTAATGAACAAGGAGAAAGGGTTCACACAACGAGTCACATGGACTAATGAACAAGGAAAAATGGTTCACACAACGAGTCACAAGGACTAATGAACAAGGACAAGCGGTTCACACAACGAGTCACAAGGACTAATGAACAAGGACAAGCGGTCCACACAACGAGTCACAAGGACTAAAAAACAAGGATAAATGGTTTACTCAACGAGTCACAAAGACAAGGATAAATGGTTTACTTAACGAGTCACAAGGACTAATAAACAAGGAAAATTTGTTCACACAACGAGTCATAAGGACTAATGAACAAGGAGAAATGGTTCACACAACGAGTCACATGGACTAATGAACAAGGAGAAAGGGTTCACACAAATGAGTCAGTTCATGGTCTAATGAACAAGGACAAATGGTTCACAACGAGTCACAAAGACTAATGAACAAGGACAAGAGTTTCACAAAACGAGTCACAAGGACTAAAGAACAAGGATAAATGGTTTATACAATGAGTCACAAAGACAAGGATAAATGGTTTACACAAAGAGTCAGAAGGACTAATAAACAAGGAAAATTTGTTCACATAACGAGTCACAAGAACTAATGAACAAGGATAAATGGTTCACACAACGAGTCACATGGACTAATGAACAAGGAGAAAGGGTCACACAACGAGTAACATGGACTAATGAACAAGGACAACTGGTTCACACAACGAGTCACAAGGACTAATGAACAAGGACAAATGGTTCACACAACGAGTCACAAGAACTAAAGAACAAGGACAAATGCTTTACACAACGAGTCACAAAGACAAGGATAAATGGTTTACATAACGAGTCACAATGACTAATGAACAAGGACAAATGGTTCACACAACGAAAACAAGGAAAAATTGTTCACACAACGAGTCACAAGGACTAATGAACAAGGACAAATTGTTCACACAATGAGTCACAAGGACTAATGAACAAGGAGAAAGGGTTCACACAACGAGTCACATGGACTAATGAACAAGGACAAATGGTTCACACAATGAGTCACAAGGACTAATGAAAAGAACAAGCGGTTCACAACGAGTCACAAGGACTAATGAACAAGGACAAGCGGTCCACACAACGAGTCACAAGGACTAAAGAACAAGGATAAATGGTTTACACAACGAGTCACAAAGACAAGGATAAATGGTTTACACAACGAGTCACAAGGACTAATAAACAAGGAAAATTTGTTCACACAACGAGTCACAAGGACTAATGAACAAGGAGAAATGGTTCACACAACGAGTCTCATGGACTAATGAACAAGGAGAAAGGGTTCACACAACGAGTCACATGGACTAATGAACAAGGACAACTGGTTTACACAACGAGTCACAAGGACTAATGAACAAGGACAAGCGGTTCACACAACGAGTCACAAGGACTAATGAACAAGGACAAGCGGTCCACACAACGAGTCACAAGGACTAAAAAACAAGGATAAATGGTTTACACAACGGGTCACAAAGACAAGGATAAATGGTTTACACAACGAGTCACAAGGACTAATAAACAAGGAAAATTTGTTCACACAACGAGTCACAAGGACTAATGAACAAGGAGAAATGGTTCACAACAAGGAGAAAGTCACATGGACTAATGAACAAGGAGAAAGGGTTCACACAACGAGTCACATGGACTAATGAACAAGGACAAGTGGTTCACACAACGAGTCACAAGGACTAATGAACAAGGACAAGTGGTTCACACAACGAGTCACAAGGACTAATGAACAAGGACAAGCGGTCCACACAATGAGTCACAAGGACTAAAAAACAAGGATAAATGGTTTACACAACGAGTCACAAAGACAAGGATAAATGGTTTACTTAACGAGTCACAACGACTAATAAACGGAGAAAATTTGTTCACACAACGAGTCACATGGACTAATGAACAAGGAGAAATGGTTCACACAACGAGTCACATGGACTAATGAACAAGGAGAAAAAGTTCACACAACGAGTCACATGGTCTAATGAACAAGGACAACTGGTTCACACAACGAGTCACAAGGACTAATGAACAAGGACAAGAGTTTCACAAAACGAGTCACAAGGACTAAAGAACAAGGATAAATGGTTTATACAATGAGTCACAAAGACAAGGATGAATGGTTTACACAAAGAGTCGGGAAGGACTAATAAACAAGGAAAATTTGTTCACATAACGAGTCACAAGAACTAATGAACAAGGAGAAATGGTTCACACAACGAGTCACATGGACTAATGAACAAGGAGAAAGGGTTCACACAACGAGTCACATGGACTAATGAACAAGGACAACTGGTTTACACAACGAGTCACAAGGACTAATGAACAAGGACAAGTGGTTCACACAACGAGTCACAAGGACTAATGAACAAGGACAAGCGGTCCACACAATGAGTCACAAGGACTAAAAAACAAGGATAAATGGTTTACACAACGAGTCACAAAGACAAGGATAAATGGTTTACTTAACGAGTCACAACGACTAATAAACGGAGAAAATTTGTTCACACAACGAGTCACATGGACTAATGAACAAGGAGAAATGGTTCACACAACGAGTCACATGGACTAATGAACAAGGAGAAAGAGTTCACACAACGAGTCACATGGTCTAATGAACAAGGACAATTGGTTCACAACGAGTCACAAGGACTAATGAACAAGGACAAAAGTTTCACAAAACGAGTCACAAGGACTAAAGAACAAGGATAAATGGTTTATACAATGAGTCACAAAGACAAGGATAAATGGTTTACACAAAGAGTCAGAAGGACTAATAAACAAGGAAAATTTGTTCACATAATAGTCACAAGAACTAATGAACAAGGATAAATGGTTCACAACGAGTCACATGGACTAATGAACAAGGAGAAAGGGGTCACAAAACGAGTAACATGGAATAATGAACGTGTCGGTTCACGGTCGAAGTCACATGGACATCACAAGCACAACGAAGTCAAGGCGGACCAGAACAGCGATAGTCGTTTCATCAAGAATACTGGGCGTCAAGTGTAATTGTTTTACCCTGACGAAATCAATTAGGACCACGAAGAAGTGACAACCAACCAACGCAGTCACATGCTGACTACCGTGACAAGTGTGTCATTCTAATAAAAACTTAGCAACAAGGACTAATGAACAAGGATAAATGGTCACACAACGCAGTCGCATTGACACGAATCAATTGTCACAGTTTTAATCATCAAATTACTACAAGGACTACTCGAACAGCGACAAATGTAAGGACTGGGACGAATTACATCCGCTTTAACATCAACGAGTAACAAGGACGATAAATGAATTGATTACAATGATCACATGATTCAATGACAATTACTACCAGTTTTAACATAACGAAATACAAGGACATGAATCAAGGATTGTCAAGAATACGATTCTACTGAATCATCATTAATTGCTGATAACGGTATCATTCAGACTATGAACAGTGACAATGTACATTAATATTAATGACTCACGAATACTCATTTTATTATTTAGAATAGTACATTCACAACGAAAATGAATAACATACTGTCAAGATTACCAGTCAATAAGGACAAATACAATAACGGAGTCACATTTCAATTACAGGCACAAATGAGCCCATTACACGAAATACATGGACTACGATATATACAATTGTTTAATAACGAATACAAGGACTAATGAACATGATAAGGTCAATTAGCTGATTACGAACAAGTAAAATTGTTTTAACAAAAGGTAAATGTGATTCAATGAATACTGTTTTAACAATGAAATACAAGGGACTAATGAATCAGCGATAGCGATTCAATGAATACTACACTGTTAATCAGAAAATCAGCGACTAATGCAGATAAATGGCTCACACAATGAAGTCACATGTGGATTACGAATAATTTACAATCGTTTTAACACAGGTCACAAGGACTGGAATGAACAAGGATGTGTTACGAACTTAGTCACAGCGACTACGTTCAAGGCCAGGATCATGAATATGACGAATGTCAAGACAATGAGTCACATGTTCTAATGAATCAGTACGCAACACAACGGTCGCCACTCAGACCAATGGTTCACAATTCATCCCATGTAATTAAATGACCAAGCAACAGTTTCAACACAACTTATGAATGAGACACAACGAGTCAGCGACCACGATCAGCCAAATAAATCACTTAATACAACGACACCAGTGACCAACAACAGCGACAAATACCACAATCGAATCAGCTTAAACATCAATGTCAGTTTATTATCAAGTACACCATTTTAACATTACCAGCGATCGGCTCATCAATGAGTCACATACACGAACGCTACAATTGTTTTAACACAACGAACCACAAGAACAGCGACAACGAGTCACAGTGACTCACGAAATAAGGCCACCAGAACACAATGACCACCAGACTCACGAATCAAGGACAAATGGTGACACAATCTGTGCCACTACGCTCACCGAACAGTACACCAGACTTAAACACAACAATCACCTATGACTGGACGAACAAGGATAAATAAGTCAATAATACCTTAGTCATTACGGATTAATCGGCAATAATTACGTAATCACAACTTAGTTACAAGGACCAAGGATACAAATGGTTCACAATAACGAAGCACATGGACAATAGTCAAAATTACACATAACGGTCATTGTGATCAATTTAGTAAGGATACTACCCACAATAAATAAAAACATTTGACTAATGACGAAGTCACAAGGGTTAATGAACAAGGATTGTCGGTCAATATTAATGAGTCACATTGAGATTAATGAATAGTACAATTATTTAACATTAATAGTTAATAGTGATTAATATGATAAATAGTTTATAATAATTTTAGTCGCAAGGATTAATGAATCAAGTAATACTGTTTTAACTGACGAAATACAGTGACTAATGAATTAGAGTATCAATCGTCACACAATAAATGCTACACTAATATATGTGACTGTTTTAATCAAAACGTAGTAACAAGGATTACTGAACAAGGATAAATTATTACAATTTTATCGATACACACACTCATAATACACACATACTAAATACAGATTAATGAATAGTGATTGGGCAAGAGAACGAAGTACAGATTCAATGAATAATTATACTTGTTTAAATATAGTGATTCAATGAACAGTGATATCGGTTCACACACGTAGTTACATGATTAATGAATCAATTATAACAGTTTTTAATACAATAGTCACAAGGATAATGGTATTACAGTCACAAATTAATGAATAATTACACTTGCTTTAAGACAACGTCATTAGGATCAATGAACAGTGACAAATGGTCACACCCAAAGTCACATGACTAATGACACACGATTGTATTTTAACACAATGTGATTCATCAATCAAGGACAAATACTATTACAACCTAGTCATTACTAGATTAATGACAATTGGCATTGTTTTAAAAAACATCAATAGCATTAAAAAGATAAATAACAAGGAAAATAAAGTTCATTACAGTCACATTTACAAAAAGGACGGGGTCAATCACACAACTAGGGTTCGGCTGGATAATGATCAAGCATAATTGTTTTAATCACAACGGCCACAGAACAGTGATAAATAGTTCAATTATATCTAGTCACATTGGATCAATGAATATAAAATTGTTTTAACAAAAATTAGTAATCAGGGACTAATAGTCATTTCATATCGCGATTTGAGTCACGTGACATGAACGGGGATACCGGGAATGCACGAAGTCAAGGCGGATTCAATGAATAACTGATCACTTGTTTTTAACACAACGTATCTCAGATAAATACATTACAATGATCACATGGAATTAATGAATACTCATATAACACAACTAGTCACTGTAAGGACACTCTTATCGCGATAATAAAAGGCACGAGTTCATAAGATTAGAAATAATATTATAAATTATTACTAAATTTAATGAGTTAAAATATTTCACATTATTTATCTGCAAGCCTTATATATAATGAGTTTCATTAGTTAATAAGGAATCGGTATAACGAAATACAAGTGATTCACGAATAGTGCCACTGTGCTTTAACACAACGGTCACTTAGGGACTACGAAGAGGACACACACCTAAATACATAAAAATTAATTGTTAGTATAATTGTTTTAACATAATGAAGTCACGAAAATACGAAACAGCACAAATGGACACAACTAGTCACATGGATATCGAACAGTATAATTATATCACATCAAATACAATTTTTTGGGGAACAAGGAAAATGGTTAATAACCTAAGTAATAATTATTTTAACATAACTAAATAATTAGGGACTATGAATGTGATAATGGCTTAATAATAATATATCCCATGTAATGAATAGTTTAATACACAAGAAGCACAATGTAGTCATTAAAGACTAATGGTCAGTGACACAACATTTACACAATAATATTAAATATACAATTGTTTTATATTAACGAAGTTAATTAAATCAGATTACCAAAAATAATACACTAGACAAAGAACAGCTAATTTATGTGAGACGATTAACGAGTCAGAATGAGGATCACAAGGGAATCAGGAGGATTCCCACACTCAACGAATACATGTGACTCACTGACTCAAGTAATTAGAGTATACACTGAGCCATAATGATCAGTATGTGTCGAAGCCACACAACGAAATACATGGACTGCTAACACGAGTCACAGGACTAATGAACAAGGACAAATGGTTCACAATACCAGTCACATGGACTCACCGATAACAATTGGTTTAACACAATTTAGTCACTAAGGCTAATTGAATCAAGGATTAAGTCATTATGACTAATGAATAGTACATTTATTTTTTAACACAACGAATACAGTGACTAATGAATCAGACAAGTATTTACACAATCTATCACAAGGACTAATGAATAGCAATTGTTTTAACTTGACGATTCAATGAATCAGTGACAATCGGGCTTCATACTCAACGAAACTGTTAGCTGGATGATCAGTAAAAAATTGTTTTAACAAAATCGCGTACAGGACTAATGAACAGATAGAGCATAATGTTCAATGAATAATTACAATTGTTTTAACGACAATCTTAAGTCACAGTGACTCGACTCAGTAGTTAATGAACAGTTACCGGGGGATAATGAATAATTACATTCTGTTTTTAACACAACGAAAACAAGTGACTACCGAACAAGGATAACGGCTCACACAACACACGGGAGCTAATGAATAATTATAATAGCGAACATGGGTCGGAAATACAAGACTAATGAACAAGTGAGGCCAGCCAGGCGTATCAAGGGACTAATCGAATACTTACACTTGCGAACATCAACGGTCATTGCACTTAACGGGGTGATAAATTAGTTCACACAACAGTCACACTGATTAATCAAATAATTATTTTATATGAGTCACAAGGACTAATGAACCATTTGTCCTTGTTCATTAGTCCT